>NC_034179.2:62304901-62608705 GCF_002021735.2 Oncorhynchus kisutch | reverse complement strand
CTCTGTCTCATGCTACCACTAGAGTGAAAGCACCGCCAGCATTCAAAAGTGACCAAAAACATCAGCCAGGAAGCATAGGAACTGAGAAGTGGTCTGTGGTCACCACCTGCAGAACCACTCCTTTATTGGGGGTGTCTTGCTAATTGCGATAATTTCCACCTGTTGTCTATTCAATTTGCACAACAGCATGTGAAATGTGTCAATCAGAGGTGCTTCCTAAATGGACAGTTTGATTTCACAGAAGTGTGATTGACTTGGAGTTACACTGTGTTGTTTAAGTGTTCCCTTTATTTTTTGAGCAGTGTATATAGAATAATGGGTTTTGACATTGGTGGTGACTTTCTGAACTGTTATAGTTAGACCAACAGTTTAAAGTAATACAGAAAAATATTGCTATTTGAGTTCTGATTGACTAAATTGACAACATTTTCTGGAAATTTGTTGTATTTTCCCTTAATTTCACCAAAAACAACCATTCACGTCTATTTGTTTTAAAATTCCTTAGTAAGTTACAAAGTATATGTAAATTGCATAGTATAGTGTTTGTTCCTGCTGTTCTCTCCTTCTTCCCTTTTTCCTTTTCTTCAAATCTGGTATCAGTCGGTCTTCGCCCATTCATCACCCCTCATGTCTGTTTCTGCAGTCACAAAACTCTGCCTCCTTCCACCATTGTCACTGTGATAACAGAACAGAACTACCTCGAGACCAACGATGGTTGATAAATGAAGATAGTTAACTCAGGACGTTTACCACTGTCTGATTTAGGAGGTGGCTCCTTAAGCAGACATCAATGCGATAGTGCGATGACTTCCTATGGGGGGGGGGGGGAAATGAAGGAGTGGGCTGTCTCGCTTCCTCTTCCGTCTCTACTTGAGACTCCGGAATGCTGAGTCACAATGACAAGGCAGAAATACAGCCAGGGCAGAGCCTGAGTCATTCCATACTGTAGTATAACCAACAGGAGGTTATGACAGGAATAAGCAGGGGTGCTAATTTCACTGGTAATTTCACTGGTGACATGCATTTTTGTCCCCTCCCCAGTTTTATCATTGGAATGTGATACAAAACGAGGCAACGGTGTGCTTTAGAACCATGCGGATGCCTCCGAACAGTCGGGTAGGCTGTTTGCTGTGTTTATTTGACCAAAAATATATATAAATATATATGTCCCCTCCACATCTAAAACCAATGTTGCGCCCCTGGTAAAAATAGTGGGAGGGAGCAATTGAGAGGGGAAGGGGGGAAAGAGTACAGACTAAAACATTGTGTCACCCTTCAGAATTTAAATAGAAAGAGTTATGTAATGGTTAATCATTTACAGTATTACTTACTGTTTATAACTTTGTGCAGCTGGTCACATGATGGACCCTGTCATGACTTTAACAACTTAACACAGGTTCTCGGTTTTGAACATTACAGAAAAGAATTGCATAAAAAAATGAAGACAATTCTATGTCATTTTCATTTTTAATGCTATGTTTGCCCTTCTGCTAAAATATGGTCACTTAGAACAATCTGGACTCAGGGGTAGACGTAACATAGTAAAAGTAAATTCAGGATACTCCCATTAGTATGATGTGTTTTGTATGGTATGTATTAATTTGTGGATGTCCATCATCCATTTCGTATTATATTTTACTAATTGCAATTTTTACAATATGTTACGATTTGCTAAACATATGATATCTTACGAAATCCAATTTGTTGTGTCTAACATTATCTCGGTGGCTAGGTGCTAGCGTTAGCTAGGTGGCTGAAATTAGCTAGGCTAGGGGTTAAGGGTTAAGGTTAGGTCTAAGGTTAGGAGTTAGGTTAAAGGGCAACCTTTGTGATGCTAGACGTTCGCCTTATATGCTCACCCTAAATTATCCTTTAAGCATGACACATCATTTAGTCAACAGGTGATGTCCCTTTTCGCAAAAAAAAAAGAATGCCAACTATGTCACAGCCCTTTTTGTAACACCAGTTTAAGCATAAGTCTACTGTCACTCCCAACAGTCTGAAGAGGCTTCGACTCATTGTCTCCAAATCTTTGTTTGCGCTCATAATGAAAACATTACACTATAAACTGAGGTTCAGTCTAAAACAGTTGATCAAAGTAACAGAAAGCAGGGCACATAGTTCAAGGATTATCTATGTTGAAGACCCTTACCCCCATTTGAAGCAGCTTCATAATTTTTCATCAAACATTGCACCAAGATAGTAGTTATGACAAACTGATAGATAGAGCCTGTTTTGGCTTACATTTTAGGAGAAAGGGGGTCCTGTCCTCAAACAATTGGAGTAGAGGCACTACCTTACATACTAGGCCAGGAAAGATCAGGGGCTGTAAAATCAGTGGCGGCTGGGGGGAGGAGCTTCCCCATCAATGTGATGTTATTCAATGTGATCTAAAAGGCTAAACTGATCCTAAATCGGCACTCTTACTTTGAGACGCTTGATGCCCAAGAAGACCTAAGTAGTGTCCGATTACCCATTCTAACATACTGTATACTACATACATACTGCATACTATATACTATTAGTTCATAGGGCTCCCGAGTGGCGCAGTGGTCTAGGGCTCCCGAGTGGCGCAGCAGTCTAAGGCACAGCATCCCAGTGCAAGCGGCATCACTTTAGTACCTGGTTTGAATCCAGGCTGTATCACATCTGGCTGTGATTGGCCCAGCATCGTCCGGGTTTGGCTGGAGTAGGCCGAATTTGTTGACTTGCCTAGTTAAATAAAAGGTTACATTTGAGTATACTGTAAAAGAACGGTAAACTTCTAGATGAGCTTACTAGCGCTTCGCCTGTCTACCGGAAGCTGATGGTGTTGCTATGCAACGTCTTGCTAGCTTGTTAGCATAACAAATTACTAGCTAGACATCATACGTTTTCGGGTGTGTTTGTAAATTAAATCTGGAGTGCCAGAGTACACTCTCGGAGTTCATAAATTCAGAGCGTTGTCAGATTGTCCATTTGTAAATTTAAAGCGTTTCGCCCTCGGAGCGTTCAGACGTTCAGAGCCGAGGAGTAGGGTTGATCCGAGCATTTTGACCTCACAACGGCAGTCAAGCACCCAAGCTAACTGGCTAACTTTGGCTAGCTTGCTAGCTACTTCCAGTGTCCATTGAGAGCGCACAATGACTATACCACTTAGCTAATCCTGATGTATTAATAGCCAACTAACTTTACGTTAGGTAGCTAGCTAACATACTGGTACATACTGCTGTAATGATATGCTATGCAGTTCGTAAGGATAGCGTAGCTCAAAAATTGTCAGCCAACATCAGACATAACGTGTAACGTAACTTATTTGAAAAGTCATTACACCTCTCAACATTTTCTTAACTCTTGTCATAATTAGTCAAAACAAGTAAATTTATCCACTCTCGTAATAAACAAAGTAACAATTTTTAAACAGATTAAGATGAGGTCGAGGCAAGAGCATTTACTCCACCCCCAATCTGTCTGCGTGAGATAAAAACATTTTTGTGTGGAGGTATATAACAGTGTCAAATTACTTGCGGATTTTGATCATATAGAAGTTTCGTAATGTTTAAGCTTTAACAAATCTTCCATTAAAGATCAACAAATTAACAATGAAAGTTAAATCAGGGTCCATATCAAAAAGACTGGTTTGACAACAACATTATTTGGATTAAACAATTATTGAACAATGATGGCCAACTATACGATTATCAAGAATTCATGAGAACACACAATGTTACATTCACTCCTGAGGAATGGGATCGTCATCAAATGATCCGCATAGTTCCTGTTGAATTTCTAAAGGTGATTGGCTACGCTCTGTGAGGGTGGATTTCACTGACGCATTCCTTTTGGAACAATAAATAGAGCGAACAAGGCTCCTTCTAGTTCACAAGTCTGAGAAGACGCATGAAGAAGTTCTTGCTTCAACAGTGATTGAACGGAACTCCTCTGCCTTCGTCCCGCATTATAGAACATTAAGGATTAATGACATAGCACTTACTTGAACTATAATAGCAATATAGTTTAAACTCTATTTTTTTACTTTTTATTTTGATATAAAAGAAAATCTGCCAAGATGGAGTCTCAGATCCGCCAGAACTATCACCACGATTGCGAAGCTGCCATCAACCGGATGATCAACTTGGAGATGTTTGCCTCCTACACATACACCTCAATGGTAAGGAGTCTACCAAGATGACCGTTTTGTTGATCTACCTGTGTATTATTATGCCTGGTCCTAAATGGCTTTTTTTCCACTTGATTTTTCTGTTGTCCTAGACAATTAATAGCCAAGAATCTCAACTCCGTGATGTACATTTGAGTTTTACTTGGCAAGGCTATTAAGACCCTCCAGTTAGAAATAGCATACAAATGAAGTTGAATCTATCCTACCTCTGTCAGAGCGCGTAACAACTCATTGACAGGTTAAAAGTCAGGTTACCAAGTAGACAACAGACTGATTCATCCCTATATCATCAAGTTTAGTTGCCACAACAAGAACAGAATGCTGTCATGTTTTTTTCCTTTTTCTAACTACAATGTTTTGTTTATCCCCCCAGGCTTTCTATTTCTCCCGTGACGATGTGGCTCTGCGAGGCTTCGCGCATTTCTTCAAGGAGAACAGCGACGAGGAGTGGGAGCACGCGGACAAGCTACTCTCCTTCCAGAACAAGAGAGGTGGACGCATTTTACTCCAGGACATCAAGGTGAGCGCCTGAGCATCAAACACATTTAGATTGTAGACTGATGTTTTTCCTCCATGGAGGAAAGTGTCTACAGAGTTTAGTTGATTGAGAGAACCTGTAGTCCTAAACATACGGCCTCTAACCACTGAACTGAAACTGTGAGGGGTGTAACTCTGTTCACTTTATCCTGACCTCAACGTCTGCTAGTAGTCCTTAACACTTCTGTGTTCACTCTGTCCTGTGTAGAAGCCAGAACATGATGAGTGGGGCAATGGGCTGGAGGCCATGCAGTGTGCTCTGCAGCTGGAGAAGAATGTGAACCAGGCCCTGCTGGACCTGCACAAGATTGCCTCTGACAAGGTTGACCCCCATGTAAGTTATGGTGGAACCACACATCACATAGAATACAGGTACTGTCCCAGGAGATGATCAGGTTGTTGTAGCTCTGATAACTAATGACACCGGATTGTTTACCTGCTTCGTCACACGCACACAATAGTCCACAGATGCTCACAATGCAGCTAATGCATAAGGGGTGGCAGGTTGTCTAGGGGTTAGAGATTTGGGCCTTAAAGGGTGCTGGATTGAATCCCAGAGCTGCAATAGTTAACCTATTGTTCCACATTAGGATGCCATTGTAAAGCAGTGTTTTAATGGACTTGACTCGTTAAAAAATAGACACCTCATTATCTACACTTATGCCATTACCACCAGGCTATTGTGTGTTACTGTAATTACTGTTACAATAGTCGGTAATCATTATTTTGTCTGACCTGTTTTCCCTCTTTAGCTGTGTGACTTTCTGGAGACCCATTACCTGAATGAGCAGGTGGAGGCCATTAAGAAGCTGGGAGACCACATCACCAACCTCACCAAGATGGATGCTGTCAAAAACAAGATGGGAGAGTACCTGTTTGACAAGCACACCCTGGGAGGCCAGAGCTAAACCACTTCCATCCCCAGGCTATGGCCTCATGCCTCAGACCAGGACTCCTGGCTTCTCTGATAGATCCTCCTGGCTTTGCTTTTATAGGGATGGGAGAGTGTTAAACTGGTGAATTGCAACACTGCTGTGACATTGTTTCTGTTGACAACACTACTGTATTTTGGAGGCAAGGCTTCTTGTAAAACAATAAAAAAAGTTTGTTTGTTTCTGTTTTCTAAGTGTTGACCTGTAGTAATGGATGTTGTATCAGTCTATTCAGGTGCTTTGCTCTTTTACTGAGCGTCTTCATACCAGTGAGAAATATTTAATTGCAGACCTACTAGTGACTGAGGGTCATAACAATAGAAGTTAAACATGAGTTTTAAAGGATGTTACCTCTGACCACAGGGTGGCACTATTACAAGATACAGTAAAGGACATTTCAATTAAGGACCCAGCTGTCAACTCTAGCGCCGTAGGAGTGAAACTGTTACCTACAATTGATGTAGACCTTTACACTGTGCATCACAAGTTTATTAGACAGCCTAGAGGTCAATCAAAACTTAGCCAGCTGTTATGGCACATTTCTCTAGTGATGGGAAGTTTGGCTCTGACTGGCAAATCTCCACTTATTTATTTCATTTGGTAATGCCCAATAGTTCCCCATAAGTTACAGAACGCTGTCATTTTGGTAATTAACAGGCAAATTGAACTTTAATACCTGAACTGAAAAATATTGTTTTCAAGATATAGTAAAGGAGTTTCTGGTGGCTAGACAACTTGGTTAAAGGGGAAGATGGTCTACTCAGCATTGGAATTTTCAACTATTCTTTATACAACCAATTATTGACATGGTAAAATTGAGTACATTTGTATGGTATTGACTATCTTGGTTTATATTTAGGGTAGTTTTGCAGCTTTGTCATTCTATTTGAAAACATTTTACACAAAGAGGGCCAGAGATTTGTAATCTGATGTACCCAAAAAGGCCACTAGATGGCATCTGATTAAATTGCATATTCCTTCATTTCCCAACATTTTGTATTTATGGATCCCTATTAGCTGCTGTCAAGGCAGCAGTTACTCTTCATGGGGTCCAGCAAAATAAAGGCAGTTCTATACATTAACTAACCTTACATTAAAAAGATTTCACAAAACATTAATGCTTCCCACTCAGGCCACTACTCTACCACCACATCTACAACACAAAATCCATGTGTGTGTATCTATAGTGAATATGTAATTGTGTTTTTATGGTTTTAAATCTTACTTTACTGCTTGCTTGAGTTACTTGATGTGGAATAGCAGCCATGTCATGGCTCTCTGTAGTACTGTGCACCTCCCATACTCTGTCCTGGAATTGTGAAGAGACCTGGCGGTATGTGTTGTAGCTCTCTGCGTACATTTAAGGGTGAGCTGTGCAGGCCAGTTCTGGGCCAATTGTAATTTTCCTAAGTCCTTTTTTGTGGCACCTGACCACATGACTGGACAGTAGTCCAGATGCGACAAAACAAGGGCCTGTAGAACCTACCTTGTTGAAAGCGTTAAGGCAGAGCAGTGCTTTATTATGGACAGATCTATCCCCATCTTAGCTAGTGTTGTATCCATATGCTTTTACCATTTCAGAAGTTTATTCTCAACTTGTTACATTTCCACATTATCCATTACAAGATTTAGTTGAGGTTCAGGGTTTAGTGTTTTTATTTTATGTCCAAAATACAATGCCTTTAGTTTTGAAATTCATGTATTTAGGACTAACTTATTTCTTGCCACCCAGTCTGAAAATGACTGCAGCTCTTAAGTGTTGCAGTGATTTCACCTGCTCTGGTAGCTGATGTGTGTAGTGTTGAGTCACAGACACACAGGCTTCACTCAGCACCAGTGCAAGTCATGAGTAAAGATAGAAAAAGTAAGGGGCCTAGACAGCTGCTCTGGGGAATGCCTGACTCTTCCTAGATTATGTTGGAGAGGATTCCATTAAAGAACACCCTCTGTGTTCTGTTAGACAAGTAACTCTAGATCCACAAGCAGGGGATGTAAAGCCAGGGGATGTAAAGCCATAACACTTACGTTTTTCCAGCAGCAGATTATGATCAATAATGTCAAAAGCTGCAGAGAAGTGCTTTATTTATTTGTAATCTTTATTTATTTAACTAGGCTAACTAAGTCGGTTAAGAACAAATTCTTATTTACAATGACGGCCTAACAAAAGGCAAAAGGCCTTTCACGTCAAGAGAGACAACAACATAGCATGGTAAGCAGTAACAGGAGTCCGTTGTAACAGATAGGCCTACATTATTCAGTATATATACATACTTGGCTGAGTACCGGTGGAAAGTTTGGGACAGTCAAGTCAGCAATAGTCTATGTTGCTAGCAACAAGATAATGTTTTGAGTTTATGATCTTGCTCACTGGTTCTCAAAACCAGTCCTGGGGACCCAAACGGGTGCACATTTTTGTTTTTGCCCTAGCACTACACAGCTGATTCAAATGATCAACTCATCAAAAGGCTTTGATTATTTGAATCAGCTGTGTAGTGCTTGGGAAAAAAACTAAAATATGCACCCCTTTGGGTCCCCAGGACCAGGATAGAGAACCACTGATCTAGCTAATGATTAGCACACTGGGGTAAATGTTGATGGGAAACCCCATGCAACCCCATAATATAGGTTGTCATGCTTATTGCTAAATAACACACCTGCCTGATAATTTGGACCGATATGGTATTTGGCATTTGTTTTTAGTAATTGCAGCTTAAGGTGGCAATACCAGTTATTACTTTGATACACAGGGGAATTAGGTGTTGCGTAACTTGGTTAATTAAATAAATAAAATAAGTAAATCTTTTTTGTTGTTGTTATTTGTAAACTCATGTTCCCTTTATCTTATATTAGGTTTTGGGTGAAGATCTGATAACATTCAGTATCAAAAATATGCAAAAATAGAGAACATCAGAAAGGGGGAAATACTTTTGTACGGCACTGTATATATACATTGAGTGTATAAAACATCAAGAACAACTTCCTAATACTGAATTGCAAACTCCCCTTTTTCCCTCAGAACAACCTCAATTCGTTGGGGCAAGGACTCGATCTACAGGGTGTCGAAAGCATTCTACAGGGATGCTTGTTCATGTTGACTCCAATGCTTCCCACAGTTGTGTTAAATTGGCTGTATGTCCCTATCTGAGGTGGATCATTCTTGATACACACAGGAAACTATTGAGTGTGAAAAACCAAGGGGTTTGGTGGTGATTTTCTAAACTGTTAGGTAGACCTACAGTTTAAAGTAATATTGAAAAATATTGTTACTTGAGTTGTGATTGGGGTATATTGGCCAAATGATCAGGAAAGTTGTTGGTGTATTTTCCCTCCAACATTCATCAGAAACAACCATATTACAGCTATTTGTTTAAAATGCCTTAGTAAGTTACAGAGTATGTTACTACTGTTCTCTACTTCTTCCCTTTTTTTCCTAGTCTCAGGACGTTTTCGCCCACTCTTCGCCGCTCAAGTCTGTTTCAATAGTCATGAGACCTAGTCTCCTTCCACCATTGTCACGGTGATAGTGGGGTACTCCATAGAAACCAATGCGATAGTGGTCTGCATAGTCCTTGACATCTATTGAAACAGAACCATTGAGGGAGTGAACATTTTGCGTCCTCTTCCGTCTCTGTTTGGGTCTCCAGAATGCTGAGTCACAATGACAAGGCAGAAATACAGCCAGGGCAGAGCCTGAGTCAGTCCATACTGTAGTACAACCAACGGGAGGTTATGACAGGAGAAAGAGTGGGAAGGAGGGAGACAAATAGGAATAGAGGGGGAGGGGGAAAGAGTACAGACTAAAAACGCTGTGTCACCCTTCAGAAGAGTTCTGTAACGGTTAATCATTTATAGTATTACTATCACTTCTGTTTATAACTTTAACTTAAGAACATTCTTAGTTAGTACGATTAATTTGTAATGCTAAAAGATGTACAGGGTGGGTACCTGGAGGAAAAAAGGGGAGGGTCATGCTTTTTCAATTTCAGTCAAGAGGAGGATTTACTATTTTTTAAATCTAGTGCAGGGGAGGGTCATGTAATTTGAAATTCTCTGTTGGTTGTGAAATATGAAGTGTCCCTATAGGTTATTTAGCGTGGTCTCAATCAAATGATTTATAGCCTATAGGCTACAGGCTACGAAGTGCATCCTCAGAGAAGCACAGAGAAAAGTTATATTTCTAAGATAGCTGCTGGGATAGCATAAATAAAACTAGACTGCTTACACACTGCAACGGATATTCCAACCCTGAGGCCTGCTCTGCCCTTGCTGATCAATACCGTTTTTTTTGCTGCCTAACCAATGTTGCGCTGTGTAGGCCTATAGCCTATGTTCTGTTCGTCCAAAAAAATGCAATATCTTGCGCGTAGACTAGCCTATAGCCTATGTTCTGTTCAGTTTGAGAAGCAGAGCATTTGAGGACCGGAGGTCAACTTTGATAGCTTGCTACTACTATAATTGATTTCAAGAAAAACAAAATGTTTCTTGCCCATGATGTATTTATCCAAGTTATTGACATCACAGTAAGCCAGATTTTAGTTACTTACATTGTGGTGCTGAAACTTGAAGCAGCAGTCACGGCACAATCAATTGGAAATGGACAGCTGATAGTGCTGAAAATAGGCAAATTGGAGAAGGAATAATTCATTTAAACCGTCTTCATTTAATTAGACTTTACTAACAACAAAAGGGCTTTGTGTTGGAGCCTATTTCTTCCTTTCTGTTTCAGAAATAAGAGGTAGCTCTACCTGTTTGACAGACAGAATTAGGCTATAGGCTGCTATATCCATAGATTTGTCGTTCAATTCCTCCACCCACCATGCACTCTTTAAATAGCCTCCCTCCAAGTCAGTGAAGGACTGTTAAGTTAAAACCAGTACTGGAATTGAGGGGGTATGAGAGGGTATGACATAGGCCTACCTTTTATTGAAGAAAATGTCATTAAGAAAATGGCTACCATAAAACAGATCCGATTACATATAGTGATCTATAACAGCACTCTGGTCCGTTACCCATTGTTATCTTAAGATTTGGAATAAAATAAAACCGATCCAATTACATACAGTGATCTATAACAGCACTTTGGTCCGTTATGCTTTATGCAAAAAACAACTTGAAAATACCCTGGAAAGACGTAACTTCGATCCATATGGGAATGTCATTGTTTAGTTTCTTTAACATTCAGAGTCTGAGCTACAATCTCCTATAGTGAAGGAGGCAAACAATGTAATTTGCTTGAGAAGTAATCTAATTCTGTCACTTTCCATTGATTAAGCTATTTACTTTGTGTACAACAGATGTTTATACCCAGACAGTTTTTAGGGAAACCCTTGTGACCTTCTGTTGTTAAAGAAGAGTAGCCATCTGTTAAATCAAAAAAAAAATCTGCGTCGGTAGGCCTACTGTCTGGGGTGGAAAGCTAGGCCTAACTTTTGAAAGAAAGTACTACAGTCAGATTCCTAACAGGGACAGATCCGTTGGAAACAAGACACACTGATTTGACATTGGAGAAATATGATAAGATCACTGGTGGGGTAAACCCCCCCCCCCCCCCCCCCAAAAAAAAGAAAAGTAGCTGCATGCCAGCAAAGCACTAAACAATACATGAATTGCACTATAACGGTGCCCAAAATGTTAGGGCCTACATAAAGATTTTCCAACAGCAGGCTCAACACCTTACTCCTGCTACACCTGGCAGCAATACAGTTCATTCAGCCTCAATTACTGCCTTTATAAAAAACAGATAGCTGGTATGGCTGACTTGCCAAATCAGATGTTTCTACTGACAATTGAGAAGCGCAAATGATGGCATAAGGGGACGACGAGCGGTTAAGAGGCAATGCGTAATTTCGGTAAAGTCATTAATGTGTGAAGTAGGATGAATGTAGTCAATATAACTATTTGTTCAGCACTTTTGAAACGTACAGCGGCAGAATTAAGAACATGGGCCGTTCTTACAGTATTCTCCCTGTGCACCAAGTCAGAACCGTAGGATAAACATAGGGGGCATAGAAGCAGACAATGAAAGCTCTTACAATATTTGTTGATGACATTTCTCTAAAACAGGCTTTAGGCTACATGTGCAACACCAAGTGCGAACAGTAGGCTAAGTTATGAGGGGGAAAAGGACCCAATTATTTGAGTAAGGGACATGGGCTACTAACAGTTTACTACACAGCATACACTTGGTATTACTTTATTAGCTACAGTATGTATATCTCCCTGGCATATTATATAATTTATGCAGCAGCATGCAACGCCTTTCTGGACTCATCTGTTTGTGCTGTGCTCACATGAACAGGAAGGTTGCGCGGCGGTCCTTTGTGGGCAAATTTTGTCATCAAAGTCTTGCATCCTCTGGATTTATGGTGCTTTCAAGACAACTGGAAACTCTACAAAAAAACACGGTTGAATCATGAAGTCAGTGATCTTCAGGTCGGAGCTCCAGAAAGATGCCTGAGTTCCCGACATGGAATTCCAAGTTGAATGACCGTTCAAAACGTATTTTCCCAGTCTGAGCTTTCTGAGTTCCCAGGTGTCTTGAACTCACTGAAGTCTGAGATTTCCCAGTTCCAAGTTTCTAGTTGTTTTGAACTCAGCCATTGGCATGGCCAATGTTGAATGTTTATCCTTTTAAGCTTCGAACAAACCAACTCCACTGAATAGTAGGCTAGTGATTGCTTTGCAATGCTTGCATTCAGCCACTGATTCCTTCCAAACCACTCATTGTTGAATTTGCGATTACCAATTTGATGTGCAATGTTTATGTCCAATGGCCGACGTTTTATCTATAATTTCTCTTCAGAATTCCCTTCATTTGACAAGGAGTGAAAAGGATTTGCCAGTAGAAAGTTTGATGTTGACATGATCAGTCCAATCAAAGCTACGGTAGATATAACGTGATTTGACATCATTTTATCTGTGGCCAATGACCTTGAGCCTTCTTAGATGGGCACTTCTTATGTAACTACATGGCAGCACCGAAGGGGGTTGAATTTCCGAGCTCTCCCCATACATTTTTCTTTGACGTAGTGTCCCCATGAGCGTCAGAACACTGAGCCAATCATGGTGCAAGTAGAGAACATTACCACCACCACAGAAAGCACTGAGCTAGGTGGAAACACCTCCATTTTGGAGGTGCCTTACTCAAGAAAGCAAAAGAAGAGACAATGTTTGTATGTGGTTTTATTAACTTAATGTTTTTTCTTTTCTATTCTTTGTACATTGTTTGCAAACTGATATGTGACACATATTGCCAGATTAACATGCAAAATAGGTGAGGCTCAAACAAAGCTAAACATGAAAAACCAAGCTGCCCTGAATGACAGGTCATCACTGGATAAGATGAACACATAGGGCTATCTCCATGTCCATTCTTAGCCTGTAATTTGAGTAATTTGTGTAATATTAAAAAATATTCTGCTAATATGTAAAATTCCGTAGAGTTGCATGAATTGTTTATAATGGCAAATTTTTCTGCAAATACGATGATAGACTCATGCAATGCTTTTACTATGAATTAGATCTTTCCAACCTTACTCTTGTCCATAGGTGTCTGTGAAAACACAACCTTCTGGCCCGCAGCCCTGTCCGCTATCAAAATTCCTGCGTTGCCATGTAGTGCTGACAGGACGAAGAACAGTTTCTGAAACGGCATATCTAAGGCTCTGGTGTCTCCAAGAGGTGAGGTTAAACTGTAAGGATGTTCTGTTATCCACTTTGTTTTAATAATTGTTGGGGCATGAGGAGTGTCACTTGTTTTTTTATCAAGCGTTCAGTGAAGGTTTAGGTAAAATATAATTTGCTGAAGGTAGATACATCCATTTCCATTTCAGAGATGTCCGATTTTCTCTGTGTAACCCTTATTATAAATAACGTTTACTCCTGAAGTCGACCCTTCTGCTAAAACAAGGTCACTTTGAATGAGTGAGGGTTTCAGCTGACTAACAACACTTCATAAGGTTGTTGCTGACGAGCAACAGTTGAGGTGACAGCAAATACAGGAACATTTGTCCTTTTGTGAGACTATGAAAATGACTCACAATCTCAATCCTCCTGATCTGAATCATGGATTACCATCTCTCCTAAGCATTACACATTCTTTAGTCAAAAACTAACAATTTCCACAAAGAAAAAGAACGCTAGGTATGTCACAGGCCTTTTGCAACACCGGTTATAATAAAAAATGATAATAATAAACCTAGATAGTAGCTATGACTTATAGAGCCGGTTTTGGAGAGAGGGAGCGGGAGTAGGTGTGACAGTACCCCCTCCCGAAGATGCCGACCAGGAGGACGGCCCTAGGGCAATGAGAAGGCGGAGATGGAAATCCTGGACAATGTTGGGGTCTAGGATGTCGTCGTCCGAAACACAACAGCTTTCCTCTGGACCGCACCCCTCCCAGTCCACCAGGTACTGAAGCTGACGTCGGGAGTCCAATAGGGACCTGACGGCATAGGTAGGGGTCCCATCAATGTTCAGTTGAGGTGGAGTGGTGTCATGGGGGACGCATCAGCCAGTGGACCGGGAACCACCGACCTGAGGAGGGTAACATGACAAAAGGTTAAGATCTGGTATTTGGTGGGGAGTTGAAAATGGTAAGTTACCTCATTGACCCTTCGGAGGACCGTGAAGGGCCCCACAAACTGGGGGGCTCAGCTTCCGGGAGGGCAGGCGGAGCTGGAAGTTCCTTGTGGAGCGAAGTCTATGGACAGATGGGACCAGGGCCCTGAGGCACGGGAAGGGGAAGTAGTTTCTCTGCTGGAGCGTGCCGGGGTGATTCGGTTTGGGTACATATGGAGCAGGAGTTGACATAGCAGGCGATGCCCTGCGCCAAGGTGGGCCACCAGTACTTTTCAGAGAGGGATTGGATAGTGCAAGTGATACCTGGGTGTCCAGAGGCGAGGAATGCGTGTGCCCAGGTGAACAGCCGATCTCTTACCCCCGTGGTGACATAGATGCGTTCTGGAGTGCCGGTAGCAGGAGGGGATTCCTTCCCCAGAGCCTGCCGGATGTCCACATCTACGTCACAAATCACAGGGCCAATGATACGGGAGGACCGACTGATGGGCTGGAGGGCACTTTCGGGACTCTCAACTGGTGTGGAACCACAGGTTACAGGAAAGAAGGTCTTCAGGCAGTGATTTTTATCCTCGACCAGGAGATGGTGGGGTTATGACATTGGAGGCATGGGGGGGGGCAAGGATGACTTTGTGATGATGACTTTGTGCAGTTATGATAAGGAAGGGAAGGCTTTCCTGGTGCATGGGTCCCATGGTGAGGGTGAGTGGTGCTGTAATGTGTGTGATTATGCCGGATCCCAATGGTTGCTTTTCCTGGGCTTGGACTGGAAAAGGAGAGGAAAGCGGATGCCAATTTATGGTCAGGGAGTAAGCCAAGTCCTGGGCGATGAAGTTCCCTGCGGCCCCGGAGTCCATTAGAGCTGTAGAGACCACACTTGAGGGACAGCCAGCCAGTAAAATGGGAACCAGAAAGGGTAAGGTGGAAAACGATGATGGAAAACTCACACCTACCCTGGAGATGGAAGATTACGAGGTAATCGTCTCTGCCCTAACTCTGAGTTGCAACACACCAGACAACGCTGAAGCTGGTGCCCCTCCTGGCCGCAACAGGGACAGAGCCCCAGCTGTCTCTGGCGATGCTACTCTGCCTAGGAAAGGTGTGTGGCCCGTACCTCCATGGGTTCAGGCTCTCCAGAAGAGAATGAGGAGTGCCGGCTCATTCCATCTACTGGAGGCTGCCACAGTCCAAAAGATGAGGGCATACTCCGCAGCAGTCTGGGCACCTTGCTCACCTCCCTCTCTGCCCTCTGGAGGATGGTCAAAGACCGCCCTGAACAGAACCATGAACCACTCATAGGAACCAAGCTCCTCCTCTCCTCTCTCCCAGACAGCCGTAGCCAACGCCAACGCCCGCCAGATCAGCAGGGAAATGACCGTGGCAACCTTGGACCTCTCGGTGGTGGGGTCTCCCATCTGATGGGCGAAATAGAGGGAGCACTGGAGTAGGAAGCCACGGCATTTCGATGGAGTACGTCATACTTCCCCAGAAGGGACAGTACGTCATCGCTGACCTGGGTGGACGGCTGGGTAGGCTGGTGGACTGGCTCACTGTGACGACCTGTGGTACGAGGACCTCTGATAGGGTATGGAGAGCCATGCTAGTGGTATCGAGGTGGTGGAGAATGCCGAGGACCTCCTCCATGGCCGTACCCACTTGCGCCAACTGGTCGTGGTGTTCCGGTGGAGTAGATGACCCTGTTCCCAGACCTTCTGGATGATGGTTTTCTTCTCTACTGCTTCCATATTGAGAGGAAGTATTCTGCCGTGTATACACAGTGAGTCAGGAAGCATATGCAGAAAGAGAGAGCAAGGCAACATTAACAAAACAGGGGATATGTACTGAACAGGAAAACAAACCAATAATGCTTGATGACTGAGGCTACTGATGGCTAAATAAAAGGGAAGATGATCAAGTTGATGAGGAAGTCCAGGTGTGCGTAACGATGTGGAGGCATGACATACATATATTTCCACAAAAATATATGACATCACACTTGCTCAGACCCAATGTATCCACACCCAATGTTGTTTCTAATTCTTATGAAACTCTACCCCATATGACTTCAAATTGTGTTATGTTGTTTCTGTTTATAGTCAACACACTCTCCATCTTGTTCCAATATCAGTTATTTTTAAGTCTTGGTTCCAATAGTTCATATTTTTTTTCTCCATAGATTGTGAGTCGGATCGGCTCTCTGCAAGGTTTTGTAAATCTTACTTATCACATGCGTATCTTTTTCTAACTCAAATAGGATTCCCTCAACATTGCTTTGATCTCCAAAAGCTTTTAGGTATCATATAGTGTATTCGGAAAGTATTCAGACCCCTTGACTTTTTCCACATTTTGTTACGTTACAGCCTTATTCTAAAATGTATTAAAGTTTTTTCCCCCATCAATCTACACACAATGTCCCATAATGACAAAGCAAAAACAGGTTAAGAAATGTTAGCAAATGTATTCACAACTAAACATTGAAATATCACATTTACTTAAGTATCCAGCAGTGATGTAAAGTGCGTAAGTAAAAATACTTGAAAGTACGACTTATCTGTACTTTACTATTTATATTTTTGACAACTTTATACTTTTACTTCACTACATTCCTAAAGAAAATGATATACTTTTTACTCCATACATACCCAAAAGTACTCATTACACTTTGAATGCTTAGCAGAAGAGGAAAATGGTCTAATTCACACAATTATCAAAAGAACATCACCTGTCATCTGTACTTCCTCTGATACATACAAAATACATGCTTCATTTGTAAAGAATGTCTGAGGGTTGCAACATCCGTAAATAAATACAAATATTTCCATGAAAGCTGTACACCACTAGGGTACAAAGATTGTCTTAGGGTCATTTTTGACCCGGCAGTTTTACAATCATTTACACACCACATAAACCACAAAGACACACACACAATGAGACATTGAGATTATGTCTGCTACTTATTGAACTTTTTTGTTTTAATCTGAAGAAGGAAATGGGAAGAATACAACCCAGAGCACGATGCATCATCTTCCAATGAAGAAATCCCCCAAGCTGAAAGAGAGACATTTTTATCAAAGAATAGCAAAATAACATGGTCCTTGTCACCATATGACAACCAGGGCAGGATGGCAGCACAAAATGTCATAAGGACGACCCCAGGGCCCACTAGACATGCAGTTGCCCATGCCCAGGACATCGCCTCAACATTCTACATGTTCATCACACCAGCCATCGAAAAAATCATCCTGGAAATGACAAATTTGGAGGGTTTCCGTAAATATGGAGACAACTGGAAAAGGATGGATGAGATTGATCTGTGTGCCTAATTAGGGCTGATAATCTTAGCTGGTGTGTATAGGTCCCGAGACGAAGCTACATGTAGTCCCTGGGATGCAGAGAGTGGAAGGGCGATTTTCAATGCCACGATGCCACTGAAAGTCTTCCACGCTTTCTCAAGAATGCTACGATTTGATAACCGTGAGAAAAGACCTGCAAGACGTATGGGAGACAAACTGGCGGCCATAAGAGAGGTCTGGGTTTCCTCCATACCTGTAATATCATTGATTTATGTCACTGTTTTCTGTGACACTGATACTTATTACTGATAGTAATCTCTTTTGTCAAAAGGTTGCTGTCCTTTCCGGCAGTATATTCCCAGCAAGCCAGCAAAGTATGGCATCAAGACATGGGTGGCCTGTGACGCACAATCCAGCTACGCTTGGAAGATGCAAGTCTACACAGGGAGCCGACCGGTGGGGGCCCAGAGAAGAACCAGGGGATGGGGGTTGTGCTTGATGTGACAGATGGACTGAGGGGGCACAATGTCACGTGTGACAATTTCTTCACCTCTTATGAACTCCGCCAGCAGCTCCTGAAGAGGAAGAGCACCATGGTTGGCACAGTTATAAAGAACAAGCCTGAGCTCCCCCCTGCACTCCTCGCTACAAGGGAGAGAAAGGACTTCTCATCAAAGTTTGCCTTTGTGATATGGAACAAGATCAACCCTACTTAGATGCCTGATAAGCAGAACAAGAGGAGGGTGTTCCTGGAGCAGCTGGGAAAGGCACTTGTAACCCACACAATCAAAGAAGGGAGCACCTCCCCCACACAACAGCCTCTACAGTTCAGGGGGCTGAATTTTGTCCTGTTCCCCAAAGAAGGACTGTAAAACAAATACTATGTGCTGCACATGTGAAAAATACATCTACAAAGTCCATGCACACACACTTGCATACTGTCCTACATGTGCTAATTTGAGCTGATTGATTTATATTCTTCATGTTTTTGTTTTGTGTCTATGATCTTATTTTATTCTTATTCATTGTTGTTGATACACCTTGTGGGTGGGGGCAAAGGTTAAAAAAATGAGAGGACTAGTATTTTGTAGTTTAATTACTCATTATACAGTATATAAGAATATATCACTATGTTTCCAAAAACATTCAAGACTATTATTATTTCCCTTCAATAAAATACATTCAAAACTACTTTCTGCACATTTCTGCTACTTTCTTAGGCTACACAAGTGCTATCTCTTGCAAAAAAATGTACACCTACGCAGTACCTTTAGCAATAATAATAATAATAATACTCTACTTTATTAAAGAAAACAATTATGACAGTTGTGGTGTAATAAGAACAAGTGGTGTCAACTGATTAAATGCAGTCTTTCTGCTGTGTGAAGAGGGAAACCCCAGATATTCACAAAGTTTGTGACACATGATAGGTTGTTACTTCATGCAAAATAGATTTTGGGTTTAAAATTCAATGAAGCTGCTTTATTTTTAGTGAAGGCAGGGCATTTTTTACCATTAGGACTAGGGGAGTATACAGAATGTTACTCAAGTGGGATTTTACTGGATGAGTTTCACTTTTACTTGAGTCATTTTCTATTACGGTATCTTTACTTTTACTAAAGTATAACATTTGGGTACTTTTTCAACCACTGGTATTCAAAGCCTTTACTTAATACTTTGTTAATTAACTTTGTTAATAATTTAGTCAAAAAGTGATGTCCCTTTTCGCAAAAAAAAGGAATGCCAAGTATGTCACAGCCCTTTTTGCAACACCGGTTTAAGCATGAGTCTACTGCCACTTCCAACAGTCTGAAGAGGCTTCGTCTCATTGTCTCCAAAACTTTGATGGCACTCATAATAAAAGCATTACGCTATTAAGTGAGGTTCAGTGTAGAACAGTTGATCAAAGTAACAGAAAGCAAGACACATACTTCAATGATTATCTATGTTGAAGACCCTTACCCCCATTTGAAGCAGCTTCATAATTTTTCAACAAACAATGAACCTAGATAGTAGCTATGACAAACTGATAGATAGAGCCTGTTTTGGTTTACATTTTTAGGAAAAATGGGGTCCTATTCTCAAACAATTGGATTAGAGGCACTACCTTACATACTAGGCCAGGAAAGACCAGGGTCTGTATAAATCAGTGGAGGCTGGGGGGAGGAGCTTCGCCATCAATGTAATGTTAATCAATGTGATCTAAAAGGCAAAACTGATCCTAAATCGGCACTCTTACTCTGAGAGGCTTGATGCATACTGCCCCAGAAGACATAAGCTGTGTTCGAATACGCATACTAAAATACTGTATACTACATACTTAAGGAGTACATACTGCATACTATCAGTTCATAGGGCTCCCGAATGGGGCAGCGGACTATTTAAAATAAAAAGAAATGTTTTTATTAACAACAAATCAATATATAAATCACATGAGGGAACACAAGCATACATAGATTACAAACAATAGACAATTGAGCTAGGGGGTACAATATCACATTACAATTACACAAGGACCTTAAGGGACATGCATATACTTACAATTCTAACAGCTTTTTTGTTAGTAGAGCATTTAACCGTCTTAAAATACAGTTCAATTTCTTTTTGTAGGGTATGAAAATGTGGTTTTCTGTTTGTAAATGTACATTTGTGTATATGAAATTTGGCCAAAAGAATAATGAAATTAATTACATAAAAATGTTTCATCTTATTTCTATTGTATGTAAAGAATCCTCACAGTACATCTGCTTGTATACTTCGTATTTTGGCTAATACGACATCCGGGAACTTCTGGCAAACTAACTATATCCATTCTATGACCAATAACCATACTACATACTCCACTTACATCACAAGTAGTATGGTTAGTGCGGTTAGTATGAGTATTCGAACACAGCTCTAGTTCTTATGAATATCAATGACGTTTCAACTACATGGCTGCATTGAGCAATAACCAGCACCCTGAAAGCACCCTGTCAACAGTTGTGGAAGATCAGGTCATGTGAACTGAAGTTGTTAGGACAGTACTTTATTACTGTAGTCTTTGATTTACATTGGCTGTAAAAAGTTATCCACTTCACAGTTTTAACTTAATAACCTATGTATGTTTAGACGTATGTACCATTTCTACAAAAGCCAGCCTTTCTTTCTCTGTCCACTACTGTATTCCCATACCTCATACTGAACATTGAATTGATATTTTTTTTAAGTGTGATAAACCCTACAGTTTTTCTTTTGACTGCATTCTGGAAAAGGTCAATAATTAAGCTTCATGTGCTATTGAAACATGTGCTCTTATTGAAACATGTGCTCTTATAGAGAATGAAACAGAAGTTTGCAGAACTGTGTCTCAAAATTCAGTTCCTGTTATATGCTAAATCAAATGTAGACATACATTATTTCTCAATTAGCCTTATATTGGAATGAGTGTTCCAATTCTTCCTATTTTCTTCTAAGGATATAACACACACACCTTTTTTCAACAATAACCGCTGTAGTTAGACCTGCACTGTAGCGTCGCCTTTGTCTGATACTACGGCTTTAGTTGTTTCCAATAAAATGTTACTTTGATTAAACAAAGCAGCAACGAAAAAAATATAGACCGAGATGAAGAGGTCAAGGCGAGAGCATTTACTCCAACCAATATCTGTCCGCGTGAGATAAGCCCGTTTTTTCTAATTACTTGAGGATTTTGATAGAATACAAGTTTCGTAATGTTTAAGCTTTTACAAATGTACTGATATATGTGGATGCACGTGGCATTCCGGCAACTTTGAGAAAAACAACGTTGAGTTGTGCATGTTGCTACACGCGTACCTGCCCTATCATTGGCTATAATGGTCCCAACCTGACCTTCACTGTCTTCATTCGTTGAGCACATGTAATTCCATCGTTAGAGTGGTCACTCGGCTCTCTTGTCAGTAGAATACATAATATTTGCCTCTGGTCATGTGTAAGAGTGGGAAGACGTCTTCAAATGACCCGCCTAGTTGCTGTTGAAATTCTAAAGGTGATTGGCTACGCCCTGTGAGGGTGGATTTCACTGACGCATTCCGTTTGAACAATAAATAGAGCGAACAAGGCTCCTTCCACTTCACAAGTCTGAGAAGACGCATGAAGAAGTTCTTGCTTCAACAGTGATTGAACGGAACTCCTCTGCCTTCGTCCCGCATTATCGAACATTCCGGATTGATAACATAACACTTTCTTGAAGTAAAATAGAAAAATAGTCGAAGAAACTCTATTTTTGTACCCTTAATTTTGATATAAATTAATCTGCCAAAATGGAGTCTCAGATCCGCCAGAACTATCACCACGATTGCGAAGCTGCCATCAACCGGATGATCAACTTGGAGATGTTTGCTTCCTACACCTACACTTCAATGGTAAGGAGTCTACCAAGATGACCGTTTTGTTGATTTACCTGTATTATGTCTGGGCCTAAATACCTTTTTTTTCACCTGGCTTTTTATTATATTGGCCTAGATAATTAATAGCCAAGAAACTCTGTTGTGCATATTTGAGTTTTTATCCTCTAAAATGAAGCTTGAATCTATCCTACTTTGGACAGGGCGCGTAACAACTCCTTGACAGGGTAAATGGCAGGTTACCAAGTCGACTACAGACTAGACTGATTCATGCTTTTTATCAAGTTTCGTTTCCACAACAAGAACAGAATGCCGAGTCACGTTTGGCATGTTTTTATTCTAACCATGCTGTTTTGTTTATCCACCCAGGCTTTCTATTTCTCCCGTGACGATGTGGCTCTGTCTGGCTTCGTGCATTTCTTCAAGGAGAACAGCGACGAGGAGCGGGAGCACGCCAACAAGCTACTCTCCTTCCAGAACAAGCGAGGTGGACGCATTTTACTCCAGGACATCAAGGTGAGCACCTGAGCATCAAACACATTCAGATTGTAGACCGATAAATGACTACTCCATGGCGTAAAGTGTCTCCAGCGCAACTTTTATATAGAGAACCTGGAGTAGT
This sequence comes from Oncorhynchus kisutch, assembly GCF_002021735.2. Classification (NCBI taxonomy): domain Eukaryota; kingdom Metazoa; phylum Chordata; class Actinopteri; order Salmoniformes; family Salmonidae; genus Oncorhynchus; species Oncorhynchus kisutch. Next base: position 62,586,218 of record NC_034179.2, on the reverse strand, counting down.
CCTAAACATACTGCCTCTTACCACTGAACTGAAACTGTGAGAGGGGTGTAATTCTGTTTACTTTATCCTGACCGTAACATCTGCTAGTTGTCGTTAACACTTCTGTTCACTTTGTCCTGTGTAGAAGCCAGAACGTGATGAGTGGGGCAATGGGCTGGAGGCCATGCAGTGTGCTCTGCAGCTGGAGAAGAATGTGAACCAGGCCCTGCTGGACCTGCACAAGATTGCCTCTGACAAGGTTGACCCCCATGTAAGTTATGGTGAAACCACACATCACATGTATGTATCACATAGAATACAGGTACTGTCTCAGGAATTGATCAGGGGTTTGCGCTGATAACTAATGACACAGGATTGTGACCTGCTTCACATTCGCGCAATAGTCCACAGATGCACACTATGCAGCTAATGCGTAAGTTTGCAAAAAGGCCGCCAGGTTGTCTAGTGGTTAGAGCTTTGGGCCGGTAACAAAGGATGCTGGATTGAATCCCGGAGCTGACGAGGGAAAAATATGTTCTGCCCCTGAACAAGGCAGTAAGCCCATTGTTCCACATTAAAATGCTGTTGTAAATAAGTGTTTTAACAGACTTGCCCTGTTAAAAAATTTACTGCAGACACCTCATCTGCACTTATGCCATTACCACCAGGCTCTTGTGTGTTACTGTATCTACAATGGTCTGTATTCATTCTCTTGTCTGACCTGTTTTCCCTCTTTAGCTGTGTGACTTCCTGGAGACCCATTACCTGAATGAGCAGGTGGAGGCCATTAAGAAGCTGGGAGACCACATCACCAACCTCACCAAGATGGATGCTGTCAAAAACAAGATGGCAGAGTACCTGTTTGACAAGCACACCCTGGGAGGCCAGAGCTAAACAACTTCCATCCCAAGACTACGGCCTTCAGACTAGGACTCCTGGCTTCTCTGATAGATCGTACTGGCTTTGCATTTATAGGGAGGGGGGTGTTAAACTGTTGCAGTGCAACACAGCTGTAGCATTGGTGTTTGTTGACAACACTACTGTGTTTTGGAGGCAAGGCTTCTTGTAAAACAATTAAACAATATCACTAAAGGTGTTAAGTGTTGACCTGTAGTAATGGATGTTGTATCAGTCTATTCAGGTTCTTTGCTCTGTCTTACTGAGCATCTTCATACCAGTAATCAATAGTGACAAATGTAGACCTACTAGTGGCTGAGAGTCATAACAATAGAAGTTTAACATGAGGTTGATAAAGGATGTTACCTCTGACCACAGGGTGTCCTTCACTGTCTTGTAATAGTGCCATGTCAATTAAGGTCCCAACTGTCAACTAGGGCCATAGGAGGAAAATGGTTACCTACAGTTGATGTAGACCTTTTACTATGGCCATCACAAGTTTATTAGACATCCTAGAGGTCAATAAAAACCTGTTAGCCAGTTGATATAGTCTTTTTTTTGTTTTTGTGATGGAAAGTTTTGCATTTACTGACACAATTCATCTTTACTCTTATTTCAGCTGGTAATGCCCAATAGTTCCCCTCCAGCAAATTATGAACTATGCTTGAAATAGGGTGAACAAGAGGCTTGTAGAATTACTAAGGGGCTTATTGGAGCTGTCAAATGGTTGCAAAGCTACTGGTAATTTACTGAACACTTTCATTTTGGGAATTGGCAGACAAGGTTACCTTTAACAATGTCTATCAATATATTTTCAGTTAATGTGTCCATATAGTAGAGGAGTTTCAAGTAGACCACTTGGTTAAAGGGGAAAATAGCCCAATGAGAAGTGTCTAAATGGCATGTTTAATACATGCAACTTTTCACAACAGCCACCATTATTTACAACCAAGAAGTATGTTTTCTCTAAATTAGGTAAACTTTCACAACTTTCATTGAATTTGAAAAGTTTTTACATGATAAGGCAACACAGGATCATAGATTTGTGATAAGGAGTTACTCTTCATGGGGACTGGAACACTAAAGGCAGCTCTATACAATAAAACTAACACTACAATACAGATTTCACAACACATTAAGGGTTTGCCCTCAGGCCACTACTCTACCAAACAAAATCCATGTGTGTATCTCTAGTGCATATGTCTCTTCACAGTCCCCGCTGTCCCATAAGTTGTATTTTTAAATCTTAATTTACTGCTTGCATGAGTTGAAGTGGAATAGTAGCCATGTCATGGCTCTCTGTAGTACTGTGCACCTCCCATAGTCTGTCCTGGACTTGGACTGTGAAGAGACCTGGTAGCATGTCTTGTGGGGTATGCATTGGTTTCTGAGTTGTGTGCTAGTAGTTTAAACTGACAGCTCGGTGCATTCAATATGTCAATACTTCTCCCAAATACAAGTAGTGATAATGTCTATCTCTCTACTTTGAGCCATGAGAGATTGACATAATGTTAATGTTAGCTCTCTGTGTACATTTAAGGATGAGCCGTGCTGCCCAGTTCTGGGCCAATTGTAATTTTCCTAAGTCCTTTTTTTGTGGCACCTGACCACATGACTGGACAGTAGTCCAGGTGCGACAAAACAAGGGCCTGTAGAACCTACCTTGTTGATAGCGTTAAGAAGGCAGAGCAGTGTTTTATGGACAGATCTATCCCCATCTTAGCTAGTGTTGTATCAATATGTTTTGACCATGACAGAAGTTTATTCTCAACTTATTGCATTTCCACATTATCCATTACAAGATTTAGTTGAGGTTCAGGGTTCAGTGTTTTAATTTTATGTCCCAAATACAATGCCTTTATTTAGGACTAACTTATTTCTTGCCACCCATTCTGAAAATGACTGCAGCTCTTAAGTGTTGCAATGAGTTCACCTGCTGTGGTAGCTGATGTGTATAGTGTTGAGTCATCAGCATACATAGACACACAGGCATCACTCAGCGCCAGTGGCAAGTCAACACCAGTGGCAAGTCAAAGATTGAAAAAGTAAGGGGCCTAGACAGCCGCTCTGGGGAATGCCTGACTCTTCCTAGATTATGTTGGAGAGGATTCCATTAAAGAACACCCTCTGTGTTCTGTTAGACAGGTATCTCTAGATCCACAATATAGCAGGGGATCTAAAGCCATAACAATTACGCTTTTTCCAGCAGCAGATTATGATCAATATTGTCAAAAGCTGCAGAGAAGTGCTTTGTTTATTTTTAATCTTTATTTAACTATGCTAACTAAGTCGGTTAAGAACACATTCTTATTTACAATGACGGCCTAACAAAAGTCAAACGGCCTTTCACGACAAGAGAGACAACACAACACTACATAAAGAGAGACCAAAGACAACAACATAGCATGGTAGGCAGTAACAGGAGTCCGTTGTAACAGATAGGCCTACATTATTCAGTGTATATACATCCTTGACTGAGTGCCAGTGGAAAGTTTGGGACAGTCAAGTCAGCAATAGTCTATGTTGCTAGCAACAAGATAATGTTTTGAGTTTATGATCTTGCTCACTGGTTCTCAAACCTAGTCCTGGGGACCCAAACGGGTGCACATTTTTGTTTTTGCCCTAGCACTACAAAGCTGATTAAAATGATCAACTCTTCAAAAGGCTTTGATGATTTGAATCAGCTGTGTAGTGCTAGGGCAAAAACAAAAATGTGCACCCGTTTGGGTCCCCAGGACTAGGTTTGAGAACCACTGATCTAGCTAATGATTAGCACACTGGGGTAAATGTAGATGGGCAACCCCATAATACAGGTTATCATGCTTATTGCTAAATAACACACCTGCCTGATAATTTGGACCGATATGGTATTTGGCATTTGTTTTTAGTAATTGCAGCTTAAGGTGGCAATACCAGTTATTGAGTGTAAGGGGGAAATTACTTTGTCACACAGGGGAATTAGGTGTTGCGTAACTTGGTTAATTAAATAAATAAAACAAGTATATTTTTTTTGTGTTATTTGTAAACTCATGTTCACTTTATTTAATATTAGGTTTTGGTTGAAGATCTGATAACATTCAGTATCAAAAATATGCAACAATAGAGAAAATCAGAAAGGGGGAAATACTTTTGTACGGCACTGTATATATACACTGAGTGTATAAAACATCAAGAACAACTTCCTAATACTGAGTTGCAAACTCCCCTTTTTCCCTCAGAACAGCCTCAATTCGTTGGGGCAAGGACTCGATCTATAGGGTGTCGTTAGCGTTCTACGGGGATGCTGGTTCATGTTGACTCCAATGCTTCCCACAGTTGTTTTAAATTGGCCAGATATCACTATATGAGGTGGATCATTCTTGATACACACAGGAAATTATTGAGTGTGAAAAACCAAGGGGTTTGGTGGTGATATTCTAAACTGTTAGGTAGACCTACAGTTTAAAGTAATATTGAAAAATATTGTTACTTGAGTTGTGATTGGGGTATATTGGCCAAATGATCAGGAAAGTTTTTGGTATATTTTCCCTCCAACATTCATCAGAAACAACCATATTACAGATATTTGTTTAAAATGCCTTAGTAAGTTACAGAGTATGTTACTGCTGTTCTCTACTTCTTCCCTTTTTTTCTGGTCTCAACACATTTTCGCCCACTCATCACCGCTCAAGTCTGTTTCCACAGTCATGAGACCTAGTCTCCTTCCACCATTGTCACGGTGATAGTGGAAAAGAATGGCCTTCAGGCCAAAGATGGTGGGTAAATTAAAGTTGTTCAATCAGGCCGTTTACCATTGTCTGCTGAAGGGGAGGAGGGGGGGGGGACACCAATGCGAAAGCGGTCTACATCGTCCTTGACTTCCATTGAAACAGAACCATTGAAGGAGTGAACATCTTGCTTCCTCTTCCGTCTCTGTTTGGGTCTCCAGAATGCTGAGTCACAATGACAAGGCAGAAATACAGCCAGAGCAGAGCCTGAGTTGGTCCATACTGTAGTACAACCAACAGGAGGTTATGACAGGAGAAAGAGTGGGAAGAAGGGAGAGAAATAGGAATAGAGGGGGAGGGGGAAAGAGTACAGACTAAAAACGCTGTGTCACCCTTCAGAAGAAGAACTTCAAGAGAAAGAGTTCTGTAACTGTTAATAATTTACAGTATTGCTATCACTTCTGTTTATAACTTTAACTTAAGAACATTCTTAGTGTCACGACTTCTGCCGAAGTCGTTGCCTCTCCTTGTTCGGGCGGTGCTCGGCGTCTTCTAGCGTCTTCTAGCCATCATTGATCCATTTTTCATTTTCCATTGGTTTTGTCTTGTCTTCCCACACACCTGTTTTCAATCCTATTCATTACCTGTTGTGTGTTTAACCCTCTGTTTCCCCACATGTCTTTGTCAGAGATTGTTTTTATTGTCAGTGTTGTTATTGTGTTATGTTGGTGCGCGACGGGTCCTCGTACCCATGTTTTTCCATGTCTGTACCTTTTAGTGTTATGGAGCATGTTCTGTTGACATTTATGAAAAGACTCTGTTAGTAATTGGATATGTAGACGGACGAGTCGGTCAAGGATCGATTCAGACAAGGTGGTAAATTGTATGACAAGCTACAGTTTATTCAGAGTGAAGATATCTAGAACAGCGTAATTACGGCTCTCCCGCTGGTTCGTACGGAAGCGCAGACGAAGAAGAGGCCGTTACAATCAGTACACCACTATTATATAGAAAAGAAAGTAGGTTGATTCTGGAAGATCGGATCTTTGGATTGGTTCAGCTGGGGTGTAGTCTGTAGTCTTCCGCCATTGGCTCAGTAGTCTGTCTGTCATCGTAGAATCCTCTTCGGGCATTCAACGTTCAGAGACAACGGAGATCATGTGTGTGCGCTGGTTTTGGCCATTAGTGTAATGCGGGAGCTATCCTGTAGGGGACCCCACAGGCTCAACTCTGAGTTGTAGCCCTTTATCAACAATAGTTTGGTCACCTACATAAGAATTAGCATTTCTCTACAAAACCCTCTCTTCACGTCTCACCAGAGACGTGACACAACCTAACTGGATCCAGACACAAAGAGAAACTTCTCCCAAGGGGACTATGAAATAAGGCACGGTATTAAACAGAAATAGATATGTATTACATCATGTTCTCCATTCAATCCCACTATGTACTAAGTTGGCTACCAGCCACCTAGGAACTTACAACCCTCATTTTACAGAGCGGAGAACAACAGCTCAAAATAAAAGTAAATGCTTGTCTACATAAGCCAACTTTTTTCCCGCAGGAAAAAGTTGTGATTCCCTCTCTTCACATCTCCAAAGAGATGTGACTTAAACTAGGCAAGTCAGGCGGAATTATCCACTTGCATAACACATACATACATCCCCATAAGGCAACAGCAGATATAATGTAAACCTAAATAGGCACTCTCCTCCTCATCCTCGAATTCATGTAGGTCTTTATCCAGCAGAGGAAACATCTGGGAAGGGGAGGAAGGGTCAATGGCTCTAGAGATAACCCTAGTGGCAAGGGAACCGATGCATGGAATGCAACAGCATCCACAGAGAACTAAAATGGCAGCGAACACCGAAATGGATACCAAAATGGAGGACACCAGGGTTTTATATTTACCAAACGCACTCATCCAGGAGTCCCACCTCGAGGTATCCATCCCAGAATGAGATTTCATTTTACCATTAAGCGTCCTCAAACCTTCTAGGGCCATGGTCAAGCTACCATCGGAGGCTGCGTTATTAGGGATGAAAGTGCAACACTGTTCACCACACATAGTACAAGCTCCACCTTTCTCCGCCAGTAGCATATCTACTGCAATGCGATTCTGGAATGTCATAAGAGAAGTTGCAGCCAGGCTCTCATGCTCCATACCGTTATCACACACCTGGCTCCTGTTATCTAACAACAACAAAAAAAACGCTTGTTCTCGCAACCCCACGCTCTGAATGTGCCCTCCCTTCTGTATATATATTTTATTTTCAGCATGAGAAAGTCCCCTGGCCCTGACACTTTTAACAATGTTTCAAGTCAGCTATGTTGCATAACACTTGCATACATCAACACAAGCCAACAGCAGATAATATTCAATCATATATATGGTAATGGCTATAATGTAAAACACAGGAACCAATAATCCCTCTTTTTCACACCCCCCAGGGTGTGAACAAAAATTCAGCAATGAATCATATAACAGTCACAGAGTTTAAAATACCTTCATGTCAAAAGAGAACAGCTCATTCAAAAACAGAACATTAAAAAAAAATGGTGTGAAATTTAAGTCCCCCTTTTGACACCCACAAGGGTGTCACTTAGCAAAAACAGGATAACACTTTATTGTTTATTGACATGTAAGATACCGGATAAAACTTTGGTCATTTATTTTTTTTTAAACAGTATTACCCATGACCACAAATGTATTATTCAAATGGCACCCCCTTGTGGCTGATCAGACCACCCGAGAGAGCCATGAAATCCGGTCACGGGTTACACCATCCCCCCACATTCGTGTTCCATACCATATTAGACATATTAAAGAACCCTTTATCCTTAAAATAAAATAAAAATTACTTGTGTAATTAAAACTCATAAAATAAAAAACTCATAAAGGTTCCATATGTGAGCGTGCCTCTTTAAAATATCATGTCTCTGGGAACATGGAAATCCCCTTAACCCAAACATTTACTACAAAAACAAAACCTAATAATTATGATAATCCCCTCAAACTCAAATAATTTGTCTCGATGTTTCATGTCTTATTCGTGTTTCTCCAAATTGTCTCCCCAAAATACTTCTTAAATACCCAGCCATTAGACAGACACACACAACTGTGATAAATGTGCACTGTCCCTTTAACATAAAAACCTCAGCCTGCAATCCACTCTGCGGGCCTTTCATTGTTCTCCATAATGACAGATTCTAATGTTAGTATACCTTGACCTCCTGTTTAATTTCAATGATGTTATCTGAACAATCAAACCAAAATCAATACCCGGGAAGTACTTGTGTAAATGAATTAAAATAACTAAATAATTTGGTTAGAACACCACTCCCGTCTTACATCGACCACACCCTTCGCCCCGTACCTAGTGTACAGCTTATCTATTACTCAGTGGCTCAATTAATGTTTAACGTAAGTATGTTCAGATGTTGATTATGTAATTCTACAACATTAGTATAGTTCAAACCTCATAATATAAATCCGCAAAAAGAAATTTGCGTTAATAGAGTTTAACACTCTTTCCAACAGTCATGCACCCCCCTCAATATTCTATGATATAACTCTCATCAGCAAGCCTGCGACTTTTTCAACATTCTCATCGGTTCCAGCTCCAACTGAAACACCTCATGTACCACACTCGCTTTGTCCCCGACCTCATTCATATCGATATTAGTCCCCGACTGAATATCAAGCGTGTTTCATGCACAGGATTTGATTCTTACAAATCTTCATTTACGCCAGTAAGCAGACCAGTGGGAGACGCAATGGCCCCGCCTTCTGTTCATTCTCTGTTTGGTCCCTTGGTTCTTAAATACATGGCTTTTATTTCTTTCAACTTCCTTGTCTCTGGCCTCCTGCTACGTCCCTCTCAACTCACATTCCATTGTTTTCAGCTGGGCCCCTATTGGCGGCCACCCCCCTAGATAACCTGCTTGTGTCCATTTTAACTTCAATCCCTCCCAAACTTTCTTTATAGGCTTCCATTGTTCCTGTCCCCCTGATCTATATTCAATTTTTTGTTCTAGGAACTCATTAAACCTCAGCTTTGGAGTATTGGGGTTCGCCATTGTGAATTTGCTTTAAACGTAATTTAATTTAATTCAATCGGAATTTAATCGTAGTTTTAATCGAAATTCTCTCCTTCTATCTGAATATAGTTAGCATATACTTCGCCCGACGTTGATTAATGCCCACGAGGTATTCGAAGAGACACTATTGCTCGTGCTCTGCCTTATCTCAGAGCTTCTCCTTCGTATATTCAGGTTGAGAAAAACCGCATGGGTTTGTATAGCATTATGGAGCGCACAACCAAGGGATCTATTCGACTATTTAGTCTCAATATTTAAATATTATATTCAGATATTATTTCAATTATACATCAGTCATTTCATTCCTGATTATACATGTATACATGTACCTATTAACATAGGTACATACAATATAGAAGTTTCGGATTTATCCAATATCCCTTATTATAATTCTCTCTCTCTCCCTCTATCTAACCACCAACAATCTTAATGGAAACAATTACAACCACATTGCATTTTAACATAACATAACATAAACAGTTACAAATAGACAAAACAAGACAAAACAGCACGTTATATCTCTGACCCCTGAAAGCCGATCCTTATCAGTGAATTTCTATCAGACTGAGCCGTACCGGACCACAGGATAAAATTACAACTTATCCCCTTCGGCGCCAGATTTGAAGAATAGTAATTAGCTATCCCCTACTGATCTCTATTCCTGATCCCTATCGAGCTGACCCCTATCAGAATTATTACACATGTCCGACCCCTATCGGTGAATCTCTATCAGACTGAACCACACCGGGTCACGGGTCCCAAAATTACAATTTGTCCCCTCGGCTGCAGATTTAATGAATAGTAATTAGCTATCCCCTACTGATCTCTATTCCCGACCCCTATCGGAACTATCAAAGACAAAACAGTGATCACTCATCATTGAAAGCTAGCAGACTGTGCTGACCGGGTCACGGGTCCCAAAATTACAATTTGTCCCCTCGGCGCCAGAGTTAATGAATAGTAATTAGCTATCCCCTTACTGATATCTCATCAATGATTTAAATCACACTGGCCGTCGCCGGTTCGTTACTACATATGTTCACGTACACTGTTATTTCGACTCGTCAGCAAATTATAAATTTACACAAGAATTCATACTTACTCGGAAAAACTGATAAAAATTTGGACAGACTATTCGACAATATGCAAAGTTTGATTTAACAGGCTTTTGCTTACCTTATTTTTTTTTATGGTGCACCTTGAAATCAGTTTTCCGAGTTGAGCAGAATTGTTGCCCTCCCCCGAAAGTCTTCACCCGTCTTTCTTATTTATTTAATGAATCGTCCTTTCCCCAACTCGCCTTCTCCACACCCAAATCAACTCACTTCGACTGGATCGTTAGTAAACTATACTCTGCTACCATTTCTGTTAGTAATTGGATATGTAGACGGACGAGTCGGTCAAGGATCGATTCAGACAAGGTGGTAAATTGTATGACAAGCTACAGTTTATTCAGAGTGAAGATATCTAGAACAGCGTAATTACGGCTCTCCCGCTGGTTCGTACGGAAGCGCAGACGAAGAAGAGGCCGTTACAATCAGTACACCACTATTATATAGAAAAGAAAGTAGGTTGATTCTGGAAGATCGGATCTTTGGATTGGTTCAGCTGGGGTGTAGTCTGTAGTCTTCCGCCATTGGCTCAGTAGTCTGTCCGTCATCGTAGAATCCTCTTCGGGCATTCAACGTTCAGAGACAACGGAGATCATGTGTGTGCGCTGGTTTTGGCCATTAGTGTAATGCGGGAGCTATCCTGTAGGGGACCCCACAGGCTCAACTCTGAGTTGTAGCCCTTTATCAACAATAGTTTGGTCACCTACATAAGAATTAGCATTTCTCTACAACTCCATTTACACTTCATTTTGACTCTCCTGCGCCTGACTTCCCTGCCACCTATAGACACGACGCTGACACTTAGTTAGTACGATTACTTTGTAATGGTAAGAGTTGGATAAAAATGGACAGGGTGGGTACCTGGAGGAAAGTAGGGGAGGGTCATGCTTTTTCAATTTCAGTCAAGGGGAGGGTTTACTATTTTTTAAATCTCGTCCAGGGGAGGGTCATGTAATTTGAAATGTATGACATTTCAATATTTCTCAGTGTTTTAGAATTAGTTGCTTATTAGGCTATATATCTATGCCCGATTCCACCTGATTCTCTGCTGGGCATGAAATATGAAGTGTGCCTATAGGCTATTTAGCGTGGTCTCAGTCAAATTATTCATAGCCTACAGGCTACAGACTACAAAGTGCATCCTCAGAGAAGCACAGAGCAAATATTTCTAAGATAGCTGCTGGGATAGCGTAAATACAACTAGACAGCATTACACACTGCAACGGATTTTCCAACCCTGAGGCCTGAACTGCCCTTGCTGATCAAAATTTTTTATTTTGCTGCCTAACCAATGCTGTGCTGTGTCGGCCTACAGTGGCAGTTCAGAAGGAGAGTCAAAGAATTCCTCCAAAAATTATTTTAGATCAGGCCTCGTCCCAAAAATTGTAACGGTCAACTGTGGTGGAAGAAGAGGACCAAAGCGCAGCGTGGTATGTGTTCATATTCGTATTTAATAAGAATAGTAAACACAAACAAATACAATAAACCGACAAACGAACAGTCCTGAACGGTGAAATAAAACAAAGAACAGAAAATAATCACCCACAACTCAAAAGTGAAACCAGGCTACATAAGTATGGTTCTCAATCAGGGACAACGATTGACAGCTGCCTCTGATTGAGAACCATACCAGGCCAAACACAGAAATCCCAAATTGTAGAAAAAGGAACATAGACTACCCACCCCAACTCACACCCTGACCATACTAAAACAAAGACAAAAACAAAGGAACTAAGGTCAGAACGTGACAAAATTGCAATATCTTGCGAGTAGACTAGCCTATAGCCTATGTTCTGTTCAGTTTGAGAAGGAGAGCATTTGAGGACCGGAGGTCGACTTTGATAGCTTGCTACTACTATAATTGATTTGAAGAAAAACAATATGTTTCTTGCCCATGATGCATTTATCTGAGTCATTGACATCACAATAAGCCAGATTTTAGTTACTTACATTGTGGTGCTGAAACTTGAAGCAGCAGTCGCGGCACAATCAATTGGAAATGGACAGCTGATAGTGCAGAAAATTGGCAAATAAGAGTAGGAATAATTCATTTAAACAGTCTTCATTTAATTAGACTTTACTAACAACAGGAGTGCGTTGTGTTGGAGCCTATTTCCTCCTATTTAAGAAACACGTGGTAGCTCTACCTGTTTGACAGACAGAATTAGGCTCAGTCAGAACAGTAGGCTAAGTTATGAGGGGGGAAAGGACCCAATTATTAGCGGAAGGGACATGGGCTACTAACAGCTTACTACACAACATACACTTGGTATTAACTTCTTAGCTACAGTAGGCATATCTCCCTGTCATATTACATATTACAGACATATTACATACATAATTTATGCCTTTCTGGACTCACCTGTTTGTGATGTGCTCACATGAGGCGGTCCTTCGTGGGCAAAATGTGTCATCAAACTGTCATCAAATTCTGGCATTCTCTGGATTGATGGCGCTATCAACACAACTGAAAAATCTACAAAAAAAATAAAGTTGAATCATGAAGTCAGTGATCTTCAGGTTGGTATCAAGATATGGGTGGCCTGTGAAGAACAATCCAGCTACACTTGGAAGATGCAAGTCTACACAGGGAAGCCGACCGGTGGGGCCCCAGAGAAGAACCAGGGGATGGGGGTTGTGCTTGATGTGACAGATGAACTAAGGTGGCACAATGTCACGTGTGACAATTTCCTCACCTCTTATGAACTCTGGCAGCAGCGCATGAAGAGGAAGATCACCGTTGTTGGTACAATTAGAAAGAACAAGCCTGAGCTCCACCATCTATCCTTGCAATAACCCATCACCTTCTCATCAAAGGTTGCCGTCACCCCCACTACCACTCTAAGAATGTGGTCCTCCTGAGCACACTGCAAAAAAACGGCTGAGATCAGTGATCGTGAGGACAGGAAGCCAGCCATCATCCTGGACTACAATCACAACAAAGGAGGCGTGGACAACCTGGGCAAGGTGATTGGAACTTACAGCGGCAAGAGGATGACTGCCTGCTGCCCCCTGGTCATTTTTCAGAAGGACAACCATCTCTGCAGCACTCCATCAATCAAGCCTTTATGGTAGAGTGGCCAGACGGAAGCCACTTCTCAGTAAAAGGCACTTGACAGCCTTTGAGTGTTAGTTTTAGTGTTTCTAGAAATCTTCTCTGCAGATCCTCTCAAGCTTTGTCAGGATGGATGGGGAACGTCACTGCACAGCTATTTTCAGGTCTCCAGAGATGTTAGATCGGGTTCGGGTCTGGGCTCTGGCTTGGCCACTCATGGACATTCAGATACTTGTCCCGAAGCCCCTCATGCGTTGTCTTGGCTGTGTGCTTAGGGTCGTTGTCCTGTTGGAAGGTGAACCTTCGCCCTAGTCTGAGGTCCTGAGTGCTCTGGAGCAGGTTTTCATCAAGGATCTCTCTGTACTTGGCTCCGTTAAGCTTTCCCTCGATCCTGAATATTGTCCCAGTCTCTGCCGCTGAAAAACATCCTCACAGCATGATGCTGTCACCATCATCATGATTCACCGTAGGGATTGTGCCAGGTTTCCTCCAGACATGACACTTGGCATTCAGGCCAAAGAGTTCAATCTTGGTTTCATCAGACCAGAGAATCTTATTTGTCATGGTCTAAGTGTCACACCCTGATCTGTTGCACCTATCCTTGTGATTGTCTCCACCCCCTCCAGGTGTCAATTATTTTCCCCGGTGTATTTATCCCTGTGTTTCCCATCTCTCTGTGTCAGTTCGCCTTGTCAAGTCAACCAGTGTGTTTAACTGTCAGGAGAATTTTCAATCCCAAATGATAATACCTAACAGTCAATAATCTTTGCCCAATCCCCGAGATTTGTAAGACCCTGGGTTTAATAATAATTAGGCAAAGACTCAGCTAATGCAAAAGGTCCGTACAGTTTATTCAGAGAATGTTCTGAAATCAAAAATGCAAACACAGTCTTTATAACACACACACAAACAAGTTCAAATCTTAAGCTACGCCTTGCTCAGACAGTCAGTGTTTTCCCACTATACAGATACATTGTTTCTTTAATCTGCAACATGTTTCATAATCTTCTGCAAGCCTAACAGTTTCTCCCCTCCACGGGTGGAGACAGAATGTCCTGTAAGGAACACAGTAGTACAACTTGTCTGTCAATAGCTTCTCTTATCATTTGTTTCCCACTTGCACCCTGCTTACATACTAAAAAAGAGCAAAAGGTCCTTGTTCTAATTCTGACTAAAATTACACCCATCATCAGATTATAGTTTTATGATTCTAATACATTTCATACAATTATATGGTTTCAGGGTGGAATATTTTAATCATTACCTGTAATTACCCTGTGAACTGTTTTGCTTGTCCTCCCGGTTTTGACCCTTGCCTGCCCTGACTGTGAACCCGCCTGCCCTGACCATACTGCCTGCCCTGACCTCGAGCCTGCCTGCCACTCTGTACCTCCTGGAATCTGACCTTGTTATGATCTTTTTGCCTGTCCATGACCATTATCTTGCATGCCCCTTGGATACTAATAAATATCAGAGACTCGAAAAATCTTCCTCCCTTGTCTGCATCTAGGTCTCGCCCTGTGCCCTTAAACTGAGAGTCCTTTAGGTGCCTTTTGGCAAACTCCAAGGCTAAAACTAAACCTAACACTCAAAGGCTGTCAAGTGCCTTTTACTGAGAAGTGGCTTCCGTCTGGCCACTCTACCATAAAGGCTTGATTGATGGAGTGCTGCAGAGATGGTTGTCCTTCTGGAAGGTTCTCCCATCTATACAGAGTAACTAACCGCCTTGAAATTATTAATTTTCTTTTGTCAATATTCTGAACAAATATTGTAATCACTGTTCTGCAACATATGCTTCAACAATTAATGTATTTGCTGTGCTAGACCTAATGGATAATGTTAGCTTTATAATTGTTATTTTATGTTCAAAATCTAGAAAACCATGCCAGATTGCTAGCAAAATTAGCTCTGGAGCATGTAATATGGCAATAAAACAAAACAAAAATGTTTGGAGATGTGTATTACACATTTATGAATAATCTAATGTTAGCATTAAATAATCAACGCCTTTAAACACTTGTTGGACAATAATTGTACAAATTAAATGCCTTTTGTCTGATGTCTGATGAAATTGACCATATCCACTTAGTTGCATTTAATGAAAAAATAGGAGGTTGTTCCTTTACATGGTGTTAATAGCTGATACTTTGGTGTGTCAAAATATAATCTTCACATTTTGTTAAAATTAAGACAAATATTTGTAGAAAAAAAGTTGATTGTCCCATCTTTTAAGAATCCCTGAGCTCTAAAACAGCAAAAATTCTCTCTGCCCCATGGCAAAAAATCCATAGCTTGTAGCTACACTAAATATGATATAACCAAAGATTGTTGTTATCCAGCATTTCTGGACATTACAGGTAAGCCTAATCAAAACACTGTAATAGACTTTACAACTAACCTGGTATTGGCAGTACCTTTTTTGTTCCCAAATCTGGAAACCAGTTATCCTAAACATGTCCATTTCCAGTTGCAAATGGTTCTAGAAATACAATAGAAAACACAGATAGATAGTAAATAAAAATGTATTTCAGAGTTTTCTCTGGCGTTTGTGCATTTGCCTGTTGCCTTTTTTTTGTGCACTTGCCTGTTTCCTTTTCTGTGCAGGTTTTGCCTTACACAATCTAGTGCAGGAGTATTCAATTTACCCTACGAGGTCGGGGACATTTCCCTAAAAACGGGGACATTTCCGAGGACAGCTCCAGCCGAGGACACCAAAAATGGTGACAGGACACCAAAAACGGGGACGTCTGGTCACCCTACTTTAGTTGAGCTTACTAGCGCTTCACCTGTCTACCGGAAGCTGTTGCTTTGCAACCTCTTGCTAGCTTGTTAGCATAACAAATTACTAGCTAGACATCATACGATATCGGATGTGTTGGTAAAATCAATCTGGAGTGCCAGAGCACACTCTGGGCATTAGTAAATTCAGAGCGTTGTCAGATTGTCCGTTTGTAAATTCAAAGCGTTTCGCATTCGGAGCGTTCAGAGCCCACACTGGACGCTCTGGCCAAAGAGTAGGGTTGATCCGAGCGTTTTGACCTCACAACGGCAATCAAGCACCCAAGCTAACTGGCTAACTTTGGCTAGCTTGCTAGCTACTTCCAGACACAAATGAGAGAACACCTCACTCTGACCATTTTACTCGCCCTAGCAGAGCTGGTTATGCTGTTTTCATGTTATCCAGAGCATTGTTGACTGTAACTGTGTTGCTGGCAACAATTTAATTATGCTTTTTTTGCAGACGTTTACTGATACCGGTTATATTCAACGGGTGTTACGATTGTAAAATTAATCAATTAATCTGCGCTTTGGCACACTCAGATGAGAGTGCTCTGAAATCGGAGTAGATAGCCAGAGTGACTTAAAAATGTTAATTGAGAACACACAATGACTCTCCCACTTAGCTAAGCCTGGTGTATTAATTGCCAACTAAATGTGAGTTTGGTAGCTAGCTAACATAACGGTACATATTGCTGTAATGATATGCTACGCGGTTCGTAAGGAAAATTCCTTACATCGCTGTATATTTGTCATAATTAGTTATAGCAATGAAATTGTATCCACTCTCATCTGACTTTGGCACCATATTTTCCACCATTTTCTTAAAATCTAAAATTGCATTATGGGCCCTGAAAGCACGGAAATAATGTCCACTGCTTGTTTTCTTCGTATTTTGGCTAATCTGGCATACTAACTATATCCATACTATGACCAGTAAACATACTACATACTCCACTTACATCACAAGCAGTATGGTTAGTGCAGTTAGTATGAGTATTCGAACACAGCTCTAGTTCTTATGAATACCAATGACGTTTCAACTACATGGCTGTATTGAGCAATAACCCAGCACCCTGAAAGCACCCTGTCAACAGTTGTGGAAGATCAGGTCATGTGAACTGAAGTTGTTAGGAAGGTTACTTTATTACTGTTGTCTTTGATTTTCATTAGCTGTAAAAAGTTTTCCACTTCACAGTTTTAGCTTAATAACCTATGTATGGTTAGATGTATGTAGCTACTGATTTTGTGTAGTTATTTCTAGACTAATGTAATCAACTTTGATATATCATTTGACGGCAACAATATGTCATTTGAAACCGAAAGGTGTATCATCAAATACCATTTCTACAAAAGCCAGCCTTTCTTTCTCTGTCCACTACTGTATTCCCATACCTCATACTGAAAATGTAATTTATATTTTTTTCTTAAGTGTGATAAATCCTACTGTTTTTCTTTTGACTGCATTCTGGAAAAGGTCAATAATTAAGCTTCATGTGTTACTGAAACATGTGCTCTTAGAGAATGAAACAGAAGTTTACAGACCTATGTCTCAAAGTTCAATTCCTTATATATCATAAATCAAATATAGACAAAGACTATTTCTCAATTAGCCTAATATTAGAATGAATGTTCCAATTCTTCCAATTTTCTTCTAAGGATATAACAAACACACACATTTTTCAACAATAACCGCTGTAGTTAGACCTGCACTGTAGCATTGCTTTTGGCTGATACTACTGCTTTAGATGTGGACGCATGTGGCATTGACAAAAAATATGTTTAGTTCTGCGTGTTGTTCACACGCATACCTGCCCTCTCATTGGCTAGAATGGTCCAACCTGATCTTGCCTGTCTTTATTCGTTGAGCACAAGCATTTCCATTGTTAGAGTGGTCACTCGGCTCTCTTGTCAATATTATAAATAATCTTCACTTTAGGTCATGTGTATGAGTGGGCTCGTCTTTAAATGACCCGCCTAGTTCCTGTTGAAATTCTAAATGTGATTGGCTACGCTCTGTGAGGGTGGATTTCACTGACGCATTCCGTTTGGAACAATAAATAGAGCGAACCAGGCTCCTTCCAGTTCACAAGTCTGAGAAGACGCATGAAGAAGTTCTTGCTTCAACAGTGATTGAACGGAACTCCTCTGCCTTCATCCCTCATCATAGAACATTCCGGATTGTTGACATAGCACTTTCTTGAACTTTAATAACAAAATAGTCGAAGAAACTCTATTTTTGTACCGTTCATTTAGACCTTAAAGAAAATCTGCCAAAATGGAGTCTCAGATCCGCCAGAACTATCACCACGATTGCGAAGCTGCTATCAACCGGATGATCAACTTGGAGATGTTTGCTTCCTACACATACACTTCAATGGTAAGGAGTCTACCAAGATGACCGTTTTGTTTTACCTGTATTATGCCTGGGCCTAAATGCCTCTTTTTCACCTTTTTATTCTGTTGGCCTAGATAATTAATAGCCAAGAAACTCCGTGAAGTGCATATTTGAGTGTTTTTTTCAAATGAAGCCGGGAATCTATCTTGGACAGAGCGCGTAACAACTCCTTGACAGGTTAATTGGCAGGTTACCAAGTAGACTACAGACTAGACTGATTCGTGCCTTTGTCATCAAGTTTAGTTGCCACAACAAGAACATAACGCCCAGTCACGTTTGGCATGTTTTTTTTCTTTTTCTAAACTCACTGTTTTTATGTTTATCCACCCAGGCTTTCTATTTCTCCCGTGACGATGTGGCTCTGCCAGGTTTCGCGCAATTCTTCAAGGAGAACAGCGACGAGGAGCGGGAGCACGCCGACAAGCAACTCTCCTTTCAGAACAAGAGAGGTGGACGCATTTTACTCCAGGACATCAAGGTGAGCCCCTGAGCATAGGGAACACATTTAGATTGTAGGCTGATAGAAAATGTCTTACCACTTGTACACACTCTCTCCTCCATGGAGGAAGTTTATCTAGAGAACCTGGAGTCAAATCAAATCAAATTTATTTATATAGCCCTTCGTACATCAGCTGATATCTCAAAGTGCTGTACAGAAACCCAGCCTAAAACCCCAAACAGCAAGCAATGCAGGTGTAGAAGCACGGTGGCTAGGAAAAACTCCCTAGAAAGGCCAATACCTAGGAAGAAACCTAGAGAGGAACCAGGCTATGTGGGGTGGCCAGTCATCTTCTGGCTGTGCCGGGTGGAGACTATAACAGAACATGGCCAAGATGTTCAAATGTTCATAAATGACCAGCATGGTCGAATAATAAGGCAGAACAGTTGAAACTGGAGCAGCAGCATGGCCAGGTGGACTGGGGACAGCAAGGAGTCATCATGTCAGGTAGTCCTGGGGCATGGTCCTAGGGCTCAGGTCCTCCGAGAGAAAGAGAGGAGAGAATTAGAGAACGCACACTTAGATTCACACAGGACACCGAATAGGACAGGAGAAGTACTCCAGATATAGCAAACTGACCCCAGCCCCCCGACACATAAACTACTGCAGCATAAATACTGGAGGCTGAGACAGGAGGGGTCAGGAGACACTGTGGCCCCATCCGAGGACACCACCGGACAGGGCCAAACAGGAAGGATATAACCCCACCCACTTTGCCAAAGCACAGCCCCCACACCACTAGAGGGATATCTTCAACCACCAACTTACCATCCTGAGACAAGGCTGAGTATAGCCCACAAAGATCTCCGCCATGGCACAACCCAAGGGGGGGGGGCGCCAACCCAGACAGGATGACCACAACAGTGTATCAACCCACTCAGGTGACGCACCCCCTCCAGGGACGGCATGAGAGCGCCCCAGCAAGCCAGTGACTCAGCCCCTGTAATAGGGTTAGAGGCAGAGAATCCCAGTGGAAAGAGGGGAACTGGCCAGGCAGAGACAGTCCTGAACATACTGCCTCTAACCACTGAACTGAAAGTGTAAGGGGTGTAACTAAACTTTATCCTCATCTTAACATCTGCTAGTGGTCATTAACATTTCTGTGTTCACTCTGTCCTGTGTAGAAGCCAGAACGTGATGAGTGGGGCAATGGGCTGGAGGCCATGCAGTGTGCTCTGCAGCTGGAGAAGAATGTGAACCAGGCCCTGCTGGACCTGCACAAGATTGCCTCTGACAAGGTTGACCCCCATGTAAGTCATGGTGGAACCACATGTATGTATCACAGAATACAGGTACTGTCCCAGGAGATGATCAGGGGTTTGTAACTCTGCTAATTAATGACATGATTGTGACCTGCTTCACATGCACACTATGCCGTTAATGCGTAGGTTTGCAAAAAGTGCAGCAGGTTGTCTAGTGGTTAGAGCTTTGGGCCGCTAACAAAGGTTGCTGGTTTGAATCCCGGCGCTGAGAAGGTAAAAATATGTTCTGCCCCTGAACAAGGCAGTTAACCCACTGTTCCACATTAGGATGCCAATGTAAATAAGTATTTGTTCTTAACGGACTTGCCTAGTTAAATAATAAACTGCAGACACCTCATTATCTTCCCTTATTCCATTACCACCAGGCTCTTGTGTGTGACTATCTACAATGGTCTGTAGTCATTCTCTTTTCTGACCTGTTTTCCATCTTTAGCTGTGTGACTTCCTGGAGACCCATTACCTGAATGAGCAGGTGGAGGCCATTAAGAAGCTGGGAGACCACATCACCAACCTCACCAAGATGGATGCTGTCAAAAACAAGATGGCAGAGTACCTGTTTGACAAGCACACCCTGGGAGGCCAGAGCTAAACCACTTCCATCCCCAGGCTACGGCCTCCAGCCTCAGACCAGGACTCCTGGCTTTGCATTTATCAGGAGGGAAGAGTGTTGAACTGGTGCATTGTGACATTTCTGTTGACAACACTACTGTATTTTGGAGGCAAGGCTTCTTGTAAAACAATAAAAAAATATCACTGAGGGTTGTTTTCTAAGTGTTGACCTGTAGTAATGAATGTTGTATCAGTCTTTGCTCTGTCTTACTGAGCATCTTCATACCAGTGACAATTGTAGACCTACTAGTGGCTGAGGGTCATAACAATAGAAGTTTAACTTGAGTTTTCTAAAGGATGTTACCTCTGACCGCAGAGGGTGTCCTTTACTGGATCTTGTAGTTGTGCCATGTCAATTAAGGACCAACTGTCAACTCTAGCTCCATAGGCTTGAAGTGGTTAACTACAGTTGCTGTAGACCTTTACTCTGTGCATCACAAGCTTATTAGACAGCCTAGAGGTCAATCAAACCTGTTAGCCAGCTGTTATGGTGCATTTCTCTAGTGATGGGAAGTTCGGCTTTTACAGACACCTAAAAAATATGTACTCATTTTGTTTCAGTTGATAATGCCCGATTGTTCCCCTACAGCAAATTATGAACTGTATGCTGCAAATACTAAGTCTTCAAGCCTCTCGTTCACCATAAGGGCCTTATTGGAGCTGTCAAATTGTCGCAGAGCTACTGGTAATTTACTGGTTGACTTTCATTTCTGTTATTGACAGGCAAGCTAAACTTTAAATGGAAAAAATATACATCGACATTGTTAATGTGTCCATATGGTACATGAGTTCCTAGTGGATAGACCACCTGGTTAAAGGAGAAAATGGCCTAATCAGCAATTGCATTTTCAATAATTGCTGCTATATTCTTTTCACAACTGCCACCAACATTTACAATCAAGAAGTATTGAAGAGCTATCGCACCAGCAAATGGGGATCCTAATAAAATACCAATTACCATATTGGGGTGATTTGGCTGCAGAATGAAGGAAAAGCAGCCAACAAGTGCTCAGCATATGTGGGAACTCCAAGACTGTTAGAAAAGCATTCCAGATGAAGCTGGTTGAGAGAATTCCTAGAGTGCAAAGTTGTCATCAAGGCAAAGCGTGGCTACTTTGAAGAATCTAAAATGTAAAATATTTTGATGTGTCTAACACTTCTATTGGTTACTACATGTACTTTGTTGAAGAACCTTTGGCAGCGATTACAGCCTCAAGTGTTCTTGGGTATGATGCTACAAGCTTGGCACACTTGTATTTGTGGAGTTTCTCCTATTCTTCTCTGCAGATCCTCTCAAGCTCTGTCAGGTTGGATGTGGAGCATCGCTACACAGCTATTTTCAGTTCTCTCCAGAGATGATCGATCTGGTTCATGTCCGGGCTCTGGCTGGGCCACTCAAGGACATTCAGAGACTTGTCCCGAAGCCACTCCTGTGTTGTCTTGGCTGTGTGCTTAGGGTCGTTGTCCTGTTGGAAGGTGCACCTTCGCCCCCAGTCTGAGGTCCTGAATGCTCTGGAGCAGGTTTTCATCAAGGATCTCTTTGTACTTTTCTTTGTTCATCTTTCCCTCGATCCTCACTAGTCTCCCAGTCCCTGCCACTGAAAAACATTCCATCCACTGACCTGTTTTCCCTCTTTAGCTGTGTGACTTCCTGGAGACCCATTACCTGAATGAGCAGGTGGAGGCCATTAAGAAGCTGGGAGACCACATCACCAACCTCACCAAGATGGATGCTGTCAAAAACAAGATGGCAGAGTACCTGTTTGACAAGCACACCCTGGGAGGCCAGAGCTAAACCACTTCCATCCCCAGGCTACGGCCTCCAGCCTCAGACCAGGACTCCTGACTTCTCTGATCGATCCTCCTGGCTTTGCATTTACAGGGAGTGGAATGTTAAACTGGTTCATTGCAACACTGCTGTGACATTGATGTTTCTGTTGACAACAATACTGTATTGGAGGCAAGGCTTCTTTTAAAACAATTTTAAAAAATATCACTGAAGTTCGTTGTTTTCTAAGTGTTGACCTGTAGTAATGGATGTTGTAACAGTCTATTCAGGTTCAATTGAATTACTCCTTTTTTGCAGACGTTTACTGACAACGGTTATATTCAATGGGTGTTACGGTTGTAAATTCATCAATTAATCTGCGCTTTGGTACCCTCAGATGAGAGTGCTCTGAAATCGGAGTAGATAGCCAGAGTGAATTAACAATGTCCATTGAGATCGCACAATGTCTATACCACTTAGCTAAGCCTGATGTCTTAATTGCCAACTAAATTTATGTTAGGTAGGTAACATAACGGTACATACTACTGCAATGATATGCTATGCGATTCGTAAGGATAGCGTAGCTAAAGAATTGTAACGTAACTTATTTGAAAATTCATTACGTCGCTGAAGATTTTCTTAACATTTGTCATAATTAGTTAAAGCAATGAAATTGTATCTGCTCTCGTCTGACTTCGGCTGCAAATTTTCCGCCATTTACTTAAAATTGATCATTTAGTATGACATCCGGGAACTTTTGGCATACTAACTATATCCATACTATGACCAGTAAACATACTACATACTCCACTTACATCACAAGCAGTATGGTTAGTGCAGTTAGTATGAGTATTCGAACACAGCTCTAGTTCTTATGAATACCAATGACGTTTCAACTACATGGCTGTATTGAGCAATAACCCAGCACCCTGAAAGCACCCTGTCAACAGTTGTGGAAGATCAGGTCATGTGAACTGAAGTTGTTAGGAAGGTTACTTTATTACTGTTGTCTTTGATTTTCATTAGCTGTAAAAAGTTTTCCACTTCACAGTTTTAGCTTAATAACCTATGTATGGTTAGATGTATGTAGCTACTGATTTTGTGTAGTTATTTCTAGACTAATGTAATCAACTTTGATATATCATTTGACGGCAACAATATGTCATTTGAAACCGAAAGGTGTATCATCAAATACCATTTCTACAAAAGCCAGCCTTTCTTTCTCTGTCCACTACTGTATTCCCATACCTCATACTGAAAATGTAATTTATATTTTTTTCTTAAGTGTGATAAATCCTACTGTTTTTCTTTTGACTGCATTCTGGAAAAGGTCAATAATTAAGCTTCATGTGTTACTGAAACATGTGCTCTTAGAGAATGAAACAGAAGTTTACAGACCTATGTCTCAAAGTTCAATTCCTTATATATCATAAATCAAATATAGACAAAGACTATTTCTCAATTAGCCTAATATTAGAATGAATGTTCCAATTCTTCCAATTTTCTTCTAAGGATATAACAAACACACACATTTTTCAACAATAACCGCTGTAGTTAGACCTGCACTGTAGCATTGCTTTTGGCTGATACTACTGCTTTAGATGTGGACGCATGTGGCATTGACAAAAAATATGTTTAGTTCTGCGTGTTGTTCACACGCATACCTGCCCTCTCATTGGCTAGAATGGTCCAACCTGATCTTGCCTGTCTTTATTCGTTGAGCACAAGCATTTCCATTGTTAGAGTGGTCACTCGGCTCTCTTGTCAATATTATAAATAATCTTCACTTTAGGTCATGTGTATGAGTGGGCTCGTCTTTAAATGACCCGCCTAGTTCCTGTTGAAATTCTAAATGTGATTGGCTACGCTCTGTGAGGGTGGATTTCACTGACGCATTCCGTTTGGAACAATAAATAGAGCGAACCAGGCTCCTTCCAGTTCACAAGTCTGAGAAGACGCATGAAGAAGTTCTTGCTTCAACAGTGATTGAACGGAACTCCTCTGCCTTCATCCCTCATCATAGAACATTCCGGATTGTTGACATAGCACTTTCTTGAACTTTAATAACAAAATAGTCGAAGAAACTCTATTTTTGTACCGTTCATTTAGACCTTAAAGAAAATCTGCCAAAATGGAGTCTCAGATCCGCCAGAACTATCACCACGATTGCGAAGCTGCTATCAACCGGATGATCAACTTGGAGATGTTTGCTTCCTACACATACACTTCAATGGTAAGGAGTCTACCAAGATGACCGTTTTGTTTTACCTGTATTATGCCTGGGCCTAAATGCCTCTTTTTCACCTTTTTATTCTGTTGGCCTAGATAATTAATAGCCAAGAAACTCCGTGAAGTGCATATTTGAGTGTTTTTTTCAAATGAAGCCGGGAATCTATCTTGGACAGAGCGCGTAACAACTCCTTGACAGGTTAATTGGCAGGTTACCAAGTAGACTACAGACTAGACTGATTCGTGCCTTTGTCATCAAGTTTAGTTGCCACAACAAGAACATAACGCCCAGTCACGTTTGGCATGTTTTTTTTCTTTTTCTAAACTCACTGTTTTTATGTTTATCCACCCAGGCTTTCTATTTCTCCCGTGACGATGTGGCTCTGCCAGGTTTCGCGCAATTCTTCAAGGAGAACAGCGACGAGGAGCGGGAGCACGCCGACAAGCAACTCTCCTTTCAGAACAAGAGAGGTGGACGCATTTTACTCCAGGACATCAAGGTGAGCCCCTGAGCATAGGGAACACATTTAGATTGTAGGCTGATAGAAAATGTCTTACCACTTGTACACACACTCTCTCCTCCATGGAGGAAGTTTATCTAGAGAACCTGGAGTCAAATCAAATCAAATTTATTTATATAGCCCTTCGTACATCAGCTGATATCTCAAAGTGCTGTACAGAAACCCAGCCTAAAACCCCAAACAGCAAGCAATGCAGGTGTAGAAGCACGGTGGCTAGGAAAAACTCCCTAGAAAGGCCAATACCTAGGAAGAAACCTAGAGAGGAACCAGGCTATGTGGGGTGGCCAGTCATCTTCTGGCTGTGCCGGGTGGAGACTATAACAGAACATGGCCAAGATGTTCAAATGTTCATAAATGACCAGCATGGTCGAATAATAAGGCAGAACAGTTGAAACTGGAGCAGCAGCATGGCCAGGTGGACTGGGGACAGCAAGGAGTCATCATGTCAGGTAGTCCTGGGGCATGGTCCTAGGGCTCAGGTCCTCCGAGAGAAAGAGAGGAGAGAATTAGAGAACGCACACTTAGATTCACACAGGACACCGAATAGGACAGGAGAAGTACTCCAGATATAACAAACTGACCCCAGCCCCCCGACACATAAACTACTGCAGCATAAATACTGGAGGCTGAGACAGGAGGGGTCAGGAGACACTGTGGCCCCATCCGAGGACACCACCGGACAGGGCCAAACAGGAAGGATATAACCCCACCCACTTTGCCAAAGCACAGCCCCCACACCACTAGAGGGATATCTTCAACCACCAACTTACCATCCTGAGACAAGGCTGAGTATAGCCCACAAAGATCTCCGCCATGGCACAACCCAAGGGGGGGGGCGCCAACCCAGACAGGATGACCACAACAGTGTATCAACCCACTCAGGTGACGCACCCCCTCCAGGGACGGCATGAGAGCGCCCCAGCAAGCCAGTGACTCAGCCCCTGTAATAGGGTTAGAGGCAGAGAATCCCAGTGGAAAGAGGGGAACTGGCCAGGCAGAGACAGTCCTGAACATACTGCCTCTAACCACTGAACTGAAAGTGTAAGGGGTGTAACTAAACTTTATCCTCATCTTAACATCTGCTAGTGGTCATTAACATTTCTGTGTTCACTCTGTCCTGTGTAGAAGCCAGAACGTGATGAGTGGGGCAATGGGCTGGAGGCCATGCAGTGTGCTCTGCAGCTGGAGAAGAATGTGAACCAGGCCCTGCTGGACCTGCACAAGATTGCCTCTGACAAGGTTGACCCCCATGTAAGTCATGGTGGAACCACATGTATGTATCACAGAATACAGGTACTGTCCCAGGAGATGATCAGGGGTTTGTAACTCTGCTAATTAATGACATGATTGTGACCTGCTTCACATGCACACTATGCCGTTAATGCGTAGGTTTGCAAAAAGTGCAGCAGGTTGTCTAGTGGTTAGAGCTTTGGGCCGCTAACAAAGGTTGCTGGTTTGAATCCCGGCGCTGAGAAGGTAAAAATATGTTCTGCCCCTGAACAAGGCAGTTAACCCACTGTTCCACATTAGGATGCCAATGTAAATAAGTATTTGTTCTTAACGGACTTGCCTAGTTAAATAATAAACTGCAGACACCTCATATCTTCCCTTATTCCATTACCACCAGGCTCTTGTGTGTGACTATCTACAATGGTCTGTAGTCATTCTCTTTTCTGACCTGTTTTCCATCTTTAGCTGTGTGACTTCCTGGAGACCCATTACCTGAATGAGCAGGTGGAGGCCATTAAGAAGCTGGGAGACCACATCACCAACCTCACCAAGATGGATGCTGTCAAAAACAAGATGGCAGAGTACCTGTTTGACAAGCACACCCTGGGAGGCCAGAGCTAAACCACTTCCATCCCCAGGCTACGGCCTCCAGCCTCAGACCAGGACTCCTGGCTTTGCATTTATCAGGAGGGAAGAGTGTTGAACTGGTGCATTGTGACATTTCTGTTGACAACACTACTGTATTTTGGAGGCAAGGCTTCTTGTAAAACAATAAAAAAATATCACTGAGGGTTGTTTTCTAAGTGTTGACCTGTAGTAATGAATGTTGTATCAGTCTTTGCTCTGTCTTACTGAGCATCTTCATACCAGTGACAATTGTAGACCTACTAGTGGCTGAGGGTCATAACAATAGAAGTTTAACTTGAGTTTTCTAAAGGATGTTACCTCTGACCGCAGAGGGTGTCCTTTACTGGATCTTGTAGTTGTGCCATGTCAATTAAGGACCAACTGTCAACTCTAGCTCCATAGGCTTGAAGTGGTTAACTACAGTTGCTGTAGACCTTTACTCTGTGCATCACAAGCTTATTAGACAGCCTAGAGGTCAATCAAACCTGTTAGCCAGCTGTTATGGTGCATTTCTCTAGTGATGGGAAGTTCGGCTTTTACAGACACCTAAAAAATATGTACTCATTTTGTTTCAGTTGATAATGCCCGATTGTTCCCCTACAGCAAATTATGAACTGTATGCTGCAAATACTAAGTCTTCAAGCCTCTCGTTCACCATAAGGGCCTTATTGGAGCTGTCAAATTGTCGCAGAGCTACTGGTAATTTACTGGTTGACTTTCATTTCTGTTATTGACAGGCAAGCTAAACTTTAAATGGAAAAAATATACATCGACATTGTTAATGTGTCCATATGGTACATGAGTTCCTAGTGGATAGACCACCTGGTTAAAGGAGAAAATGGCCTAATCAGCAATTGCATTTTCAATAATTGCTGCTATATTCTTTTCACAACTGCCACCAACATTTACAATCAAGAAGTATTGAAGAGCTATCGCACCAGCAAATGGGGATCCTAATAAAATACCAATTACCATATTGGGGTGATTTGGCTGCAGAATGAAGGAAAAGCAGCCAACAAGTGCTCAGCATATGTGGGAACTCCAAGACTGTTAGAAAAGCATTCCAGATGAAGCTGGTTGAGAGAATTCCTAGAGTGCAAAGTTGTCATCAAGGCAAAGCGTGGCTACTTTGAAGAATCTAAAATGTAAAATATTTTGATGTGTCTAACACTTCTATTGGTTACTACATGTACTTTGTTGAAGAACCTTTGGCAGCGATTACAGCCTCAAGTGTTCTTGGGTATGATGCTACAAGCTTGGCACACTTGTATTTGTGGAGTTTCTCCTATTCTTCTCTGCAGATCCTCTCAAGCTCTGTCAGGTTGGATGTGGAGCATCGCTACACAGCTATTTTCAGTTCTCTCCAGAGATGATCGATCTGGTTCATGTCCGGGCTCTGGCTGGGCCACTCAAGGACATTCAGAGACTTGTCCCGAAGCCACTCCTGTGTTGTCTTGGCTGTGTGCTTAGGGTCGTTGTCCTGTTGGAAGGTGCACCTTCGCCCCCAGTCTGAGGTCCTGAATGCTCTGGAGCAGGTTTTCATCAAGGATCTCTTTGTACTTTTCTTTGTTCATCTTTCCCTCGATCCTCACTAGTCTCCCAGTCCCTGCCACTGAAAAACATTCCATCCACTGACCTGTTTTCCCTCTTTAGCTGTGTGACTTCCTGGAGACCCATTACCTGAATGAGCAGGTGGAGGCCATTAAGAAGCTGGGAGACCACATCACCAACCTCACCAAGATGGATGCTGTCAAAAACAAGATGGCAGAGTACCTGTTTGACAAGCACACCCTGGGAGGCCAGAGCTAAACCACTTCCATCCCCAGGCTACGGCCTCCAGCCTCAGACCAGGACTCCTGACTTCTCTGATCGATCCTCCTGGCTTTGCATTTACAGGGAGTGGAATGTTAAACTGGTTCATTGCAACACTGCTGTGACATTGATGTTTCTGTTGACAACAATACTGTATTGGAGGCAAGGCTTCTTTTAAAACAATTTTAAAAAATATCACTGAAGTTCGTTGTTTTCTAAGTGTTGACCTGTAGTAATGGATGTTGTAACAGTCTATTCAGGTTCAATGCTCTTTTACTGAGCATCTTCAAACCAGTGATAAATACTGACAATTGTAGACCTACTAGTGGCTGAGGGTCATAACAATAGAAGTTAAACATGAGTTTTATAAAGGATGTTACCTCTGACCACAGGGTGTCCTTTACTGTATCTTGTAATAGTGCCATGTCAACTCTAGCTCCATAGGAGTTAAATGGTTAAATACAGTTGATGTAGACCTTTACTCTGCGCATCACAAGTTAGACAGCCTAGAGGTCAATCAAAACCGTTAGCCAGCTGTTATGGCACGTTTCTCTAGTGATGGGAAGTTCGGCTCTTACCGACAACTTCACTCAACCAACTGAAATAAACACATTATCTCCAATAGTTCCCCTACAGCAAATTGTGAACTGAATACTCAAAATAGTAATGATTCTACAAGCATCTAGTTCACCATAAGGGTCTCATTGGAGCTGTCATATGGTTGCAACGCTACTGTTACTTTACTGAACACTCATTTAGGTAAATAACAGGCAAGTTAAACTTACACTTGAATGGAAAAGAATATTGATTTTAATATCAATATAGTAAATTAGTTTCTGGTGGCCAGACCATTTGGTTAAAGGGGAAAATAGGCTAATGGGAGCTGTCTAACCAGCAATTGCATTTTCAATAACTTTTCTCTTTGTGCAAAGTATTGACATGGTAAAATAATTTAGTACGTTTGTATGGTATTCACTTGGTTTATATTTAGGGTAAAGTTTTGCAGCTTTGTCATTCTATTTGAAAATATATGTTACACAAAGCCACCCACAGGGCAAGAGATGTAATCTGATGTACCCAAAAAAGGCAGATGGCATCTGATTAAATTGCATATTCCTTAATTTCCCAACATTTGTATTTATGGATTCCTATTAGCTGTCAAGGCAGCAGTTACTCTTCATGGGGTCTGGCAAATTAAAGGCAGTTCTATACAATAAAACTAACCTTATTACTAAATAGATTTCACAAAACACTAAGGGTTCCCACTCAGGCCACTACTCTATTACCACGTATCTACAACACAAAATCCATGTGTGTGTATATAGTGTATATGTTGTGTTTTTATGGTTTTGAATATGATTTTACTGCTTGCATGAGTTACTTGATGTGGATTAGTAGCCATGTCATGGCTCTCTGCAGTTCTGTGGACCTCCTATAGTTTGTCCTGTACTTGGGTACTGTGAAGAGACCTGGTGGCATGTCTTGTGGCGTATGCACTGATGTCTGAGTTGTGTGGTCGTAGTTCAAACTGACAGCTGGGTGCATTCAACACGTCAATACTTCTCACAAATGCAAGTGGTGATGAAGTCAATCTCTCCTCTATACTGAGCCATGATAGATTGACATTCATATTAATGTTAGCTCTCTGTGTACATTTAAGGGTGAGCTGTGCAGGCCAGTTCTGGGCCAATTGTAATTTTCTTAAGTCCTTTTTTGTGGCACCTGACCACATGACTGGACTAGTCCAAGTGCGACAAAACAAGGGCCTGTAGAACCTACCTTGTTGATAGAGTTAAGGCAAAGCAGTGCTTTATAAATTGACAGATCTATCCCCATCTTAGCTAGTGTTGTATCAATATGTTTTTGCCATGTCATTAGTTTATTCTCAACTTGTTACATTTCCACATTATACATTACAAGATTTAGTTGAGGTTCAGGGTTTAGTGTTTTAATTTTATGTCCCAAATACAATGCCTTCTGGAGAGAGTTTGCTGCACTGAAAGTAAAGGGGCTGAATAATTTTGCACGCCCAATTTTTCCGTTTTTGATTTGTTAAAAAAGTTTGAAATATCCAATAAATGTCGTTCCACTTCATGATTGTGTCCCACTTGTTGTTGATTTTTCACAAAAAAATACAGTTTTATATCTTTATGTTTGAAGCCTGAAATGTGGCAAAAGGTCGCAAAGTTCAAGGGGGCCGAATACTTTCGCAAGGCACTGTATATAAAGCCTTGACGACATTATAACCTCCTGTTCCGAGGATGTGAGGACGACGGTCCGATGTCAGAATGGTTCAGATAATAACTACAGAACGAAGCCAACATCATCGTGAGCTTTGGTTGTGAATGGTATGAACTTTGAACTCTTATTCACTACAGAAGTGATACCTCCTAGCCGTTGAGTTAGCAACAGCAGCTGCAAACGCAGGTTAGGAAGGAACAGACAGAGTATTCCATCTACCACACAATGACGTTACTACAACGTATCCAAATTACCAGCAGAGACATTCTTCAAAGGACAAAGGACTAGGTTGGGCAACACGGCCTTCCATCTACCACCAACCTACCGAAGCGCAGCTCAGAGTAAATATTTATTGCATTTTCTTTTTCCAAATGGGCGGTAATTTAGAATGCATAAGATACTGTATTTATGATAGCACAGCTTCTTCCTTTGTTACTCAGTCTTCCCGCTCTTTCACTCACACCCAGACCCTTTTCTTTTGTGGAACAAGCTGTCATATCTGTTCCGCCCGCTAGGGACGTTTTCCTTTATGACGTAATTTGTAATCGAGGTATAATTAATTCTTTGTGTATGTAATTCTGTGTGATTAGTTAGGTATTTAGTACATAAATAATTAAACCCAATTTTGGATTGCTGATTCAACTTGTTAGCCAGGGTTCGTGAAGATAACCAAGAATTTACAACTTTCAGATGAGACTGAATTAAGGTGACGATTAATATTGACTGCTATATTGATGTAAAATATTACTAGTTCTTTAAGAGTTTATTCTGAAGATAACAGCTCAAAAAATATTATTTCGTGGTGCCCTGACTCTCTAGTTAATTACATTTACATGATTAGCTCAATCAGGTAATATTAATTACGGAGAAATTATTTTATAGAATAGCATGTCATATCACTTAATATGGCATAGCCAAAGACACGACAGAAGGTTATTACAGGCCCTTGTTTTGTCGCACCTGGACTACTCTCCAGTCATGTGGTCAGGTACCAAAAAGGACTTAGGAAAATTACAATTGGCCAAGAACTGGGCAGCACGACTCACCCTTAAATGTACACAGAGAGCTTACATTAATATTATAAATGTCAATCTCTCATGGCTCAAAGTAGAGATTTACTTCATCACTACTTGTATTTGTGAGAATTATTGACATGTTGAATGCACCCAGCTGTCAGTTTAAACTACGAGCACACAACTCAGACACCAATGCATACTCCACAAGACATGCCACCAGGCCTCTTTACAGTTCCCAAGTCCAGGACAGACTATGGGAGGTGCACAGTACTACAGAGAGCCATGACATGGCTGCTATTCCACATCAACTCATGCAAGCAGTAAAATCAGATTTAAAATGAGATAGAAATACAATTTATGGGACAGCGGGGACTGTGGAGACACATTTGCACTATAGACACACATGGATTTTGTGTTGTAGATGTGGCAGTAGACCAGTGGCCTGAGGGCAAATCTTAATGTGTTGTGAAATCTGTTTTGGAATGTAATGTTAATTTTATTGTACAGAACTGCCTTTAATTTGCCAGACCCCATGAAGAGTAACTGCTGCCTTGACATCAGGTAATAGGGATCCATAAATACAAATGTTGGTAAATTAAGGATTATGCAATTTAATCAGATGCCAGCTCAAGGCCTTTTTGGGTATGTCAGATTATCACAAAACTCTGGCCCTCTATGGCCTTTTTACATGTTAAATGTTTTCAAATAGAAAGACAGTTGTGAAACTTTACCTTAAATATTAACCAACTTAGTGAATACCATTACCATAAAAATGTACTCAATTTTACCATGTCAATACTTCTTGGTTTTAAATGTTGGTGGCAGTTGTGAAAAGAAATGTAGCAATTGCTGATTACACACTTCTCATTAGGCTATTTCCCCTTTAACCAAGTGGTCTACTTGAAACTCATGTACTGTATGGACACATGAACAATGTCTATCAATCTCTGCCAGTTAAAGTTTAAGTTAAGCTTGTCTATCAATTACCAAAATGAACATCTTCAGTAAATTACCAGTAGCTCTGTGACCAAGCCCCTTATGAACGAGAGGCTTGACCCATCACTATTTGGAGCATTCAGTTATTTGATGTAGGGGAACAATTGGGCATTACCAACTGAAATACACAATGAGTAAAGGTTAATTTTGTGTCAGTAAGAGCAAAACTCCATCACTAAATGTTTTAATTTTTTTTAAAGCACCATAACAGCTGGCTAACAGGTTTGATTGACCTCTAGGCTGTCTAATAAACTTGTGATGCACAGAGTGAAGGTGTAAATCCACTGTAGGTAACCATTTAACCCCTATGACCCTAGAGTTGATCATTTCTGCTCTTAATTGACATGGCACTATAAGATACAGTAAAGGACACCCTGTGGTAAGAGGTAACATCCTTTATAAAACTCATGTTAAACTTCTATTGTTATGACCCTCAGACACTAGTAGGTCTAGAATTGTCACTATTTATCACTGGTATGAAGATGCTCAGTAAAACAGCAAAGAACCTGAATAGACTGATACAACATCCATTACTACAGGTCAACACTTAAAAAATCCCAACAAAAACTTAAGTGAAACGTTTTATTGTTTTACAAGATGCCTTGCCTCCAATACAGTAGTATGGTCAACAAAAACACCAATGTTACAGCTGTGTTGCACTGCACTAGTTTAACACTCCCCTCCCTACAAATGCAAAGCCAGCAGGATCGATCAGAAAAGCCAGGAGTCCTGGTCTGAGGCTGGAGAACGTAGCCTGGGGATGGAAGTGGTTTAGCTCTGGTCTCCCAGGGTGTGCTTGTCAAACAGGTACTCTGCCATCTTGTTGTTGACAGCATCCATCTTGGTGAGGTTGGTGATGTGGTCTCCCAGCTTCTTAATGGCCTCCACCTGCTCATTCAGGTAATGGGTCTCCAGGAAGTCACACAGCTAAAGAGGGAAAACACATCAGACAAGAGAATGACTACAGACTATTGTAGATACAGTAACACACAAGAGCCTGGTGGTAATGGCATAGGACAGATCATTTGTTTCCAGCTTTGATCTTTTAAAACGAAGCAAGTCAATTAAGAACAAATTCTTATTTACAATGACATCCTAACGTGGAACAGTGGGTTAACTGCCTTGTTCAAGGGCAGAATAGTTTTACCTTGTCAGCTAGGGGATTCAATGCAGCAACCTTTGTTACTGGCCCAACGATCTAACCACTAGACAGCCTGCGGCCCCTTATGCATTAGCTGCATTGTGTGCGCGTGTGAAGCAGGTCACACAATCCTGTGTCATTAATTATCAGAGCTACAACATCCTGATCATCTCCTGAGACAGTACCTGTAATCTATGTGATACATACATGTGGTTCCACCATAACTTACATGGGGGTCAACCTTGTCTGAGGCAATCTTGTGCAGGTCCAGCAGGGCTTGGTTCACATTCTTCTCCAGCTGCAGAGCACACCGCATGGCCTCCAGCCCATTGCCCCACTCATCACGTTCTGGCTTCTACACAGGACAAAGAGAACACAGGAGGGTTAGGGACTACTAGCAGACGTTAAGGTCAGTATAAAGTGAACAGAGTTACACTTCTCACACTCAGTTCAGTGGTTAGAGACTATGTTCAGGACTACAGGTTCTCTAGATCAACTTAACGCTGGAGACACTTTCCTCCATGGAGTAAAAACATTTATCAGTCTACAATCTAAAATGTGTTTCCTATGCTCAAGGGCTTACCTTGATGTCCTGGAGTAAAATGCGTCCACCTCGCTTGTTCTGGAAGGAGAGTAGCTTCTCCGCGTGCTCCCGCTCCTCATCGCTGTTCTCCTTGAAGAAATGCGCGAAGCCAGGCAGAGCCACATCGTCACGGGAGAAATAGAAAGCCTGGGTGGATAAACATTAAACATTGTAGTTAGAATAAAAAAATATGACAAACATGACAGCATTCTGATCTTGTTGTGGCAACTAAGCTTGATGATATAGGAATGAATCAGTCTAGTTTGTAGTCTACTTGGTAACGTGACATTTAACCTGTCAAGGAGTTGTTACGTGCTCTGACAGAGGTAGGATAGATTCCCAACTTCATTTGAATGCTATATCTACCCGAAGGCTCTTAATAGCCTAGCCAACTCAAATGTACTTCACGGAGTTGATATTGGCTATTAATTGTCTAGGCATACAGAAGAGTAAAGTGAAAAGACATTTAGGCCCAGGCATAATAACACAGGTAAATCAACAGAACGGTCATCTTGGTAGACTCCGTACCATTGAGGTGTAGGTGTAGGAGGCAAACATCTCCAAGTTGATCATCCGGTTGATGGCAGCTTCGCAATCGTGGTGATAGTTCTGGCGGATCTGAGACTCCATCTCGGCAGATTCTTTATATCAAAATTAAAGGTAGAGTTTCTTAGAGTATTTTGCTATTATAGTTCAAGTCAGTGATATGTTATCAATCCGGAATGTTCGATAATGCTGGACGAAGGCAGAGGAGTTCCGTTCAATCACTGTTGAAGCAAGAACTTCTTCATGCGTCTTCTCAGACTTGTAAACTGGAAGGATCCTTGGTCGCTCTATTTATTGTTCCAAACGGAATGCGTCAGTGAAATCCACCCTCACAGAGCGTAGCCAATCACCTTTAGAATTTCAACAGGAACTAGGCGGGTCATTTGAAGACGAGCCCACTCATACACATGACCTAAAGCAAAGAGTATTTATTATATTGACAAGAGAGCCGAGTGACCACTCAATGGAAATACATGTGCTCAACGAATGAAGACAGGCAAGATCAGGTGGGACCATTCTAGCCAATGACAGAGGAGGTACGCGTGTGAACACCACGCACAAATAAACCGAATTTTTCTCAAAGTTTCCGGAATGCCACATGCATCCACTTATATCAGTACATTTGTAAAAGCTTAAACATTACGAAACTTCTATTCGATCATAATCCTAAAGTAATTTGAAAAAAATGGGCTTATCTCACGCAGACATATTTTGGGCGGAGTAAATGCTCTCGCCTTGACCTCTTCATCTCGATCCGTTTTTACTTTGTTTATTTCAAAGTAACATTCTATTGGAAACATCTAAAGCAGTAGTATCAGCCAAAAGCAATGCTACAGTGCAGGTCTAACTACAGAAGTTATTGTTGAAAAATGTGTGTGTGTGTTATATCCTTAGAAGAAAAAAGGAAGAATTTGAACACTCATTCTAATATTAGGCTAATTGAGAAATAGTCTACTTTTGATTTGGAATATTAAAGGAATTGAACTTTCAGACGCAGTTCTGTAAACGTCTGTTTCATTCTCTAAGAGCACATGTTTCAATAGCACATGCAGCTTAATTATTTACCTTTTCTAGAATGCAGTCAAAAGAAAAACTGTAGGGGTTATCACACTTTTTTATGTCAGCTAATTTTTCAATACGAGGTATGGGAATAAAGTAGTGGACAGAGAAAGAAAGGCTGGCTTTTGTAGAAATGGTATTTGATGATACACCTTTCGGTTTCAAATGACATATTCGAGTTGACAAATGGTATATCAAAGTTGATTACATTAGCCTTAGAAATCACTACACAAAATCAGTAGCTACATACATCTAACCATACATAGATTATTAAGCTAAAACTGTGAAGTGGAAACCTTTTTACAGCTAATGAAAATCAAAGACGACAGTAATAAAGTACCATCCTAACAACTTCAGTTCACATGACCTGATCTTCCACAACTGTTGACAGGGTGCTTTCAGGGTGCTGGTTATTGCTCAATACAGCCATGTAGTTGAAACGTCATTGGTATTCATAAGAACTAGAGCTGTGTTCGAATGCTCATACTAACCATACTACTTGTGATGTAAGTGGAGTATGTAGTATGTTTACTGGTCATAGTATGGATATAGTTAGTATGCCAGAAGTTCCCGGATGTCATACTAAATTAGCCAAAATACAAAGTATACAAGCAGTGGACATTATTTACGTGCTTTCAGGGCCCAAAATGCAATTCTTCAGAAAACGGGCGTGGCCTTACAATGTTTTCAGATTTTAAGAAAATGGCAGAAAGTATGGTGCCGAAGTCAGACGAGAGCAGATACAAATTCATTGCTTTAACTAATTATGACAAATGTTCAGCGATGTAATGAATTTTCAAACAAGTTACGTTACAATTTCTTTGCTACGCTAACCTTTCGATCCGTGTAGCATATCATTACAGCAGTATGTACCGGTATGTTAGCTAGCTACCTAACGCAAATCTAGTTGGCTATTTATACATCAGACTTAGCTAAGTGGTATAGTCATTGTGCGTTCTCAATGGACATTGTTAATTCATTCTGGCTATCTACTCCAATTTCAGAGCACTCTCATCTGAGTGTACCAAAGCGCAGATTAATTGATTAATTTTACAACCGTACCACCCGTTGAATATAACCGGTGTCAGTAAACGTCTGCAAAAAAAGCATAATACATTTTTTTGCCAGCACCACAGTTACAGTCACCAATGCTCTGGATAACATGAAAACAGCCTAACCAGCTCTGCTAGGGCGAGTAAAATGGTCAGATTGAGGTGTTCTCTCATTTGTGTCTGGAAGTAGCTAGCAAGCTAGCCAAAGTTAGCCAGTTAGCTTGGGTGCTTGATTGCTTTTGTGGAATCAAAACGCTCGGATCAACCCTACTCCTCGGCCAGAGCGTCCAGTGTGGGCTCTGAGCGCTCAGAATGCGAAACGCTTTGAATTTCCAAACGGACAATCTGACAACGCTCTGAATTTACGAACGCCCAGAGCGCACTCTGGCACTTCAGATTGAATTTACAAACACACCCGGAATCGTGTGATGTTTAGCTAGTAATTTGTTATGCTAACAAGCTAGCAAGAGGTTGCATAGCAACAGCATCAGCTTCCGGAAGACAGTCGATGCGCTAGTAAGCTCAACTTAGTTTTTCTTTCTGTTAATGTATACTCAAATGTAACCTTAATTTATCTTGGGAAGTCAGTGAAGAACAAAATCATATTTTCAATGACAGCCTAGTCCGGACAAACCTGAACAATGCTGCTTGCACTGAGTACAGTATGTACTATACTGTATGTTAGAATGGGTATAGGAACACAATTTAGGTCTTCTGGGGCAGTATGCATCAAGCCTCTCAGCGTAAGAGTGCCGATTTAGGATCAGTTTAGCCTTTTAGAACACAGTGAATAACATATGGGCAAACATAGAATTAAAATTGAAATTGGCAAAAATGTGTTTTTATTTTTTGTGCAATTATTTTCTGCAATGTTCAACCCCGAGAACCTGTGTTAAGTTGTTAAAGTCACGACCGGGTTCATCATGTGACCAGCTGCACAAAGTTATAAACAGTAAGTAATACTGTAAAGGATGAACCGTTATATAACTCTTTCTATTGAAGTTCTGGAGGGTGACAGTGTTTTTAGTCTGTACTCTTTCCCCCTCCCCCTCTCTCCATACTGCTCACTCCCTCCCACTATTATTACCAGGGGAGCAACATTGGTTTAAGATATGGTGGGAACATATGTATTTATATTTTGGGGGGGGTCGCATAAACACTGCAAACAGCCTAACCGACTGTTCGGAGTTATCCGCATGGTCCTAAAGCACACCGTTGCCTCGTTTTGTATCACATTCCAATTATAAAACTGTAGGGGGGGGGGGGTGCATGTCCCGCAGGTCCCCAGTTAAATTTGCACCCCTGCTTATTTCTGTCATAACCTCCTGTCAGTTCTACTACAGTATGGACTGACTCAGGCTCTGCCCTGGCTGTATTTCTGCCTTGTCATTGTGACTCAGCATTCTGGAGTCTCAAGCAGAGACAAAATAGGAAGCGAGACAGCCCATTCCTTCCTTTTTCCCCACAATGGAAGTCAATTAACTAAGCAGACCACTATCACATTGTTGTCTGCTTAAGGAGCCACCTCCTTAAGCAGACAGTGGTAAACAGCCTCTGTTAACTATCTTCATTTATCCACCATTGTTTGTCTCGAGGTAGTTCTGTTCTGTTATCACAGTGACAATGGTGGACGGAGGCGCCGCTTTGTGACTGCAGAAACAGACATGAGGGGTGATGAATGGGTGAAGACCGGCTGATACCAGATTTGAAGAAAAGGAAAAAGGGAAGAAGGAGAGAACAGCAGGAACATATACTATATGTACTATATACTATATGCACCTTACATGTACTGTGTAACTTACTAATGCATTATTAAACAAATAGCTGTGAATGGTTGTTTCTGTGAATTTAAGGGAAAATACAACACCTTTCCTGAAAATGTTGTCAATTTAGTCAATCAGAACTCAAATACCAATATTTTTCTGTATTACTTTAAACTGTTGGTCTAACTATAACAGTTCAGAAAGTCCCCACCAATGTCAAAACCCATTATTCTATTTATGTTCCTTTCACCATGTATGAGCAATACATGGTCTTGAAATGAATATATTCTTTATATATATTAGTATTTTCTCTCTCTATATTGAGATATCAAGTTATGAATGAGAGGGGGGGACAGAAAGGTAGAGGAATACAGATAGGAAGCGTAGACAGGGTTTGAATCCATGCAGCAAAGGGCCATGTGTGGTCCAGAGTCAGCAGCATTACCACTAGACCAGAATATGGCACAGAATTAATGTCTAATACTCAATTAACTTTATAGGAGTCGAGGCACTCAAAGTCAAGAAACTGCTGACAAGATTACACACTTTAATTGCAGTATCAATTCATTAAAAGTGAGTGTCGCGATGCCAACTTTGGACCAACTACATTAATAAGTGTAAAGGCTTGGATAGGCCTATGGCTCAGAATATGGAATAGAATGTGAATGGGTGGCTACTCTCTCAAGTACTAATTCAAATATGCAACTATAGGTTGTGGGTGGAAGCCGGAAAAATGTGAAGATGATCGATCCCCATCGAGGGAGGAGCAGATTTCATATATATGACAGGAAAACATTCTTATAATAACTATAACATTTGTTGGCACCTTCAATTCTTGCACATGTTCCCATAAAAAGTATATTTTAACACGGTTTCTATCTAGGATGTAAACACAGCCTCAAGTGAGGTCTGAAAACTCAAACTGCTTGAGTTAAACATCTGTTTTTGAGTGCACTTGAAAAGTGCAGCATGCAAAACAAATTGTCCCATGAAGAGGTAACTCCGTTCACCATTTAGACAAAACATTTTTTAAAGCTAGCCAATGTTAGTTTGACTAGCCTAGCCTGCTACTGTAAATGTCAAATTGCCTGCTCATGAGGCTAGTGTTTTATTTGCTGCAGGCTTAAAGAAACATTCAATCATATACTTTGATTAGAAAGCCAAATAAAAGCGTGTAGATAAAGATGTGTGTCATGTATGCTAGAATGGAGGTTTATAAACTAGGCATGCATAATGTTCTAGGCGTTGGAGAATGATAAAGAATCTGCAGGATTATAGAATTGAGTATTTGAGTTTCAAATATATTTACGTGAATATATTTACTGTAGGTGGTTGAAATTATTAGCCTAACTATCCTGCTAATCTTCTAAAAGTTGAAGCTGCCAAATTGTTGCCAATCCATGATTCTACTACTAATTATGACTGAGTTTCAGACTTGTTTTCCATAATGTACGTTTCATGCACATACATTCAAACAAAGAACACCATATATTGAGTATTGAGACATACAGCAAAGATGTCTCAGGCAGTATTGGTTAGTTTAGAGGGACGGCCAGGTCTTGGTAGATTTGCAGTGGTCTGATACTCCTTCCATTTCAATATTATCGCTTGCACAGTGCTCCTTGGGATGTTTAAAGCTTGGGAAATCTTTTTGTATCCAAATCCGGCTTTAAACTTCTTCACAACAGTATCTCGGACCTGCCTGGTGTGTTCCTTGTTCTTCATGATGCTCTCTGCGCTTTTAACAGACCTCTGAGACTATCACAGTGCAGGTGCATTTATACGGAGACTTGATTACACACAGGTGGATTGTATTTATCATCATTAGTCATTTAGGTCAACATTGGATCATTCAGAGATCCTCACTGAACTTCTGGAGAGAGTTTGCTGCACTGAAAGTAAAGGGGCTGAAAAATAAATAGTTTTTGATTTGTTAAAAAAGTTTGAAATATCCAATAAATGTCGTTCCACTTCATGATTGTGTCCCACTTGTTTTTGATTCTTCACAAAAAAATACAGTTTTATATCTTTATGTTTGAAGCCTGAAATGTGGCAAAAGGTCGCAAAGTTCAAAGGGGCCGAATACTTTCGC
This sequence comes from Oncorhynchus kisutch, assembly GCF_002021735.2. Lineage (NCBI taxonomy): Eukaryota > Metazoa > Chordata > Actinopteri > Salmoniformes > Salmonidae > Oncorhynchus > Oncorhynchus kisutch. The sequence continues at coordinate 62,545,145 of NC_034179.2, read as the reverse complement.
AAGGCACTGTACATTCATTGTTGAAGCATATGTTGCAGAGCAGTGATTACAATATTTGTTCAGAATATTGTCACAAAAAAAAATCTATTTTAAGGCGATTAGTTCCTCTGTAGAGATGGGAGAACCTTCCAGAAGGACAACCATCTCTGCAGCACTCCATCAATCAGGCCTTTATGGTAGAGTGGCCAGACGGAAGCCACTTCTCAGTAAAAGGCACTTGACAGCCCACTTGGAGTTTGCCAAAAGGCACCTAAAGGACTCTTAGTATAAGGGCACAGGGCGATATGCAGACATGGGAGGCAGATGTTTCCAGTCTCTGATATGTATTAGTATCCAAGGGGCAGGCAAGAGAAGGGTCATGGACAGGCAAAAAGATCATAACAAGGTCAGCGTCCAGGAGGTACAGAGTGTCAAGCAGGCTCGAGGTCAGGGCAGGCAGGCGGTTTCAGAGTGGCAGACAGGCAAGGTTCAAAACTGGGAGGACAAGCAAAAGAGAGATAAGAAAGCAGGGACACGGGAAAAACACGCAGGTTGACTTGACAAGACAAACTGGCACAGAGAGACGCGAAACACAGGGATAAATACACTGGGGAAAATAAGTGACACCTGTAGGGGGTGGAGACAATCACAAGGACAGGTGAAACAGATCATGGCGTGACACTTAGACCATGAGAAGCAAGATAATCTGGTCTAATGAAACCAAGATTGAACTCTTTGGCCTGAATGCCAAGCGTCACATCTGGAGAAAACCTGGCACCATCCCTATGGTGAATCATGGTGGTTGCAGCATCGTGCTGTGAGGATGTTTTTCAGCGGCAGGGACTGGGACACTAGTCAGGATCGAGGGAAAGCTTAACAGAGCAAAGTACAGAGAGATCCTTGATGAAAACCTGCTCCAGAGCATTCAGGACCTCAGACTGGGGCGAAGGTTCACCTTCCAACAGGACAACGGCCCTAAGCACACAGCCAAGACAACGCATGAGTGGCTTCGGGATAAGTATCTGAACGTCCTTGAGTGGCCCTGCCAGAGCCCCTACCCGAACCCGATCGAACATCTCTGGAGAGACCTGAAAATTTGTATCCAAGGGGCAATTCCGGCGCCGACAGAGATGGCCGCCTCGCTTCGCGTTCCTAGGAAACTATGCAGTTTTTTGTTTTTTTTACGTGTTATTTCTTACATTAGTACCCCAGGTCATCTTAGGTTTCATTACATACAGTCGAGAAGAACTACTGAACATAAGAGCAGCGTCAACTCACCATCAGTACAACCAAGAATATGACTTTCGCGAAGCGGATCCTGTGTTCTGCCTTTCACCCAGGACAACGGAATGGATCCCAGCCGGCGACCCAAAAAAAACAACTTCGTAAAAGGGGGAAACGGAGCGGTCTTCTGGTCAGACTCCGGATACGGGCACATCGTGCACCACTCCCTAGCATTCTTCTCGCCAATGTCCAGTCTCTTGACAAGGTTGATGAAATCCGAGCAAGGGTATCATTCCAGAGGGACATCAGAGACTGTAACGTTCTTTGCTTCACGGAAACATGGCTCACTGGAGAGACGCTATCGGAGTCGGTGCAGCCAACTGGTTTCTCCACACATCGCGCAGACAGAAACAAACATCTTTCTGGTAAGAAGAGGGGCGGGGGCGTATGCTTCATGGTTAACTTGACGTGGTGTGATCATAACAACATACAGGTACTCAAGTCCTTCTGTTCACCTGATTTAGAATTCCTCACAAACAAATGTCGACCGCATTATCTACCAAGGGAATTCTCTTCGATTATAATCACAGCCGTATATATTCCCCCCCAAGCAGACACATCGATGGCTCTGAACTAACTTTATTTGACTCTTTGCAAACTAGAATCCATTTATCCGGAGGCTGCATTCATTGTGGCTGGGGATTTTAACAAGGCTAATCTGAAAACAAAACTCCCTCAATTTTATCAGCATATCGATTGCGCAACCAGGGCTGGAAAAACCTTGGATCACTGCTATTCTAACTTCCGCGACGCATATAAGGCCCTGCCCCGCCCTCCTTTCGGAAAAGCTGACCACGACTCCATTTTGTTGATCCCTGCCTACAGACAGAAACTAAACAAGAAGCTCCCGCGCTGAGGTCTGTTCAACGCTGGTCCGACCAATCTGATTCCACACTCCAAGACTGCTTCCATCACGTGGACTGGGATATGTTTCGTATTGCGTCAGACAACAACATTGACGAATACACTGATTCGGTGAGCGAGTTCATTAGAACGTGCGTTGAAGATGTCGTTCCCATAGCAACGATTAAAACATTCCTAAACCAGAAACCGTGGATTGATGGCAGAATTCGCGTGAAACTGAAAGCCCGAACCACTGCTTTTAATCAGGGCAAGGTGACCAGAAACATGACCGAATACAAACAGTGTAACTATTCCCTCCGCAAGGCAATCAAACAAGCTAAGCGTCAGTATAGAGACAAAGTAGAATCTCAATTCAACGGCTCAGACACAAGATGTATGTAGCAGGGTCTACAGTCAATCACGGATTACAAAAAGAAAACCAGCCCAGTCACGGACCAGGATGTCTTGCTCCCAGGCAGACTAAATAACTTTTTTGCCCGCTTTGAGGACAATACAGTGCCACTGACACGGCCCGCAACTAAAACATGCGGACTCTCCTTCACTGCAGCCGACGTGAGGAAATCATTTAAACGTGTCAACCCTCGCAAGGCTGCAGGCCCAGACGGCATCCCCAACCGCGCCCTCAGAGCATGCGCAGACCAGCTGGCTGGTGTGTTTACAGACATATTCAATCAATCCCTATCCCAGTCTGTTGTTCCCACATGCTTCAAGAGGGCCACCATTGTTCCTGTTCCCAAGAAAGCTAAGGTAACTGAGCTAAACGACTAGTGCTTTGAGAGACTAGTCAAGGACCATATCACCTCCACCCTACCTGACACCCTAGACCCACTCCAATTTGCTTACCGCCCAAATAGTTCCACAGACCATTCAATCTCAACCACACTGCACACTGCCCTAACCCATCTGGACAAGAGGAATACCTATGTGAGAATGCTGTTCATCGACTACAGCTCGGCATTTAACACCATAGTGCCCTCCAAGCTCGTCATCAAGCTCGAGACCCTGGGTCTCGACCCCGCCCTGTGCAACTGGGTACTGGACTTCCTAACGGGCCGCCCCCAGGTGGTGAGGGTAGGCAACAACATTTCCACCCCGCTGATCCTCAACACTGGGGCCCCACAAGGGTGCGTTCTGAGCCCTCTCCTGTACTCCCTGTTCACCCACGACTGCATGGCCACGCACGCCTCCAACTCAATCATCAAGTTTGCGGACGACACAACAGTGGTAGGCTTGATTACCAACAACGACGAGACGGCCTACAGGGAGGAGGTGAGGGCCCTCGGAGTGTGGTGTCAGGAAAATAACCTCACACTCAACGTCAACAAAACTAAGGAGATGATTGTGGACTTCAGGAAACAGCAGAGGGAACACCCCCCTATCCACATTGATGGAACAGTAGTGGAGTAGTAAGTTTTAAGTTCCTCGGCGTACACATCACATACAAACTGAATTGGTCCACCCACACAGACAGCATCGTGAAGAAGGCGCAGCAGCGCCTCTTCAACCTCAGGAGGCTGAAGAAATTTGGCTTGTCACCAAAAGCACTCATAAACTTCTACAGATGCACAATCGAGAGCATCCTGTCGGGCTGTATCACCGTCTGGTACGGCAACTGCTCCGCTCACAACCGTAAGGCTCTCCAGAGGGTAGTGAGGTCTGCACAACGCATCGCCCGGGGCAAACTACCTGCCCTCCAGGACACCTACACCACCCGATGTCACAGGAAGGCCATAAAGATCATCAAGGACAACAACCACCCGAGCCACTGCCTGTTCACCCCGCTATCATCCAGAAGGCGAGGTCCGTACAGGTGCATCAAAGCTGGGACCGAGAGACTGAAAAACAGCTTCTATCTATCTCAAGGCCATCAGACTGTTAAACAGCCACCACTAACATTGAGTGGCTGCTGCCAACACACTGACTCAACTCCAGCCACTTTAATAATGGGAATTGATGGGAAATGATGTACAATATATCACTAGCCACTTTAAACAATGCTACCTAATATAATGTTTACATACTCTACATTATTCATCTCATATGTATATGTATATACTGTACTCTATATCATCTACTGCATCTTTATGTAATACATGTATCACTAGCCACTTTAACTATGCCACTTTGTTTACATACTCATCTCATATGTATATACTGCACTCAATACCATCTACTGTATCTTGCCTATGCCACTCTGTACCATCACTCACTCATATATATTTATGTACATATTCTTTATCCCCTTACACTTGTGTCTATAAGGTAGTAGTTTTGGAATTGTTAGCTAGATTACTTGTTGGTTATTACTGCATTGTCGGAACTAGAAGCACAAGCATTTCGCTACACTCACATTAACATCTGCTAACCATGTGTATGTGACAAATAAAATTTGATTTGATTTGAAAATAGCTGTGCAGCGATGTTCCCCATCCAACCTAACAGAGCTTGAGAGGATCTGCAGAGAAGAATTCTAGAAACACCCCAAATACAGCTGTGCAAAGCCTGTAGTGTCACACCCAAGAAGACGTGAGGCTGTATTCTCTGCCAAAGGAACAAACTGTCATGTGTCACAACCTTTGATTATCCGGGTTTTCCCTCTTCACACAGCAGAAAGACTGCGTTTAATCAGTGGACACCACTTGTTTTATTACAACTGTCCTAATTGTTTTATTTACTAAAGTAGAGGTTCATTAATATTATTATTATTATTATTGCTAAAGGTACTGCGTAGGTATAAACGTAATATTATTGGCAAGAGATAGCACTTGTATAGCCTAAGAAAGTAGCAGAAATGTGCAGAAAGTAGTTTTGAATGTATTTTATTGAAGGGAAACAATAAGTCTTGAACTTTTTTGTCAACATAGTGATATATTCTTATGTACTGTACAATGAGGAATTCAACTACAAAATGCTAGTCTTCTCCCATTTTTAACCTTTGCCCCCACCCACAAGGTGTATAAACAACAACAATAAATATGAATGAAATAAGATAATAGATACAAAACAAAAACATAAAGAACATAAATCAACCAACTCCAATTAGCACATGTAGGACAGTATGCAAGTGTGTGTGCATGGACTTTGCAGATGTATTTCTCACATGTGCAGCACATAGTATTTGTTTTACAGTCCTTCTTTGGGGGGCAGAATTGGCATCTCGTCTTGCCTGGCCCAGCTGCAGCCTCAGGTGGATCAGGACAAGATTCAGCCCCCTGAACAGCTTTCACAAGCGCTGCAGAGGCTGCTGTGCGGGGGAGGCGCTCCCTTCTTTGATTGTATGGGGTTACAAGTGCTTTTCCCAGCTGCTCCAGGAACACCCTCCTCTTGTTCTGCTTATCAGGCATCCAGGTAGGGTTGATCTTGTTCCTTATCACGAAGGCAATGTATGAGGACACATTAATGATGTTTTGGAAGATGACCAGGGGCCAGCGGGCAGTCATCCTCTTGCAGCTGTAAGTTCCAATCACCTTGCCCAGGTTGTCTACACCTCCTTTGTTGTGGTTGTAGTCCAGGATGATGGCTGGCTTCCTGTCCTCACGATCACTGATCTCAGCCGTTTTGTGCAGTGTGCTCAGGAGGACCACATTCTTAGAGTGATGGTGGGGGTGAAGGCAACCTTTGATGAGAAGGCCTCTTTCCCCCTTGTTGCGAGGATATTAGGGTGGAGCTCAGGCTTGTTCTTTCTACCTGTGCCAACCATGGTGATCTTCCTCTTCAGGAGCTGCTGGCTGAGTTCATAAGAAGTGAAGAAATTGTCACACGTGACATTGTGCCCCCTCAGTCCATCTGTCACATCAAGCACAACCCCCAACCCCTGGTTCTTCTTCGGGCCTCCACCGGTTGGCTTCCCTATGTACTGTAGACTTGCATCTTCCAAGTGTAGCTGGATTGTGCATCACAGGCCACTCATATCTTGATGCCATACTTTTCTGGGTGATGTGCTTTTTTGAATATGTGACATCCGCCAGGCTCTGGAGAGGAAACCCGCTCCTGCTACCTGCACTCCATAATGCATCTACTTCCTCATGGTGGTAAGAGATCAGCTGTTGTCCTGGGCGCACACATTCCTCACCGCTGGACACCCAGGTATCACCCACGCAATCCAATCCCTCTCTGATAAATACTGTTGGCCACCTTTGCGCAGAATGTCGCCCGCTATGTCAACTCCTGCTCCATATGTGCCCAACCAAATCACCCCGGCACACTCCAGCAGGAAAACTACTTTCCCTTCAATTGCCTCAGCGGGCTGGGTCCCATCTGTCCATAGACTTCGCTACTGATCTTCGCTACCCTCTCTATGGTCTCCCTACCGCTATCCAGGTCGCTGAGGCACTGTTTCAGCAGGTCTTCTGGCACTATGGCCTTCCGGAGGAAGTTTCCGATCGTTTCCGACCGTGGAGATGAGCTGGGGGCCAAGGCCAATCTCACATCGGGTACCGGCCTCAGTCCAACGGGGAGGTAGAAAGGACCAACTGGGAGCTGGGGAGGTTCCTAGGGAGTCACTGCCAGGACCGACAGGGGGAGTGGGCCTGGTTCTTTCCCTAGGCGGAGTACAGTCAGAACTCACTTCATCACTCCTACACTGGGCTGACTCCCTTCTAGGTCATCCTGGGAAATCAGCCGGCCCGGGTTCCGTGGACTCCGAGACAGACCGAGGCCCCTGCAGTCGACAAGTGCTTCCGGCGCCTTGATTTACCATCCCATTATTTAGCCCTCAGTAGCCTCAGTCATTAGGCAGTATTGTTCTGTTTTCATGTTCAGTACGCATCCCCTATTTTGTTCATTTACCTTGCATCATTGTTATTAAACTCTCCTTCTGCACCTGCTTCCTGACTCCCTGCGTATACATTACAGTATGTAAATGTTAGGTTGTAAATAGTTTTTGCCCATGTTTTTTGTCAAAAGAAATCAATACATATGTACATGGACAGGACCATGTAGGACCTGATTCTATATCAGCACTTCTATTCTGACAACAAAATTTAAACGACCCCTAGTTTGTCATGGCCAAGTATGCTAATCCAGTTGTTTGAGTACACAATCCCCTTTTTTCAAGTATGTAACCCAAAACCGTCTCTATTAGTTTGTCATAGCTACTATCTAGGTTTATTGTTTGTTTTAAAATGATAATGATGCTTCTAACGGGGAAATGGTGGTTGAACATAGAAAGCCCTTGAAGTGTGTGTTCTGCTCTCTGTTACTTTGACCAACTCTTAAACTGAACCTCACTTTATAGCCTAATGTTTTCATTATGTGTGCAAACAAAGTTTTGGAGACAATGAGACGAAGCCCCTTCAGACTTTAGGGAGTGACAGTCTTACTGTATGCTTAAACCGGTATTGCAAAAGGCCTGTGACATACCTAGCGTTCTTTTTCTTTGCAATAAGTGACATCACTTTTGAACTAAATTATGTGTCATGCATAAAGGATAAGTTTGTTGTTTTAAACCAAAGCATATAGGCCTAGCTATAAATCCTTACCATGACAGTAAACCTAGTCTATGGGCCAGGAGAGATTGTAATCCATGGTTCAGATCAGGAGGATTGAGATCTTGAGTCATTTGCATAGTATCACAAAAGGACCAACGAACCTGTAATTTCTTTCATCTTAACTGTTGCTAGTCAGCAGTAACCCTTATGAACTGTTGTTAGTCAGCAGAAACCCTCATGAACTGTTGCTGGTCAGCTGCAACCCTTACTCATTCAAAGTGACCTTGTTTTAGCAGAAGGGTCGACTTCAGGAGTGAACGTTATTTATAATAAGGGTTACACAGAGATAATCGGACATCTCTGAAATGGAAATGGATGTCTCTACGTTCAGCAAATTATATTTTACCTAAACCCTCACTGAATGCTTGATTAAAAAATAAGTGACACTCCAATAAACCGCCCCAAAAAGATTAAAACAAAGTGGATAACAGAACATCCTTACAGTTTAACCTCACCTCTTGGAGACACCAGAGCCTTAGATATGCCGTTTCAGAAACTGTTCTTCGTCCTGTCAGCATTACATGTCACATGTCAGCACTACATGGCACCTGTCAGCACTACATGGCAGCGCAGGAATGTAGATAACGCAGAGGTCTGCGGGCCAGAAGGTTGAGTTTTCACAGACCCCTATGGACAAGAGTAAGGGTGGAAAGATCTAAATTATAGTACAAGCATTGCATGAATCTATCATCGTATTTGCAGGTCCAAGAAATATTTGCTGCCTTTATAAACATTTCATGCAACTCTATGTAACTCTTTGGCATTAATACGTGTCACATATCAGTTTGCAAACAATGTACCAAAAAGAAAAATCATTAAGTTAATAAAACCACATACAAACATGGTCTCTGTTTTGCTTTCTTGAGTAAGGCACCTCCAAAATGCAGGTGTTTCAGCCTAGCTTTCTGTGGTGGTGGTGGGGGAGCCAGGAAATACAGAGCGTAGGGATTGGTAGTGTTCTCTTCTTGTGCCGTGATTGGCTTAGTGTTCTGTCACTCATGGGGACAGCAAAATCTATTGGAGAGCTCGGAAATTCAAGCCCCTTGGGTGCTACCATGTAGTTACATAAGAAGTGCTCATCTGAGGAGGCTCAAGGTCATTGGCCACAGATAATATGATATCAAATCACGTTATATCTACCGTAGCTTTGATTGGACTGATCATGTCAACATCATACTTTCAAAATCTTCGTTAGCAAGCTAGCAATCATCATCATGAATGAAGTTGACAATCTACTAGCAAATCCTTTTCAACCCTTGTCGTATGCAGGAAATTCTGAAGAGAAATGATAGATAAAACGTATCGGTGCTCATCAGCAATTAGACATAAACATTGCACAACAAATTGGTAATTGCAATTTCAACAATGAGTGGTTTGTAAGGAATCAGTGGCTAACTGCAAGCATTGCAAAGCAATCACTAGCCTACTATTCAGTGGAGTTGGTGTGTGGTCCAAGTCAGGGTTTAAGGTTCTCTTTTCCAAGCTTAAAAGGATAAACATTCAACATTGGCTATGTATTGGCTGAGTTCAAAACAACTGGAAACTTGGAACAGGGAAAACTCAGACTTCAGTGAGTTCAAGACAATGGGGAACTCAGAAAAAAACTTTGCTCCGACTGAGAAAATACGTTTGGAACGGTCATCCAACTTGGAATTCCAAGTCGGGAACTCAGGCATCTTTCTAGAGCTCCAACCTGAAGATCACTGACTTCATGATTCAACCTTGATTTTTTTGTAGATTTCCCAGTTGTCTTGAAAGCACCATAAATCCAGATAATTCCAGAATTTGATGACGAAGTTTGATGACAAAATTTGCCCACGAAGGACCGCCGCACCACCTTACTGTTCATGTGAGCACAGCACAAACAGGTGAGTCCAGAAAGGCATAAATGATGTATGTAATATGTCTGTAATGTGTAATATGTAACATGCCAGGGAGATATGCATACTGTAGCTAAGAAGGTAATACCAAGTGTATCTTGTGTAGTAAGCTGTTAGTAGCCCATGTCCCTTCCGCTAATAATTGGGTCCTTTTCCCCCTCATAACTTAGCCTACTGTTCTGACTTGGTGGTGCACATGTAGCCTATATCCTGTTTTAGAGACATGTCATCATCAAATATTGTCACAGCTTTCATTGTCTGCTTATATGCCCCCTTTATTTATCCTGTGGTTCTGACTTGGTGCACAGGGAGAATACTGTAAGAACGGCCCATGTTCTGAATTCTGTCACTGTACATTTCAAAAGTGCTGTACAAATAGTTATATTGACCACATTCATCATACCTCGCACATTAATGTCTTAATCGAAATTACGGATTGCCTCTTATCCGCTCGTCGTCCCCTTATGCCATAATTTGTACTTCTCAATTGTCAGTAGAAACGACTGATATGGCAAATCAACCATATCAAATATGTGTTTTTTAAAGGCAGTAATTGAGGCTGAATGAACTATATTGCTGCCAGGTGTAGTAGTGGTAAGGTGGTGGGACTGCTGTTGGAACAGCTTTATGTAGGCCCTAACAGTTTGGCCACCGTTAAAGTGCAATAAATGTATTGTTTAGTGTTATGTTGTGTTGTGTAGTTGCTTTGCCAGCATGCATCTACATGTTTTGCCCCACCAATATTTACATCATTATCATATTTCTCCAATGCCAAATCAGTGTGTCTGGTTTGCAACGAAACTGTCCCTGTTAGGAATCTGAGCTTGGCACTTTCAAAAGTTAGGCCTATCTGTCCACCCCAGACAGTAGGCATGCCTTTCCACCCCAGACAGTAGTCCTACCTTTCCACCCCAGACAGTAGGCCTACCTTTCCACCCCAGACATTAGGCCTACCTTTCCACCCCAGACAGTAGGCCTACCTTTCCACTCCAGACAGTAGGCCTACCTTTCCACTCCAGACAGTAGGCCTACCTTTCCACTCCAGACAGTAGGCCTACCTTTCCACTCCAGACAGTAGGCCTACCTTTCCACTCCAGACAGTAGGCCTACCTTTCCACTCCAGACAGTAGGCCTACCTTTCCACTCCAGACAGTAGGCCTACCTTTCCACCCCAGACAGTAGGCCTACCGACGTAGAAAAATGTCAGATTCAACAGATGGCTACTCTTCTTTAACAACAGAAGGTTACAAGGGTTTCCCTAAAAGCTGTCTGGGTTTAAACATATTTTGTACAGAAAGTAAATAGCTTAATCAATCTAAAGGTACAGAATTAGATTACTAGATTATTAGATTCCCAAGCAAATTACATTTTTTTGCCTTCTCCGCTATAGAAGACTGTAGCTCAGACTCTGAATGTCAAATAAACTAAACAATGATATTCCCATATGCATCAATGTCAAGTCTTCCCAGGGTATTTTCAGCTTGTTTTTAGCATAAAGCATAATGGACCAAAGTGCTGTTATAGATCACTGTATGTAATCGGATCTGTTTTTATTTTATTACAAATCTTAAGATAACATTGGGTAGGCATCTCCTTTTTGCCATTTTCTTTAATAAAAGGTAGGCCTATGTCATACCCTCTCATACCCCCTCAATTCCAGTACTGGCTTTAACTTCACAGCCCTTCACTGACTTGGAGGGAGACTATTTAAAGAGTGCATGGTGGGTGGAGGAATTGAATGACAAATCTATGGATATAGCAGCCTATAGCCTAATTCTCTCTGTCGAACAGGTAGAGCTACCGCTTGTTTCTTAAATATGAAGAAATAGGCTCCAACACGAAGCACTCTTGTTGTTAGTAAAGTCTAATTAAATGAAGACGGTTTAACTGAATTATTCCCACTCCAATTTGCCGATTTTCAGCACCATCAGCTGTCCATTTCCAATTGATTGTGCTGCTGCTTCAAGTTTCAGCCCCACAATGTAAGTAACTAAAATCTGGCTTATTGTGATGTCAATAACTTGGATAAATACATCATGGGCAAGAAACATATTGTTTTTCATAAAATCAATTATAGTAGTAGCAAGCTATCAAAGTTGACCTCCGGTCCTCGTCTTTACGCTCTCCTTCTCAAACAGAACAGAACTGTCACGACTTCCGCCGAAGTTGGTCCCCCTCCTATTTCGGGCGGTGTTCGGTGGTCGAAGTCACCGACCTAGCCATCGCTGATCCTCTTTTAATTTTCCTTTGATTCTGTCTTGTCTTCATCACACCTGGTTCCAATCCCATCAATTCCATGTTGTGTATTGTATCTGTCCTGGTGTGCATCAGGTTATGTACCCATTATTTGATTGTTCTGATTTCTGGTGTTTTTTTGTTGTTATTGAACTGTGCCGTTTGGAAACACAGTTTTTGCTCTCCTGTGTCTGACTTCTCTGCCGCCAGTACGCACCCCTTACAAGAACATAGGCTACAGGCTAGTCTACGCGCAAGATATTGAATTTTTTGGACAAGGCCTTAATCAAAAATTATTTTCTGAGGAATTATTTGACTCTCCTCCTGAACTGCCACTGTAGGGCCTACACAGCACAGCATTGGTTAGGCAGCAATATAAAAGGCTTTGATCAGCAAGGACAGAGCAGGCCTCAGGGTTGGAATATCCATTGCAGTGTGTAACACAGTCTAGTTTTATTTACGCTATCCTAGCAGCTATCTTAGAAATATAACTTTGCTCTGTGCTTCTCTGAGGATGCACTTTGTAGCCATATTTCACTCCCAGCAGAGTGGAATCAGGGTGGAATCAGGGTATCGATATATAGCCTAATAAGCAACTAATTCTAAAACACTGAGAAATATTGAAAATTCATCAATTACAAATTTCATGACTCTCCCCTGGACTAGATTTTTTTTTTTTTATCCTAAACCCTCCCCTTGACTGAAATAGAAAAAGCATGACCCTCCCCTGTTTTCCTCCAGGTACCCACTCTGTACAGTTTTATCCATCTCTTAGCATTACAATTATATTGTGCAAACTAAGAATGTTCTTAAGTTAAAGTTATAAACAGAAGTGATAGTAATACTATAAATGATTAACCGTTACAGAACTCTTCTGAAGGGTGACACAGCGTTTTTAGTCTGTACTCTTTCCCCCTCTATTCCTATTTCTCTCCCTCCTTCCCACTCTTTCTCCTGTCATAACCTCCTGTTGGTTCTACTACAGTATGGACTGACTCAGGCTCTGCCCTGGCTGTATTTCTGCCTTGTCATTGTGACTCGGCATTCTGGAGTCTCAAGCACAGACAGAAGAGGAAGCAAGATGTTCACTCCCTCAATGGTTCTGTTTCAATGGAAGTCAAGGACAAAGCAGACCGTTAATCGCATTGGTGTTGATTGAGAACCCCCCTCCCCTTCAGCAGACAGTGGTAAAAGGCCTGAGTGAACTACCTTCATTTATCCACCATCTTTGGCCTGAAGGCCATTATTTTCCGCTATCACCGTGACAATGGTGGAAGGCGACTTGGTCTCATGACTTGAGCGGTGGTGAGTGGGCAAAAACTTGCTGAGACCAGGAAAAAAAAGGTAAGAAGGAGAGAACAGTTGTAACATAAACTATGTAACTTACTAAGGCATTTGTAAGGGATCTCGTCCTGCTCTTCTGAGGAGGAGTAGTGAGAAGGATCGGAGGATCAATGCGCAGCGTGGTAAGTGTCCATAATGTTTATTAATCAAACACAACAGAACACTGGAACAAAACAATAAACGTGAATAAACGAAACAGTCCCGTGTGGTAACAAACACTGACATGGAAGACAAACACCCACAACTCAAAAGTGAAACCAGGCTACCTAAGTATGATTCTCAATCAGGGACAACAATTGACAGCTGCCTCTGATTGAGAACCATACTAGGCCGAACACAGAAATCCCAAATTATAGAAAAACGAACATAGACACCCCACCCAACTCACGCCCTGACCATACTAAAACAAAGACATAAAGGAACTAAGGTCAGAACGTGACAGTACCCCCCCCCCCCCCAAAGGTGCGGACTCCGGCCGCAAAACCTAAACCTATAGGGGAGGGTCTGGGTGGGTGTCTGTCCGTGGTGGCGGCTCTGGCGCGGGACGTGGACCCCACTCCACCCTAGTCTTTGTCCACCTCCTCAACCGCCTCCGTGGCCTCTTTCGAACGGCGACCCTCGCCCCCGACCTCAGACTGGGGACCCTAGAAATGGGTCCCGAATGGACAGGAGATTCCGGCAGCGCCGGACGGGCGGGAGACTCCGGCAGCGCCGGACGGGCGTGAGCACCTGTAGGGACCAGACAGAGAGACAGCCTGGTGCGGGGGGCTGCCACCGGAGGGCTGGTGCGTGGAGGTGGTACCAGATAGACCGGGCCGTGAAGGCGCACTGGAGCTCTTGAGCACCGAGCCTGCCACCTGGCTCGATGCCCACTCTAGCCCGGCCGATACGAGGCGCTGCAATGTACCGCACCGGGCTAAGCACGCGTACTGGGGACACCGTGCGCTCCCCCGTATAACACGGTGCCTGCCCGGTCCCTCTCACTCTCCGGTAAGCACGGGAAGTTGGCGCAGGTCTCCTACCTGACTTCGCCACACTCCCCGTGTGACCCCCTAGAAATGTTTGGGGCTGCCTCTCGGGCTTCAAGCCACGCTGCCGTGCTGCCTCATCATAACGCCGCCTCTTGACTTTCGCTGCCTCTAGCTCTGCCTTGGGGCTGCAATATTCTCCCGGCTGTGCCCATGGTCCCTTGCCGTCCAGAATCTCCTCCCATGTCCAGGAGTCTTGATCTCGCTGCTGCCCGTTACCACGCTGCTTGGTCCTTTGGTGGTGGGTGTTTCTGTAAGGGATCTCGTCCTCCTCTTCTGAGGAGGAGTAGTGAGAATGATTGGAGGACCAATGCACAGCGTGGTAAGTGTCTATAATGTTTAATCAAACACAACAGAACACTGGAACAATACAATAAACGTGCATAAACAAACGTGGTAACAAACACTGACACGGAAGACAAACACCCACAACTCAAAAGTGAAACCAGGCTACCTAAGTATGATTCTCAATCAGCGACAACGATTGACAGCTGCCTCTGATTGAGAACCATACTAGGCCGAACACAGAAATCCCAAATTATAGAAAAACGAACATAGAAAACCCACCCAACTCATGCCCTGACCATACTAAAACAAAGACATAACAAAGGAACTAAGGTCAGAATGTGACAGCATTTTAAACAAATGGCTGTAATATGGTTGTTTCTGATGAATGATGGAAGGAAAATACACCAACAACTTTCCTGATCATTTGGCCAATATACCCCAATTTTTTTTATTTATTTTTTTATTTTACCTTTATTTAACCAGGTAGGCAAGTTGAGAACAAGTTCTCATTTACAATTGCGACCTGGCCAAGATAAAGCAAAGCAGTTCGACAGATAAAACGACACAGAGTTACACATGGAGTAAAAACAAACATACAGTCAATAATGCAGTATAAACAAGTCTATATACAATGTGAGCAAATGAGGTGAGAAGGGAGGTAAAGGCAAAAAAGGCCATGATGGCAAAGTAAATACAATATAGCAAGTAAAATACTGGAATGGTAGTTTTGCAATGGAAGAATGTGCAAAGTAGAAATAAAAAATAATGGGGTGCAAAGGAGCAAAATAAATAAATAAATAAAAATTAAATACAGTTGGGAAAGAGGTAGTTGTTTGGGCTAAATTATAGGTGGGCTATGTACAGGTGCAGTAATCTGTGAGCTGCTCTGACAGTTGGTGCTTAAAGCTAGTGAGGGAGATAAGTGTTTCCAGTTTCAGAGATTTTTGTAGTTCGTTCCAGTCATTGGCAGCAGAGAACTGGAAGGAGAGGCGGCCAAAGAAAGAATTGGTTTTGGGGGTGACTAGAGAGATATACCTGCTGGAGCGTGTGCTACAGGTGGGAGATGCTATGGTGACCAGCGAGCTGAGATAAGGGGGGACTTTACCTAGCAGGGTCTTGTAGATGACATGGAGCCAGTGGGTTTGGCGACGAGTATGAAGCGAGGGCCAGCCAACGAGAGCGTACAGGTCGCAATGGTGGGTAGTATATGGGGCTTTGGTGATAAAACGGATTGCACTGTGATAGACTGCCTTCAATTTGTTGAGTAGGGTATTGGAGGCTATTTTGTAAATGACATCGCCAAAGTCGAGGATTGGTAGGATGGTCAGTTTTACAAGGGTATGTTTGGCAGCATGAGTGAAGGATGCTTTGTTGCGAAATAGGAAGCCAATTCTAGATTTAACTTTGGATTGGAGATGTTTGATATGGGTCTGGAAGGAGAGTTTACAATCTAACCAGACACCTAAGTATTTGTAGTTGTCCACGTATTCTAAGTCAGAGCCGTCCAGAGTAGTGATGTTGGACAGGCGGGTAGGTGCAGGTAGCGATCGGTTGAAGAGCATGCATTTAGTTTTACTTGTATTTAAGAGCAATTGGAGGCCACGGAAGGAGAGTTGTATGGCATTGAAGCTTGCCTGGAGGGTTGTTAACACAGTGTCCAAAGAAGGGCCGGAAGTATACAGAATGGTGTCGTCTGCGTAGAGGTGGATCAGGGACTCACCAGCAGCAAGAGCGACCTCATTGATGTATACAGAGAAGAGAGTCGGTCCAAGAATTGAACCCTGTGGCACCCCCATAGAGACTGCCAGAGGTCCGGACAGCAGACCCTCCGATTTGACACACTGAACTCTATCAGAGAAGTAGTTGGTGAACCAGGCGAGGCAATCATTTGAGAAACTAAGGCTGTCGAGTCTGCCGATGAGGATATGGTGATTGACAGAGTCGAAAGCCTTGGCCAGATCAATGAATACGGCTGCACAGTAATGTTTCTTATCGATGGCGGTTAAGATATCGTTTAGGACCTTGAGCGTGGCTGAGGTGCACCCATGACCAGCTCTGAAACCAGATTGTAGAGCAGAGAAGGTATGGTGAGATTCGAAATGGTCGGTAATCTGTTTGTTGACTTGGCTTTCGAAGACCTTAGAAAGGCACGGTAGGATAGATATAGGTCTGTAGCAGTTTGGGTCAAGAGTGTCCCCCCCTTTGAAGAGGGGGATGACCGCAGCTGCTTTCCAATCTTTGGGAATCTCAGACGACACGAAAGAGAGGTTGAACAGGCTAGTAATAGGGGTGGCAACAATTTCGGCAGATAATTTTAGAAAGAAAGGGTCCAGATTGTCTAGCCCGGCTGATTTGTAGGGGTCCAGATTTTGCAGCTCTTTCAGAACATCAGCTGAATGGATTTGGGAGAAGGAGAAATGGGGAAGGCTTGGGCGAGTTGCTGTTGGGGGTGCAGTGCTGTTGTCCGGGGTAGGAGTAGCCAGGTGGAAAGCATGGCCAGCCGTAGAAAAATGCTTATTGAAATTCTCAATTATGGTGGATTTATCAGTGGTGACAGTGTTTCCTATCTTCAGTGCAGTGGGCAGCTGGGAGGAGGTGTTCTTATTCTCCATGGACTTTACAGTGTCCCAGAACTTTTTTGAGTTAGTGTTGCAGGAAGCAAATTTCTGCTTGAAAAAGCTAGCCTTGGCTTTTCTAACTGCCTGTGTATAATGATTTCTAGCTTCCCTGAACAGCTGCATATCACGCGGGCTGTTCGATGCTAATGCAGAACGCCATAGGATGTTTTTGTGTTGGTTAAGGGCAGTCAGGTCTGGGGAGAACCAAGGGCTATATCTGTTCCTGGTTCTAAATTTCTTGAATGGGGCATGTTTATTTAGGATGGTTAGGAAGGCATTTAAAAAAAATATCCAGGCATCCTCTACTGACGGGATGAGATCAATATCCTTCCAGGATACCCCGGCCAGGTCGATTAGAAAGGCCTGCTCGCAGAAGTGTTTCAGGGAGCGTTTTACAGTGATGAGTGGAGGTCGTTTGACCGCTGACCCATTACGGATGCAGGCAATGAGGCAGTGATCGCTGAGATCTTGGTTGAAGACAGCAGAGGTGTATTTAGAGGGGAAGTTGGTTAGGATGATATCTATGAGGGTGCCCGTGTTTAAGGTTTTGGGGAGGTACCTGGTAGGTTCATTGATAATTTGTGTGAGATTGAGGGCATCAAGTTTAGATTGTAGGATGGCTGGGGTGTTAAGCATGTTCCAGTTTAAGTCGCCTAGCAGCACGAACTCTGAAGATAGATGGGGGGCAATCAGTTCACATATGGTGTCCAGAGCACAGCTGGGGGCAGAGGGTGGTCTATAGCAGGCGGCAACGGTGAGAGACTTGTTTTTAGAGAGGTGGATTTTTAAAAGTAGAAGTTCAAATTGTTTGGGTACAGACCTGGATAGTAGGACAGAACTCTGCAGGCTATCTTTGCAGTAGATTGCAACACCGCCCCCTTTGGCAGTTCTATCTTGTCTGAAAATGTTGTAGTTTGGAATTAAAATGTCTGAGTTTTTGGTGGTCTTCCTAAGCCAGGATTCAGACACAGCTAGAACATCCGGGTTGGCAGAGTGTGCTAAAGCAGTGAATAGAACAAACTTAGGGAGGAGGCTTCTAATGTTAACATGCATGAAACCAAGGCTATTACGGTTACAGAAGTCGTCAAAAGAGAGCGCCTGGGGAATAGGAGTGGAGCCAGGCACTGCAGGGCCTGGATTCACCTCTACATCGCCAGAGGAACATAGGAGGAGTAGAATAAGGGTACGGCTAAAAGCTATGAGAATTGGTCGTCTAGAACGTCTAGAACATAGAGTAAAAGGAGGTTTCTGGGGGCGATAAAATAGCATCAAGGTATAATGTACAGACAAATGTATGGTAGGATGTGAATACAGTGGAGGTAAACCTAGGTATTGAGTGATGAAGAGAGAGATATTGTCTCTAGAAACATCGTTGAAACCAGGAGATGTCATTGCATGTGTGGGTGGTGGAACTAATAGGTTGGATAAGGTATAGTGAGCAGGACTAGAGGCTCTACAGTGAAATAAGCCAATAAACACTAACCAGAACAGAAATGGACAAGACATATTGACATTAAGGAGAGGCATGCTTAGTCGAGTGATCAAAAGGGTCCGGTGAGTGGAGAGGTTGGTTGGTGATTTAGACAGCTAGCCAGGGCATCGGTAGCAAGCTAGCATAGGATGGAGGTCTGTTGTTAGCTACCTCTTGCGTTCCGTCAGTAGATTAGTGGGGTTCCGTGTGGTAGAGGGGATTAATCCAAATCACACAACAACAACAAAAATAAAAACAATAGATATAGTTATAGAGGCCCAAGAAGAAAACATAATAATAATAATAAAAATAATAATAAAATTAAAAAAAATAAAAAAAAATGTCCGATTGTCTATTCAGATAGCAGCCGGTAAGACAGCTAACGGTTATCAGGCCGCAGATGGGCGTTCAGGTAACGTCGCGACGGAGGAGCCAGCCGAATAACTCCTTCGGGTAGATAACGTCGGCAGTCCAGTTGTGAAGGCCCGGTGGGGCTCCGCGAAGGCAGTAAA
Source organism: Oncorhynchus kisutch (assembly GCF_002021735.2). Classification (NCBI taxonomy): domain Eukaryota; kingdom Metazoa; phylum Chordata; class Actinopteri; order Salmoniformes; family Salmonidae; genus Oncorhynchus; species Oncorhynchus kisutch. The sequence goes on along the minus strand of NC_034179.2, from coordinate 62,526,153 downwards.
ACGGGTCCGGATAGGTGACTGCAGCCCAGGTGTGATTGATGGAACTCAGGAGTGATTGACGGAGCTTGCTAGCTCCGGAATAATTGATGTTTGCTCCGGAATCGACGAAGGCCGATAGTCACACGGATAGCAGCTAGCTAGCTGTGAATCAGAATCAGAATCACAACTCAAGTAACAATATTTTTCAATATTACGTTAAACTGTTGGTCTAACTAACAGTTTAGAATATCACCACCAAACCCCTTGGGTTTTTCACACTCAATAGTTTCCTGTGTGTATCAAGAATGATCCACCTCAGATAGGGACATACAGCCAATTTAACACAACTGTGGGAAGCATTGGAGTCACCATGAACAAGCATCCCTGTAGAGTCCTTGCCCCAACGAATTGAAGTTGTTCTGAGGGTAAAAGGGGTGTTTGCAATTCAATATTAGGAAGTTGTTCTTAATGTTTTATACACTCAGTGTATATATACAGTGCCGTAAATGATGATTTTCTCTATTTTTGCGTGTTTTTGTAACTGAATGTTATCAGATCTTCAACTAAAACCTAATATTAGATAAAGGGAACATGAGTTTACAAATAACAAAAAAATGGATACTCATTTTATTGATTTAATTAACCAAGTTACACAACGCCCAATTCCCCTGTGTGAAAAAGAAATTGCCCCCTTACACTCAATAATTGGTATTGCCACCTTCAGCTGCAGTGACTGCAACCAAATGCTTCCTGTAGTTGTTGATCAGTCTCTCACATTGCTGTGGAGGAATTCTGTCCCACTCTTGCATGCAGAACTTCTTTAACTCAGCGTAATTTGTTGGGTTTTCAAGCTCACTTCAAGTCCGGCCACTCCATCTAAATTGGGATTAGGTCTGGACTTTGACTAAGCCATTCCAAAAACGTCAAATGTATTGTTTTTTTTTTACCATTTCCATGTAGACTTGATTGTGTGTTTTGGATCATTGTCTTGCTGCATGACCTAGCTGAGCTTCAGCTTCAGCTCACAGACGGATGGCCTGACATTCTGCTGTAGAACTCTCTGATACAGAGCGGAATTCATGGTTCCTTCTATTAAGGTAAGTCATCAAGGTCCTGAGGCATCAAATCATCTCCAGCCCATCACACTACCACCACCATGCTTGACCGTTGGTATGAGGTTCTTACTGTGGAATGCAGTGTTTGGTTTTCGCCAGACATAATGGGACCCATCCGTTGTATAGGAATTCATGTCCAGTCCTAATAGGCTGAAGATTCTGTTATGAATAAAAGTATTGTGTTGGTCTAACCTGGAAACAGAGAGGCTAATTTCTTTGGACTTTTTAGACTAATTTTATTACTCCAAAATGAGTGAAAATAAAATTATGCTTGACACCATCTAAAATATAATTTTACTTTGTAGAAATGATCTCAATACCATATCAGTCCATATTATCCGGCAGGTGTGTTATTTAGCAATAAGCATGATAACCTGTTGCATGGGGTTGACCATCTACATTTACCCCAGTATGCTAATCATTAGCTAGATCAGTGGTTCTCAATCCTGGTCCTGGGGACCCAAAGGGGTGCAATTTTTTGTTTTTTTCCCAAGCACTACACAGCTGATTCAAATCATCAAAGCCTTTTTATGAGTTGATCATTTGAATCAGCTGTGTAGTGCTAGGGCAAAAACAAAAATGTGCACCCCTTTGGTGACTTGACTGTCCCAAACATTCCACTGGTACTCAGCCAGGAATGTATAAAAACTGAATAATGTAGGCCTATCTGTTACAGCGGACTCATGTTACTGCCTATGATGCTATGTTGTTGTCTTAGGTCTCTCTTTATGTAGTGTTGTCTCTCTTGTCGTGACAGGTCTTTTGCCTTTTGGTAGGCCGTCATTGTAAATAAGAATTTGTTCTTAACTGACTTGCCTAGATAAATAAATTAAATTAAAATAAAATACATTTAGCCCTCTGGGGGAAATTACCATTTTTAATTTGTTTGTTCAGCACTTTACCGTGTCCGTTGAATTCAATGCTGCCCACTGTTCCGTTTTACTGGATGCAACCATGCAGTTTATGCTAATACTCTGCAAGATCATGGCACGATTGACCAAAAGAAGCTCACTATAGTTTCCAACTCCTACTGGATTGGCTGTTGATACCTAGCCTGTGTTAGCTTGCTAACAAACACTTGGCAAGCCATTCTGGGCGATGCTAGCATGGCTTAGCAATGCATTGCTGTATACATATACCCCCTGTAATGTCTAAACCAAGCTGTTTCTAAAAACTTAGGTTTTAAAATGGTGCAGTTCACTTATTTTTAAAAGCAGAAATAAATGTAAGATTCATGGGAAGCTGGGATCTTCCTCTTAACAGTGGCCATCAAAGGTTCTTTCTTGGTGTGTTTCTCCCCTGATTATATTAAGAAATGTTGTGAAATGACTGTGCACAAGGGCATCAGGGGAAATTTGTAGGATTTGGGATGTCAGTTTGAATCCCGCCATTTAGTATGATACAGTACATTCGGAAAGATTTCAGACCCCTTGACTTTTTCCACATTTTATTACGTTACAACCTTATTCTAAAATGAATAGAATTCTTTTCCCCCTCATAAATCTACACCCTATACCACATAATGACAAAGTGAAAACAGGTTTTTAGAAATGTTTGCAAAAACGAGAAATAGCTTATTACATAAGTATTCAGACCCTTTGCTATGAGACTCAGGTGCATCCTGTTACCATTGATCATCCTTGAGACATTTCTACAACTTGATTGGAGTCCACGTGTGGTACATTCAATTGATTGGACATGATTTGGAAAGGCACACAACTGTATATTAAAGGTCCCACAGTTGCCAGTGCATGTCAGAGCAAAAAACAAACAAGCCATGAGGTCCAAGGAATTGTTCATAGAGCTCCAAGACAGGATTTTGTCTAGGCACAGATCTGGGGAAGGGTACCAAAAAATGTCTGCAGCATTGATGGTCCCCAAGAACACAGTGGCCTCCATCATTCATGAATGGAACAAGTTTGGAACCACTAAGACTCTTCCTAGAGCTGGCCCGGCCAGCCAAACTGAGCTATTGGAGGAGAAGGGCCTTGGTCCGGGAGGTGACCAAGAACCCGACGGTCACCCTGACAGAGCTCTAGAGTTCCTCTGTGTGGATGGGGGAACCTTCCAGAAGGACAACCATCTCTGCAGCACTCCACCAATCAGAACTTTATGGTAGAGTGGCCAGACGGAAGACACTTCTCCGTAAAAGTCACATGACAGCCCGCTTAGATTTTGGCAAAATGCATCTAAAGACTCTCAGACCATGATAAAAACGATTCTCTAGTCTAATGAAACCAAGACTGAACTCTTTGGATTGAATGCCAAGCTTCACGTCTGGAGGAAACCCGGCATCGACCCTACGGTGAATTATGGTGATGGCAGCATCATGCTGTGGTGATGTTTTTCAGTGGCAGGGACTGAGAGACTAGTGAGGATCGAGGGAAAGATGATCAGAGAAAAGTACAGAGAGATCCTTGATGAAAACCTTCTCCAGAGTGCTCAGGACCTCAGACTGGGGCGAAGGTACAACTTCCAACAGGACAACGACCCTAAGCACACAGCCAAGACCACACAGGAGTGGCTCGAGACAAGTCTCTGAATGTCATTGAGTGACCCAGCCAGACCCAGCCGGACATGAACCTGATCGAACATCTCTGGAGAGAACTGAAAATAGCTCTGTAGCGACGCTACCCATCCAACCTGACAGAGCTTGAGAGGATCTGCACAGAAGAATGGGAGAAAGTCCCCAAATACAGGTGTGCCAAGCTTGTAGCATCATACTGAAGAACACTCTAGGCTGTAATCGCTGCAAAGGTTCTTCAACAAAGTACTGAGTAAAGGGTCTGAATACTTGTGTAAATGTAATATTTCCATAAAAAAAAAATCATTATAAATGAGCAAGAATGTCTAAAAACCTGTTTTTGCTTTGTCATTATGGGGTATTGTGTGTAGACTGATGAGGGGGGAAAACTATTAATCTATTTTAGAATAAGGCTTTAACTTCTTTAACAAAATGTAGAAAAAGGTCAAGGGGTCTGAATACTTTCTGAATGCACTGTATATGACCATTAAGGCCAGATCGTTCTTCAAGATGTTCAGACGTTCATAGGTGACAAGCAGGGTCAAATAATAATCACAGTGGTTATAGAGGACACAACAGGTCAGCACCTCAGGAGTAAATGTCAGTTAACTTTTCATAGCCCAGCATTCAGAGGTTGAGAGGTAGATGGAGACAGAGGAGAAACGAAACAGCAGGATAAGGTAACATGTCTGGTGAACAGGTCAGGGTTCCATAGCTGCAGGCAGAACAGCAGAAACTGGAGCAGCAGCACAACCAGGTGGACTGAGGAGTCTTCAGGCCAGGTAGTTCTGAGGAATGGGCGTTGGGCTCAGTTCCTCCAGGACGGGGGAGGGGAGGAGAGAGCATACAGATAAGACAGGAGAATTACACCAGTCACCCCACACATAGACTATCGCAGCATATACAGTACAAGTCAAAAGTTTGGACACACCTATTCATTCAATGGTGTTTCTTTATTTGTACTATTTAGCACATTGTGGAATAATAGTGAAGACATCAAAACTATGAAATAATACATATGGAATCATGTAGTAACCAAAAAAGTGATATATTTCAAATAGATTTTAGATTCTTCATAGTAGCCACGCTTTGCCTTGATGACAACTTTGCACATTCTTGGCATTCTCTCAACCAGCTTCACCTGGAATGCTTTTCCAACAGTCTTGAAGGAGTTCCCACATATGCTGAGCACTTGTTGGCTACTTTTCCTTCACTCTGCAGTCCAACTCATCCCAAACAATCCCAATTTGGTATTTTATTAGGATCCCCATTCGCTGTTGCAAAAGCAGCAGCTACTCTTCCTGGGGTCCACACAAAACATGAAACATAACACGACATCAATAGACAAGAACAGCTCAAGGACACAACTACATATATTTTTTTAAAGACACACATAGCTTACATATCAATGCATGGATACTACTGGAAAAAGCGTATGTGTTATGGCTTTACATCGCCAAATATATTGTGGATCTAGAGTTACTTGTCTAACAGAACACAGAGGGTGTTCTTTAATGGAACCCTCTCCAACATAATCTAGGTAGAGTCAGGCATTCCCCAGAGCAGCTTTCTAGGCCCCTTATTTTTTCTAACTTTACTAATGACTTGCCACTGGCGTTGAGTGAAGCCTGTGTATCTATGTATGCTGATGACTCAACACTATACACATCAGCTACCACAGCAAACCTTAAGAGCTGCAGTCAGTTTCAGAATGGGCGGCAAGAAATAAGTTAGTCTGAAATACATTAATTTCAAAAACTAAAGGCATTGTATTTGGGACCTAAAATTAAACACTAAACCACAACTAAATATTGTAATGAATTATGTGGAAATGTAACAAGTTGAGTAGACTAAATTTATTGGAGTTACCCTGTATTGTAAACTGTCATGGTCAAAACATATTGATACAACAATAACTAAGATGGGGAGAGGTCTGTCCATAATAAAGCACTGCTCTGCCTTCTTAACAACGATCAACAAGGTAGGTCCTGCAGGCCCTAGTTTTGTCGGAACCTGGACTACTGTCCAGTCGTGTGGTCAGGTGCCACAAAGAGGGACTTACGAAAATTACAATTGGCCAAGAACTGGGCAGCACGGCTCACCCTTAAATGTACACAGAGAGCTAACATTAATATGCATGTCAATCTCTCATGGCTCAAAGTAGAGAGATTTACTTAATCACTACTTGTTGTGAGAAGTATTGACATGTTGAATGCCCCGAGCTGTCAGTTTAATCTACTAGCACAACTCAGACACCAATGCATACCCCACAAGACATGCCACCAGGTCCACCAGGTACTATTCCACATCAAGTAACATCATATCTAAAATATAAAAACACATTCACTATAGACACACATGTATTTTGTGTTGTAGATATGTGGTAGAGTAGTGGCCTGAGGGAAAACAAGTGTGTGGTGAAATCGGTTTTGTAATGTAACGTTTTTTTGTACAGAATTGCCTTTATTTCACTGGACCCCGGGAAGAGTAACTGCTGCCTTGACAGCAGGTTAAAGGGATCCATAACACAAATGTTTGTTAATTAAGGAACATGTCATTTAGTCAGGTACCATCTAGTGGCCTTTTTGGGTACTTCAGATTATCACAAATCTCAGGCCCTCTGTGTGGCTTTATCACGTGGAAAATTAACTTCACAATAGAAAGACAAAACATTACCCTAAATAAACCAACTTAGTGAAAACCATTACCTTTAATTTTATGTACTCAATTTTACTTTGTCAGTATTTCATGGTTGTAAAATGTTGGTGGCAGTTGTGTAAAGAAAAATGGTGGCAGAATTATTGAAAATGCCATTGTTGATCAAACATTTAATTAGGCTATTTTCCCATTCAACCTTCTGGTCTATCCACTAGAAACCCATGTACTATATGGACACATGAAAAGTAGCAATATTTTCAGTTAAAGTATAGGTTACCAAAGTAATTTTGATAAATTACCAGTAGCTTTGCAACCATGACAGCTCCAATAAGCCCTTTATGGTGAACGAGAGGCATTAGGATTACTATTGTGATTATTCAGTTAGTTTGCTGGTAGGAGAACTATTGGGCATTAGCAACTGAAACAAAATGAGTCAAGATTTATTGTGTCAGTAAGAGCTGAACTTCTCATTAGATAAATTGTTTAACCTTTAACGAGGGAAGTCAGGAACAAATTCTTATTTTCAATGACGGCCTAGGAACAGTGGGTTAACTGCCTGGTTCAGGGGCAGAAGACAGATGTAGCTTGTCAGCTCAGGGATTCGATCTTCCAACCTTTCAGTTACTAGTCCAACACTAACCACTAGGCTACGCTGCAGCCCCATACAGATTTACCTCGAGGCTGTCTAATAACCTTTTGAGATGCAGAGTTAAGTTCTACATTGACTGTAGTTACCCATTTCACTTTTATGGGTAGAGTTGACAGTTGGGCACTTAATTGACATGGTGTCTGTCACATTTGTCATAGTGCCCTCTGTGGTGAGACGTAATGTCCTTTATAAAACTGCATGTTCTCCTATTGTTATGACCCTCAGCCACTAGGTCTCAAATAGTCAGTATTTATCACTAGTATGAAGATGCTTAGTAAGACGGAGCAAAGAACCTCAATAGACTGATACAACATCCATTACTACAGGTCAACACTTAGAAAACAAACTTTAGTGATCTTTTTTTATTGTTTTACAAGATGCCTTGCCTCAAATACAGTAGTGTTGTCAACAAAAACATACCAATGTCACAGCTGTGTTACACTGCACCAGTTTAACACTCTCCCCTCCCTATAAATATAAAGCCAGTAGGATTTATCAGAGAAGCCAGGATTCTTGGTCTGAGGCTGGAGGCCCTAGCCTGGAAGTGGTTTAGCTCTGGCCTCCCAGGGTGTGCTTGTCAAACAGGTACTCTGCATCTTGTTGTTGACAGCATCCATCTTGGTGAGGTTGGTGATGTGGTCTCCCAGCTTCTTAATGGCCTCCACCTGCTCATTCAGGTAATGGGTCTCCAGGAAGTCACACAGCTAAAGAGGGAAAACAGGTCAGAAAAGAGAATGACTACAGACTATTGTAGATACAGTAACACACAAGAGCCTGGTGGTAATGGCATAAGTGCAGATAATGAGGTGTTTGCAGCTGACTAACTCCTGCATGAGCTGCATTGTGTATAGTGGCATTCATGAGACTGTGGACTATAGTGTGTGTTTGTGCGTGAAGAGGCAGGTCACAATCATGCATCATTAGTTAGCAGAGCGACAACAACCTGATCATCTCCTGGGACAGTACCTGTATTCTATGTGATACATACATGCGATGTGCGGTTCCACCATAACTTACATGGGGGTCAACCTTGTCAGAGGCAATCTTGTGCAGGTCCAGCAGGGCCTGGTTCACATTCTTCTCCAGCTGCAGAGCACACTGCATGGCCTCCAGCCCATTGCCCCACTCATCACGATCTGGCTTCTACACAGGACAGAGAGAACACAGGAGGGTTAAGGACTACTAGCAGATGTTTCTATACATAATTAAAAGTCAGTTATATTTATCTGACAAACAGGAAAATGCAGAAAAATAAAATTACAATCTTTAACAGTCACTATGAAAAACCACATGTGCTTCATAAAATCTAGCACATCATGGGTCGGTGTGGCTCAGCCGATAGAGAATGGCGCTTGCAACAAAGGTTTCCAGAACCCCAGCTCAGAACACACAACTGTGCGATCCTACTCACGGATGGGCTATTACAGCAGACGACGTTAATACAGGTAATGGGTGGAGAACAGGAGGGCTTCTTAAAGAAAAACTAACAGATCTGAGAGAGCCGGAATTCTTACTGGTTGGTAGGTGATCAAATACTTATGTCATGAAATAAAATGCTAATTAATTACAAATCATGTGATTTTCTGGATTGATTTACCTATGATACCTATGTGTACCTATGATAAAAATGACAGACCTCTACATGCTTTGTAAGTAGGAAAACCTGCAAAATCAGTGTATGAAACACTTGTTCTCCCCACTGTATATGGAATACAAATGGTAGAGAAATAGTCCTATAATAACTACAACCTAAAAACAACTTACCTGGGAATATTGAAGACTCGTGAAAAGGAACCACCAGCTTCATATGTTCTGAGCAAGGAACTTTAACCCAAATTTTTTTTTACATTGCACTTTAACCTTCAACACTTTTTTTGTTGTATTATTTAAACCATATTGAAAATGTCATTTATTTGAGGCAAAAATTATTGTATTGACGTATTAAATTAAAATAAGTGTTCATTCAGTGTTGTAATTGTCATTACAAATGAATCGTCCTTTTTCTACCGACTTTCTGGTACTCCAATGATCGGTATCAGCGCTGAAAAATTATAATCAAATCGATTTGTCACATACAAATGGTTAGCAGATGCGAGTGTAGCGAAATGCTTGTGCTTCTAGTTCCGACAATGCAGTAATAACCAACAAGTAATCTAACTAACAATTCCAAAACTACTGTCTTATACACACACACGTGTAGGGGGATAAAGAATATGTACATAAATATATATGAATGAGTGATGGTACAGAACGGCATAGGCAAGATGCAGTAGATGGTGTGGAGGAAAGTATATACATATGAGATGAGTAATGTAAACATAATATTAAGTAGCATTGTTTAAAGTGGCTAGTGATATTTTAAATCAATTCCCATTATTAAAGTGGCTGGAGTTGAGTGAGTGTGTTGGCAGCAGCCACTCAATGTCAGTGGTGGCTGTTTAACAGTCTGATGGCCTTGAGATAGAAGTGGTTTTTCAGTCTCTCGGTCCCTGCTTTGATGCACTTGTACTGACCTCGCCTTCTGGTTGATAGCGGGGTGAACAGGAAGTGGCTCGGGTGGTTGTTGTCCTTGATCTTTATGGCCTTCCTGTGACATCGGGTGGTGTAGGTGTCCTGGAGGGCAGGTAGTTTGCGTTGTGCAGACCTCACCACCCTCTGGAGAGCCTTACGGTTGTGGGCGGAGCAGTTGCCGTACCAAGCGGAGATACAGCCCAACAGGATGCTCTCGATTGTGCATCTGTAAAAGTTTGTGAGTGCTTTTGGTGTCACGCTGAATTTCTTCAGCCTCCTGAGGTTGAAGAGGCGCTGCTGCGCCTTCTTCACAACGCTGTCTGTGTGGGTGGACCAATTCAGTTTGTCCGTGATGTGTACACCGAGGAACTTGATACTACCCTCTCCACTACTGTCCCGTCGATGTGGATAGTGGGGTGCTCCCTCTGCGGTTTCCTGACGTCAACAAGCATCTCCTTTGTTTTGTTGACGTTGAGTGTGAGGTTATTTTCCTGACACCACACTCCGAGGGCCCTCACCTCCTCCCTGTAGGCCGTCTCGTCATTGTTGGTAATCAAGCCTTCCACTGTTGTGTCGTCCGCAAACTCGATGATTGAGTTGGAGGCGTGCATGGCCACGCAGTCTTGGGTGAACAGGGAGTACAGGAGAGGGCTCAGAACGCACCCTTGTGGGGCCCCGGTGTTGAGATGTTGTAACCTACCCTCACCACCTGGGGGGCGGCCCGTCAGGAAGTCCAGTGGGAACTGCAGACTGGGATAAGGATTGATTGAATGTGTCCGTAAACACATCTGCCAGCTGATCTGCGCATGCTCTGAGGACGCGGCTGGGGATGCAGTCTGGGCCTGCAGCCTTGCGAGGGTTAACTAGTTTAAATGTTTCTCACGTCGGCTGCAGTGAAGGAGAGTCGGCAGGTTTTGGTAGCAGGCCGTGTCAGTGGCACTATTGTCCTGAAAGCGGGCAAAAAAAGTTAGTCTGCCTGGGAGCAAGACAACCTGGTCCGTGACGCGGTTGGTTTTATTTTTGTAATCCGTAATTGACTGTAGACTCTGCCACATACCTCGTGTCTGAGCCGTTGAATTGTGACTCTACTTTGTCTCTATACTGACACTTAGCTTGTTTGATTGCCTTGCGGAGGGAGTAGCTACACTGTTTGTATTCGGTCATGTTTCCGGTCACCTTTCCCTGGTTAAAAGCAGTGGTTCGCGCTTTCAGTTTCACACAAATGCTGCCATCAATCCACAGTTTCTGGTTTGGGGATTTTTTTAAATCGTTGCTATGGGAACGACATCAATGCACTTTCTAATGAACTCGCTCACCGAATCAGCGTATTCATCAATGTTGTTGGACGCAATGCGCAACATATCCCAATCCACGTGACCGAAGCAGTCTTGAAGCGTGGAATCAGATTGGTCGGACCAGCGTTTAACAGACCTGAGCGCGGGAGCTTCTTGTTTTAGTTTCTGTCTGTAGGCAGGAAGCAACAAAATGGATTTGTGATCAGCTTTTCCGAAAGGAGGGCGGGGGAGGGCCTTATATGCATCGCGGAAGTTAATCAGTCGACCTCTACACCTATCAGCTAAAAACAAGTGGCTCCAGCGGGCAATTGAGTGGAAAAACATTGCCTGGAACAGCTAGTTAAGTTCACTGCACAGTCCCCAGACCTCAAACCAATAGAGAATCTTTGGGACGAGATGGAACGGGCTGTTGACAGCATGACTACATCACCGTAATATCTGCAGCAACTGCCTGATTTCAGCATGGACCAACATCCCTGTGGAATGTTTGACCCCTTGTAGAAGGTCCCAAAAATAATGCAGGCTGTTCTGGAGGCAAACATGGGTCTGAGTAGATGGGTTTAACCACTTATTTTGCACTCACAAGTCTATACCCCCACACACACTACATAGTGGGGCAAAAAAGTATTTAGTCAGCCACCAATTGTGCAAGTTCTCCCACTAAAAGATGAGGCCTGTAATTTTCACCACAGGTACACTTCAACTATGACAGACAAAATGAGAAGAAAAAAAAATCCTGAAATATCACATTGTAGGATTTAATGAATTTGCAAATTATGGTGGAAAATAAGTATTTGGTCACCTACAGATTTTTGGCTCTCACAGACCTGTAACTTCTTTAAGAGGCTCCTCTGTCCTCCACTCGTTGCCTGTATTAATGGCACCGGTTTGAACTTGTTATCAGTATAAAAGACCTGTCCACAACCTCAAACAGTCACACTCCAAACTCTACTATAGCCAAGACCAAAGAGCTGTCAAAGGGCACCAGAAACAAAATTGTAGACATGCACCAGGCTGGGAAGACTGAATCTGCAATAGGTAAGCAGCTTGGTTTGAAGAAAGCAACTATGGGAGCAATTATTAGGAAATGGAAGACATATTAGACCACTGATAATCTCCCTCGATCTGGGGCTCCACTCCCCGTGGGGTTAAAATGATAACAAGAACGGTGAGCAAAAATCCCAGAACCACATGGGGGGGGGGGGGGGACTTAGTGAATGACCTGCAGAGAGCTGGGACCAAAGTAACAAAGCCTACCATCAGTAACACTACGCCGCCAGGGACTCAAATCCTGCAGTGCCAGACGTGTCTCCCTGCTTAAGCCAGTACATGTCCAGGCCCGTCTGAAGTTTGCTAGAGAGCATTTGGATGATCCAGAAGAAGATTGTGAGAATGTCATATGGTCAGATGAAACCAAAATAGAACTTCTTGGTAAAAACTCAACTAGTCGTGTTTGGAGGACAAAGAATGCTGAGTTACATCCAAAGATCATACCTACTGTGAAGCATGGGGGTGGAAAAATCATGCTTTGGGGCTGTTTTTCTGCAAAGAGACCAGGACGACTGATCCATGTAAAGGAAAGAATGGGGCCATGTGTCGTGAGATTGAGTGAAAAACTCCTTCCATCAGCAAGGGCATTGAAGATGAAACGTGGCTGGGTCTTTCAGCATGACAATGATCCCAAACTCACTGCCCGGGCAACGATGGAGTGGCTTCGTAAGAAGCATTTCAAGGTCCTGGAGTGGCCTAGCCAGTCTCCAGATCTCAACCCCAAAGAAAATCTTTGGAGGGAGTTGAAAGTCCGTGTTGCCCTGCAACAGCCCCAAATCGTCACTGCTCTAGAGGAGATCTGCATGGAGGAAAATACCAGCAACAGTGTGAAAACCTTGTGAATACTTACAGAAAACATTTGACCTCAGTCATAACCAACAAAGGGTATATAAAAGTATTGAGATTAAGTTGTCAATAACAAAAGTTTCTTTCCACCATAATTTGCTAATAATTCATTAACAAACCTACAATGTGATGTTCTGGATTTTTTTTCTTCTCATTTTGTCTGTCATAGTTGAAGTGGACCTATAATGAAAATTACAGGCCTCTCATCTTTTAGTGGGAGAACTTGCACAATTGGTGGCTGACTAAATACTCTTTTGCCCCACTGTAAGCCCACACACGCATATTGACACCAGTGACATCTCCTGATCGCATAGTCACTTTTAACTACTGTATTCTCTCAACTACCTTGTACCCCTGCACATGGTCTCAGTACTTGAATAAAGCTTTGTTATTCTTTACCATTTCCATTTAGCAAATATTTATCTTTAACTCTGCATTGTTGGGAATGAGCTAGTAAGTACACATGTCACCGTAAAGTCTACAGCTGTTGTAGTCAGTGCACGTGACCAATACAATTTGAAATTGGCCAGTGATCATTTATTAACATTGGGAGAGTTTACACCCATGCTCTCAGTTCAGTGGTTATGAAGGGAGGCAGTGTGTTCAGGCCTAAGCAGTCAGGACATTATCTCCTCTGGTCACCTTGCTCTAATACCAGGGCAGCCACACAGGGCCTAACTTAATGAACTCAGTATTAACATGAATGACTACTCATCCAAAACAACCTCACAGTATTAGAAAAAAGGCTCTAGATTGACTATAAAGGGTTCTTTAGACTTCTTGCCATAGATTATAGATCAACCACCTGGTTCCAGGTAAAACCTTTTCAACTGAGACAAGAACCACTTCAACCACAGTACCCTCCTCCACGAAGAAATGTACGTTCTTTTTGCTATCAAAGGTACACTACTGACGATGCGCTCCCCAAATTTCACCAGGCTCACTGTTCATTAACTCTTGGAAGTGCTTGCACAAAGGATAGTAACATCTCATCCTGTGTTCTTGGAATCTGAATATCTGGACTTGTCCAGTGACTGCTGAGAAAGATCAGCTGACAACAGGGGAAAGTCCTTGTGGCGGCACGGAGAGACTGCTGACAGGAGGGAATAGACCCCACTGGGACAGTCATGGGGTAGCTTCCCATTTCTGTAGTTTCCCCATGCGTCGCAGTGTTGGAAACACCTGCTTTAGCTACAGAAAGTCAACATACGAGAATACCCCTAGAGTCTGCGAGAGCGGGGGCGGAAGATGACTCATCGGCTGACAACATGGTAACGACTGGACCGGAAACGACTACGAGTAATGAGAGCACAGCACAAGAGAACACCACAGCAACTGTCACAAGTTCTGCTGCAACAGCGGGCCACAAAACAGATGCAGGTATGTGTCTGTGGTTGGAGGAAAGTTACATCACACCATGGGTTGACGATCCACCAGGGGAAGAAGGGGTGTTTGGGTAAGTCGAATGAAGCACAGCAACTGGACGCAAACCATAGTTTGCAGTGCATCAGTACCACTGATGAAATACCACTGAAATACATGTACAGTTAGTGTTCGCCCTGTTATGATCATTCATAGTAGCGCATGACACCTTATGAAGACTAGGAGCCTGCAAGTAAGCATTTGGATGGAAAGTGTATACCATGTGCAACCTGTAATAACATTATAGATCCATGAGGACGTAAACTCAAGCAGCGAAGTAACAACTGAGGTGGAACCAACAGGAGTGGAACTCACCGAGCCTCCCATACCTGCAGTCGAGAGGAGACTACCAGGGCACAGACCATATGTGAAGTGGCCCGGCGCCAGTGACAAGAAGTTGTGGGAATCAGTGAATACTGACCTTACCTTGACCCTCGAGAAACTTCGAGGCACAGTGGAGAAGAAGTTGGAGAGGATGGGGGACATTATCTATGAGTACGGGACAGAAAGATTTGGAGTGGAAGAGGCAAAAGGCGGGAGAAAGGTTCCAACCCCACCAGTTTCCAGGAGGCAACAAGAAATCAAGCGCCTCGTTCAAGAAAGGCGACAGCTTAAGAAACAGTGGAAGAAGGCCTCGGAAGTGGAGAAGGAGGGCATAGAGGCACTTCAGGCTGATATCAAAACCCGGTTGGCATCCCTCCGTAGAGCAGAGAACCTACGGAAACGCAGAAGGAAGAAAGAACAAACTAGAACTCGATTCTATAAAGATCCCTTCAAGTTCCTTAAAAGTCTCTTCACGAAGGAAAAAAGTGGAGCTCTAAAAACAACAAAGAAAGACCTAGAGGAGCACCTGAGAAACAAACTTTGACTCAAAGCGACATGAACATCTGGCCATCCCATCAGATATCCCATCCATTGAACCCGGAACATCATATTGAGACCAGCCCTCCGACATGGAAAGAGGTGGAAAACACAGTTCGAGGGGCAAGAACAGCATCAGCCCCGGGGCCAAATGGAGTCCCGTACAAAGTGTATAAGAACGCACCAGACGTCCTGAGGTTCCTCTGGAGGCTTATGAGAACAGCTTGGAAAAATAAGATAATACCCAAAGTGTGGCGTAGGGCAGGCGGGGTCCTGATCCCTAAGGAGAAGGATGCAGTGAACATCTGCCAATTCCGCCCAATCTCCTTACTGAATGTCGAGGGTAAAATCTTCTTTAGGGTCATTGCCCAGAGGATGGCCGAGTACCTGCAAAGGAATGCGTACGTCGATACATCTGTACAGAAGGCAGGAATATCAGGGTTCTCTGGCTGCTTGGAACATTCCAGCATGATCTGGCACCAGATCCAAATGGCCAAGGTGAAGAAAAGGGACCTCCATGTAGTCTTTCTCGACCTCGCCAATGCATTTGGCTCTGTGCCCCATGAACTCCTGTGGTCTACCTTCAGATTTTTCCACATACCGGACACCATCACAACCCTGGTGAAGTCGTACTTCCAGGATCTGCAGTTCTGCTTCACCACCTCATGGCAGTGCCTGAATGTAGGTATAATGGCAGGATGTACCATTTCTCCGTTGGCATTCATAATGGCAATGGAGGTTATCATCAGATCCTCAAAATGGGTTGCTGGTGGACAGCGAGTCGACTCTGGTTTCCGCCTCCCTCCACTCAGAGCCTACATGGACGACATTACAACATTGACCACCACTGTCCCATGCACCAGGAGACTGCTCAGAAAACTCGAGGAGAACACCAGCTGGGCCCGTATGAAGATTAAACCATCCAAGTCACGCAGCATCTCGATTGTGAAGGGAGTACTCTCTGACCTGAAATTCTTCATCGGAGATGACCAAATCCCAACAGTGTCTGAGCAGCCGGTAAAAAGCCTTGGAAGGTGGTATGATGCAAGCCTGAAGGACAAAGACCAGGTGCAACAGCTGCGCAAAGACATCAGTAGTAGCCTACAGTCCATCGACAACACCCAGCTACCTGGAAAGTTAAAGGCCTGGTGTCTGCAGTTTGGTCTCCTACCCCGGGTGTTGTGGCCCTTAGCAGTGTATGAGGTTCCAATCTCAACAGTGGAGAAGATGGAAAGAGGAGTCACAGGCTACTTAAAGAAGTGGCTCGGAGTTCCACGATGCCTTACCACCATCGGCCTCTATGGAGATGGTGTCCTCAAGCTGCCCCTCACCAGTCTAACAGAGGAATTCAAGTGTTCAAAAACCAGGCTCCAGATGACACTGAATGAATCTCGAGACCCAGTGGTGAGCAACAACGCGCCGACCTTGGCAACTGGAGGCCAGGAAAAGCAGTCCAGGAGGCAACAGCAGCCCTCAGACATGCTGACATTGTGGGTCATGTTCAGCAAGGGAGAGGAGGCCTTGGGCTAACTAGCCGTGCTGCTTGGAGTAAGGCCACTGCACCAGAGCGGCGGAAGATGGTAGTGCAGGAAGTACGCCATCAGGAGGAGGCTGCAAGGTGGGCCAAGGCAGTCTCTCTTGCCAAACAGGGACAGTGGACTCGATGGGACAGTGTGGAGAAGAGGAAGATCAGCTGGAAGGATCTGTGGGCCATGGAAGCGAGGCGGTTGAGCTTTTCCATCAGAGCAACATATGACGTCCTTCCAACTCCAGTTAATCTTCACCAATGGTATGGTGAAGATCCGGACTGTGCCCTCTGTTCCATGCCAGCCAACCTCAGGCACATTCTCACGGGGTGTAAAACAAGCCTCACCCAAGGACGCTACACTTGGCGTCACAACCAAGTCCTTAAAAACCTTGCGTCCGCCCTGGAGGACAAGCGAGCTGCCACCAACTCCCTACCACCCCCAGCAGCATCACACCCCTTACGGACAAACTTTGTCCGCGAAGGGGCTAAACCACCGAAGCGCGGCTCGACACCATTAGAGCGAGACCAGCTGCGCTTGGCCCACGACTGGAAAATGCTAGCTGACATTGGCCGGCAACTTGTGTTTCCTCCGGAGATCGCAACCACCACCCTAAGACCTGACATGGTGCTCTGGTCCCGTTCGCTCAAGAAGGTCTTCATCATTGAGCTCACAGTACCCTGGGAGGACTCAGTAGATGAGGCTTA
This sequence comes from Oncorhynchus kisutch, assembly GCF_002021735.2. Classification (NCBI taxonomy): domain Eukaryota; kingdom Metazoa; phylum Chordata; class Actinopteri; order Salmoniformes; family Salmonidae; genus Oncorhynchus; species Oncorhynchus kisutch. The sequence goes on along the minus strand of NC_034179.2, from coordinate 62,509,010 downwards.
TGAGCGAAAGCATCTGCGCTATGCCGATCTAGCTGCCGAAGCACGGCATCATGGCTGGAACACAGAAGTCCGACCAGTGGAGGTGGGCTGCAGAGGTTTTGTGGCAACATCTACAACCAGACTGCTTAGAGACCTTGGAATTAAGGGCCAGAGCCAGCGTTCGGCAATCAAAGCTGTATCGGAGGCGGCAGAAGGCAGCAGTCAGTGGCTCTGGATGAAGAGGAAAGACCCCAGCTGGGCCCCGAAGTGAGAGGGCCAGGAGGTATGCGGTCAGCAATGCTTGACTCAGGGAGGAGGACACCCCTGCCATGCATAGTCCCATGGGATGTTGGCTATCATCAACAAGGCAACTCCTATGACTAATTGGGAATGGGACGCAAGCGTAGGATTGATCACCCTGTCGCTGGCCGCCTTTGGGGAGGGTGTATAGTGTGAAAGGCCGAAACACCCTAGGAACCAAAGGTACACTACTGACGATGCGCTCCCCAAATTTCACCAGGCTCACTGTTCATTAACTCTTGGAAGTGCTTGCACAAAGGATAGTAACATCTCATCCTGTGTTCTTGGAATCTATCAGTATACAATGTAAATGTGTTTTTCAACGCTCAGGCGCTCACCTTGATGTCCTGGAGTAAAATGCGTCCACCTCTCTTGTTCTGGAAGGAGAGTAGCTTGTCGGCGTGCTCCCGCTCCTCGTCGCTGTTCTCCTTGAAGAAATGCGCGAAGCCAGGCAGAGCCACATCGTCACGGGAGAAATAGAAAGCCTGGGTGGATAAACAAGTGTGTTTAGAAACACATGTCAAATATAACTCATTCTATTATTGAGGGATCTAAGCATGATTAACACAGCAATATGATATGGAAAATCATTAGCCTACTTGGTAACCTGCCAATTAACCTGTCAAGGAGATACGCTCTGTCCAAGGATATATTTATGAGCTTTATTTGAATGACACGTCTACCTCAAAGCTGTTGCCTAGGCGTACAGAAAAATATTTAGGCTCAGGCATAATAATACTAGGTAAAGCAACAAACTGTTCCTCTTGGTAGCCAATTACAGTCCCCTTACCATTGAAGTGTAAGTATAAGAGGCAAACATCTCCATGTTGATCATCCGGTTGATTGCAACTTCGCAATCGTGGTGATAGTTCTGGCGGACCTGAGACTCCATTTTCATTTATATCAAAATTAACGGTACAAATATAGAGATCCTTAGATTATTTTACTAAAACAGTTCAAGTAAGTGTTACGTTATCAATCCGGAATGTTATATAGCGCGGGCAGAAGTGTTCCGTTCAATCACTGTTGAAGCAAGAAGTTCTTCATGCGTCTTCCCAGAGTTGTGAACTGGAAGGAGCCTTGTTCGCTCTATTTATTGTTCCAAGCGGACCGCGTCAGTGAAATCGACCCTCTTCTTCGATGAGATTTAACTGCAGGTTGGCATCCAATACATGTTGCATTACCACCACCTACTAGACTGGAGTATAACTCCCTTATACTTTGCTTATTTAAAAAAAAATCAACAACCACAACAACACAAATACAACAAATACCCTACCATCTAACACTACACCAACATATAATATATAATAAATACCATACTCCACTATTTACATCTATTTAGTCGTAGCCAACAGCATGAAAGGATGGAACATCACCACTTAAACACACCCTGTAACCCAAAATAAAATAAAATAAAATTTTATTAGTCACCTGGGCCAAATACAACAGCTGTAGACCTTTCAGTGAAATGCTTACTTACGAGCCCCTAACCGACTGTCCAGTTAAAAAAAATACAGATAAGAATAAGAGATAAGAGATAAAACTATTCTGATGTCAAGTCTCGCACACCCAAATACCATTACTATAAATGCCAAACATTTCCAATCTTACTGAAAAATATATCACTTGTTGGTATCCCTCTGTATTGGTACAGATCTACTACTCACACCCCTCCTCTTTGGATCTCTCCCCCTTGACCCATTTTCCTCTACCTCTTAACTGCCTCAGCATATGACAACTTCTGCACTAACGTTACTCTAACCCTGGAAACCTCAACCTGCTTCTCTCGCACGGGACATTTCTGATCCCCAGCTCCATGGGCACCCCTTAATCAAATCAAATCAAATGTATTTATATAGCCCTTCATACATCAGCTGATATATCAATGTGCTGTACAGAAACCCAGCCTAAAACCCCAAACAGCAAGCAATGCAGGTGTAGAAGCACGGTGGCTAGGAAAAACTCCCTAGAAAGGCCAAAACCTAGGAAGAAACGTAGAGAGGAACCAGACTATGAGGGGTGGCCAGTCCTCTTCTGGCTGTGCCAGGTGGAGATTATAACAGGACATGGCCAAGATGTTCAAATGTTCATAAATGACCAGCATGGTCAAATAATAGTAATCACAGTGAACAGGTGAGGGTTCCATATCCGCAGGCAGAACAGTTGAAACTGGAGCAGCAGCACGGCCAGGTGGACTGCGGACAACAAGGAGTCATCATGCCAGGTAGTCCCGAGCCATGGTCCTAGGGGTCAGGTCCTCCGAGAGGGAGAGAAAGAAAGAAAGAAAGAGAGAATTAGAGAGAGCATTAGATTAAATTAGTTGGTTAGGGCATCTCCTTTGTGCCTGACACAAGTCCTTTTTCCAACAATTGTTTACAGACAGATTATTTCACTTATAATTCACTGTATCACAATTCCAGTGTGTCAGAAGTTTACATACACTAAGTTGATTGTGCCTTTAAACAGCTTGGAAAATTCCAGAAAATGATGTCATGGCTTTAGAAGCTTCTGATAGGCCAATTGGCATAATTAGAGTCAATTGAAGGTGTATCTGTGGATGTATTTCAAGGCCTACCTTCAAACTCAGTGTCTCTTTGCTTGACATCATGGGAAAATCCAAATAAATCAGCCAAGACCTCAGAAAAAAACCATTGTAGACCTCCACAAGTCTGGTTCATCCTTGGGAGAAATTTCCAAATGCCTGAAGGTACCACGTTCATCTGTACAAACAATAGTATGCACGTATAAACACCATGGGACCACGCAGCCGTCATATCACTCAGGAAGGAGACACTTTCTGTCTCCTAGAGATTAACGTACTTTGGTGCGAAAAGTGCAAATCAATCCCAGAACAACAGCAAAGGATCTTGTGAAGATGCTGGAGGAAACAGGTACAAAAGTATCTATATTCACAGGAAAACAAGTCCTATATCAACAAAACCTGAAAGGCAGCTCAGCAAGGAAGAACCCACTGCTCCAAAACCGCCATAAAAAAGCCAGACTACAGTTTGCAACTGCACATGGGAACAAATAATGTACTTTTTGGAGAAATGTCCTCTGGTCTGATCAAACAAAAATAGCACTGTTTGTCCATAATGACCATTGCATTGTTTGGAGGAAAAAGGGGGAGGCTTGCAAGCCGAAGAACACCATCCCAACTGTGAAGTACGGGCGTGGCAGCATCATGTTGTGGGGGTGCTTTGGTGCAGGAGGAACTGGTGCGCTTCACAAAATAGATGGCATCATGAGACTGGAAAAGTATCTGGATATATTGAAGCAACATCTCAAGACATCAGTCAGGAAGTTAAAGCTTGGTCGCAAATGGGTCTTCCAAATGGACAATGACCCCAACTATACTTCCAATGTTGTGGCAAAATGGCTTAAGGACAACAAAGTCAAGGTATTGGAGTGGCCATCACAAAGCCCTGACCTCAATCCTATAGAAAATTTGTAAGCAGAACTGAGAAAAGCGTGTGCGAGCAAGGAGGCCAACAAACCTGACTCAGTTACACCAGCTCTGTCAGTAGGAATGGGCCAAAATTCACCCAACTTATTGTGGGAAGCTTGTGGAAGGATACCCAAAACGTTTGACCCAAGTTAAACAATTTAAAAGCAATGCTACCAAATACCAATTGAGTGTATGTAAACTTTTGACCCACTGGGAATGTGATGAAAGAAATAAAAGCTTAAATAAATGATTCTCTCTACTACTATTCTGACATTTCACTTAAAATAAAGTAGTGATCCTAACTGACCTAAAACAGGGAATTTTTACAAGGATTAAATGTCAGGAATTGTGAAAAACTGAGTTTAAATGTATTTGGATAAGCTGTCTGTAAACTTCTGACTTCAACTGTAGGTATTTGTAGAATGACACTTTTTCAATGGATTAGCTTCCAGGTGTGACAATGCTAATGTTCTCTGGCAGAGTTCTAGCTCTGGTAAAGGTCATGAATTAATTTTTTTGTACATTCAAGACCAGTTTTAGACCATAAAGGGAGGCCTGCAGTGACTGAAAAGCAGTCTGGAGCTCTTCAACAGCCTGAACCAGAGAAGGAGATTTGAGATTCTTCAAATAGCCACTCTTTGCCTTGATGACAGCTTTGTACACTCTTGGCATTCTTTCAACCAGCTTCACTTGGAATGCTTTTCCAACAGTCTTGAAGGAGTTCCCACATATGCTTTTTACATTTTTTTATTTTTTATTGAACCTTTATTTAACAAGGCAAGTCAGTTAAGAACAAATTCTTATTTACAATGACGCCATACCAAAAGGCAAACGGCCTCCTGCGGGGATGGGGGCAGGGACTAAAAATGTAAATAAATTAAATTTAAAAATAGGACAAAACACACATCACGACAAGAGAGACAACACAACACTACATAAAGAGAGACCTAAAGACAACAACATAGCATGGCAGCAACACAACATGACAACAATATGGCAGCAGCACAACATGGTAGCAGCAAAAATCATGGTACAAACATTGTTGGGCACAGACAAATATGCTGGACACTTATTGGCTGCTTTTCCTTCACTCTTTGATTTGGTTGAGGTCGGGGGATTGTGGAGACCAGGTCATCTCATGCAGCACCCCAACACTCTCATTCTTGGTCAAATAGCCCTTACACAGCCTGGAGGTGTGTTGGGTCATTGTCCTGTTGGAAAGCAAATGATAGTCCCACTAAGCCCAAACCAGATGGGATGGCGTATCATTGCAGAATGCTGTGGTAGCCATGCTGGTTAAGTGTGCCTTGAATTCTCAAGAAATCACAGACAGTGTCACCAGAAAAGCACTCCCACACCATAACACCTCCTCCTCCATGCTTTACAGTGGGAAATACACATGCAGTGATCATCAATTCACCTACTCTGCGTCTCACAAAGACACGGCGGTTGGAAATAAAAATCTCCAATTTGGACTACAGACCAAAGGACAAATTTCCACTGGTCTAATGTCCATTGCTCGTGTTTCTTGGCCCGAGCAAGTCTCTTCTTATTGTTGGTGTCCTTTAGTAGTGGTTTCTTTGCAGCAATTCAAACATGAAGGCCCGATTCACGCATATTACTCATCATAGTACTTTTTGCGACTGATGGTTGGCCTGGGTCCAACAGAGATAAACGACGAAGGAAGACATTCAAACACGTAAATACATGTATTATTTCTTACTTCAAACGGGCGGCATGTCGGGTGCAAAGTATTATGATTACTGTGAGCATAGTGTTGTCTATTTTTCTTTCTCCCTTTTCCTCTCTCTACTCCACCCTCTTTTGATAAACAAGCAGTCATGTTGGTGTTAGTCCACAAGGGACCTGTTTTCATCGTATTAAGTTTATCATCAATAACCTATACCATGTGTGTGTATCCTGTGTTATCATTTAGTTAGTTAGTAAATAAATAATTAAAATCAATTTGGGTTGTACGGAATGATCAGTAAGCTGGGGTTTGTGCATTTGCAAGGAGCATGTAAAGTTCAGAATTATGAAACTGATTTGAGGTAATGATTAATACATGACTGTTAATTTATGAATTTATTTAATCAAGTAGCAATTAAACCTAGTAAGTTGATTCGATACATAACAGTCATTTGATTAACGTTAAGTCACATCACGCCACTTCCCTGTGGCGGTCCTCGTGAGAGCCAGGTTCATCATAGCGCTTGATGGTTTTTGAAATGTTCAAGTTCTTTAAATTTTCCGCATTGACTGACCTTCATGTCTTAAAGTAATGATAGAGTGTCGTTTCTCTTTGCTTATTTCAGCTGTTCTTGCTGTTATTTGGACTTGGTCTTTTACCAAATAGGTCTATCTTCTGTATACCACCCCTCCCAATTTCACAACACAGCTGGCTCAAACGCAATAAGAATGAAATCAATTCCATAAATGAACTTTTAACAAGGCACATCTGTTAATTGAAATGCATTCCAGGTAACTACCTCATGAAGCTGGTTGAAAGAATGCCAAGATTGTGCAAAGCTGTCATTTTATTTTATTCCTTTAACTAGGCAAGTCAGTTAAGAACAATTTCTAATTTTCAATGACAGTCTAGGAACATTGGGTAAACTGCCTTGTTCATCAGGGGCAGAACAACATTTGCCCTTCTGCTAAAACAAGGTCACTTAGAACAACCAGGATGTAACATAGTAAATGTACATCTGGGATACTCCAATTAGTATGATATGTTTTCTATGGTATGTATTCATTTGTGGAAGTCCATCATCCATTTCGTATGAAATGTTACAAACTGCAATTCGTACAATATGTTACGAATTGGAATTTGTACAAAATGTAAGGAATTTGCAATACATATGATATGTTACGAATTCCAATTTGTTGTGGCTAACGTTAGGTCGGTGGCTAGGTGGCTAATGTTAGCTAGGTGGCTAAAGTTAGCTAGGCTAGGGTTTAGGGGTTAAAGTTAAGGTTAGGATTTAGATTAAACGTTTAAGGTTAGGGGAAAGGTTAGCTAAAATGCTAAAGTTGTCAGTGATGAGTTTCAAACAAGCAAACTTATCCTTTAAGCATGAGACATCATTTAGTCCAAAAGTGATGTCATTTTCACCAAAAAGAAAGAATTCCAAGTATGTCACAGCCCTTTTGTCGCACAATTTTCAGCATAAGTCTACTGTCACTCCCAACATTCTGAAGAGGCTTTGTCTCATTGCCTCCAAACCTTTGCGCTCATAATGAAAACATTACACTATAAAGTGAGGTTCAGTCTGGAACAGTTGATCATAGTAACAGAGAGCAGGGTGCATACTTCACGGAATATCTTTGTTGAAGACCCGTACCCCCATTTGAAGCAGCTTTATCATTTTTCAACAAACAATGAACCTAGATAGTAGATATGACAAACTGATTGATAGATCCTGTTTTGGGTTACATATTGGGAAAAAGGTGGTTCTGTTCTCAAACAATTGGAGTAGAGGCACTACCTTACATACTAGGCCAGTACAGACCAGGGGCTGTATAAAGGTATCAAGCCTGTTGTCAGAATAGGATTAGATGTAATGTTATTCAATATGATCTAAAAGACAAAAACTGAAACTAAATCAGCACTGAGACGTTTGATGCATACTGCCCCAGAAGACCTAGTTCTTATCAATACCATTGACGTTTCAACTACATAACCCAGCACCCTGAAAGCACCCTGTCAACAGTTGTGGAAGATCAGGTCATGTGAACTGAAGTTGTTAGGAAGGTTACTTTATAACTGTCGTCTTTGATTTTCATTGGCTGTAAAACGTTTTCCACTTCACAGTTTTAGCTTAATAACCTATGTATGGTTAGATGTATGTAGCTACTGATTTTGTGTAGTTATTTGGAGGCTAATGTGATCAACTTTGATAGACCATTTGTCAACTACACTATGTCATTTGAAACCGAAAGGTGTATATCAAATACCATTTCTACAAAAGCCAAAATGTCTGTCTCAATCCTGCGTGAAGGGTTTGGTGGTGAGTTTCTGAACTGTTAGAGTTAGACCAAGAGTTTAAGGTAATACAGAAAAATATTGGTATTTGAGTTTGATTGACTATATTGGGCTCACGAGTGGCACAGCGGTCTGAGGCACTGCATATCAGTGCTAGAGGCATCACTACAGACTCTGGTTCGATCCCGGGCTGTTTCACAACCAGCCGTGATCAGGAGTCCCATAGGGCGGTGCACAATTGGATTGTGTGAAGCCCGAGGGGTTTTTGCTGATTGAATGGAAATTGTGACAGCTGGTTAAATGGTGCCCCTTGACAAGGCAAGAGCAAGATGTATGTCAGGAGAAGTGCAGTATTATCAGAAGGGGAGTTACACTCAATGTGATCAAGACAAAGGAGATGATTGTGGACTACAGGAAAAGGAGGACCGAGCACGCCCCCATTCTCATCGACGGGGCTGTAGTGGATCAGTTTTTTGGCGTCAACATCACCAACAAACCAACATGGTCCAAGCACACCAAGACAGTTGTGAAGAGGATACGACAAAACCTATTCCCCCTCAGGAGACTGAAAAGATTTGGCATGGGTCCTCAGATCCTCAAAAGGTTTTACAGCTGCACCATCGAGAGCATCCTGACGGGTTGCATCGCTGCCTGGTATGGCAACTGCTCGGCCTCCGACCGCAAGGCACTACAGAGCGTGTACATCACCGGGGCCAAGCTTCCTGCCATCCAGGACGTCTATACCAGGCGGTGTCAGAGGAAGACCCCAAACATTGTTAAAAAACTCCTGACACCCTAGTCATAGACTGTTCTCTCTGCTACCACACAGCAAGCGGTACCGGAGCGCCAAGTCTAGGTCCAAAAGGCTTCTAAACAGCTTCTACCCCAAAGCCATTAGACTCCTGAATATCTAATCAAATGGCTACCCAGACCATTTACATTGCCCCCCCCCACCCCCCCATCTTCTACGCTGCTGCTACTCTCTGTTATTATCTATGCATAGTCACTTTAATAACTCTACCTACATACACATACTACCTCAATTACCTCGTCACTGGTGCCCCCGCACATTGACTCTGTACCGGTGCCCTCTGCATATAGCCCAGCTATTGTTATTTACTGCTCCTCTTTAATTATGTGTTATTCTTATCTCTTCCTTTTTTATGTATTTCCTTAAAACTGCTTTGTTGGTTAAGGGCTTGTAAGTAAGCATTTCACTGTAAGGTTGTGACAAATAAAATTTGATTGGATTTGATTTGACTTGGAATACGGAAGAAGAATGGAGGGGAAAAGAGAGGCAGAGGAGGTCTAAGCGAGAGAGGGAGGAAGAGGGTGAGCTTGAGTCGGTTAAAAATGGTGGGATAAAATGAGATGGTTTGTTAAAGAAGAATGGTAGAACGTGTAAACAGAGTGAGTTGAAGACAGGAGGAGAAATGGAAGTGAATGAGGGCGAAGTATCGGAGGTGGTAAGCATTTCAACTGTTATATTTGGCGCATGTGACTAATAAAATTTGATTTGATTTATTTTGAGTTACAGGGTGTGTTAAGTGGTGGTGTTCCATCCTTTCAATGCTGTTGGCCTGAAGTACGACTAAATAGATGCAAATAGTGGAGTATGGTATTATTTTTTATTTTTTTGTGAGTGTAGTGTTAGATGGTAGTGTATTTGTTGTATTTTTTGTTGTTGTGGTTGTTAATTTTTTTTTTTTTAAAGCAAAGTATAAGGGAGTTATACTCCAGTCTAGTAGGTGGCGGTAATGCAACATGTACTGGATGACAACCTGCCATTAAATCTCATCGAAGAAGAGGGTGGATTTCACTGACGCGGTCCGCTTGGAACAATAAATAGAGCGAACAGGGCTCCTTCCAGTTCACAACTCTGGGAAGACGCATGAAGAACTTCTTGCTTCAACAGTGATTGAACGGAACACTTCTGCCCGCGCTATATAACATTCCGGATTGATAACGTAACACTTATTTCAACTGTCTTAGTAAAATAATCTGAGATTCTCTGTATTTGTACGGTTAATTTTGATATAAAATGAAAATGGAGTCTCAGGTCCGCCAGAACTATCACCACGATTGCGAAGTTGCAATCAACCGGATGATCAACATGGAGATGTTTGCCTCCTATACTTACACTTCAATGGTAAGGGGACTGTAATTGGCTACCAAGAGGAACAGTTTGTTGCTTTACTTTATTATTATTATGCCTGGGCTTAAGTGTTTTTTCTGTACGCCTAGGTAGACGTATCATTCAAATAAAGCTCATAAATATATCCTTGGACAGAGCGTATCTCCTTGACAGGTTAATTGGCAGGTTAAAAAGTCGGCTAATGATTTTCCGGATCATATTGCTGTGTCAATCATGTTTAGATCCTCACTAATAGAATGCGTCCTGTTTGACAGTTGTTTCTAAACACACTTGTCTGTCCACCCAGGCTTTCTATTTCTCCCGTGACGATGTGGCTCTGCGTGGCTTCGCGCATTTCTTCAAGGAGAACAGCAACGAGGAGCGGGAGCACGCCGACAAGCTACTCTCCTTCCAGAACAAGAGAGGTGGACGCATTGTCCTTCAGGACATCAAGGTGAGCGCCTGACCGCCGAGAAACACATTTACTTTGTATACTGCGCAACAAAAAAGAACGTAAACATCTTCGTAGAGGGTTCTCTGGTTGAAAAGGTTCTACCTGGAACCAAGTGGTTAATCTATGGCAAGAAGTCTAAAGAACCCTTTACAGTCAATCTAGGGACATTTTTTCTAATACTGTGAAGTTGTTTTGGATGAGTAGTCATTCATGTTAATACTGAGTTCATTGTAAGGCAGGCCCTGTGTGGCTCCCTGGTATTAGAGCAAGGTGACCAGAGGAGATAATGTCCTGACTGTTTAGGCCTGAACTAGAGGTTGACCGATTATGATTTTTCAACGCCAATACCGATTTATTGGAGGACCAAAAAAGCCGATACGGTTAATCGGCCGATTAATAAATAATATTTAATGACAATTACAACAATACTGAATGAACACTTATTATGCCTTAATATAATACATCAAAGTCAATTTAGCCTCAAGTAGATAATGAAACATGTTCAATTTGGTTTAAATAATGCTAAAACAAAGTGTTGGAGAAGAACGTGAAAGTGCATTATGTGCTATGTAAGAAAGCTAACGTTTCAGTTCCTTGCTCAGAACATGAGAACATATGAAAGCTATATATATATATATATATATTCCCAGGTAAGAAGTTTTAGGTTGTAATTATTATAGGACTATTTCCCTCTATACCATTTTGTATTTCATTAACCTTTGACTATTGGATGTTCTTATAGGCACTTTAGTATTGCCAGTGTAACAGTGTAGCTTCCGTCCCTCTTCTCGCTCCTCCCTGGGCTCGAACCAGCAACACAACGACAACAGCGACCACATCAAAGCAGCGTTACCCATGCAAGGGGAAATGACCACCCCAAGGCTCAGAGCAAGTGAAGTTTGAAACGCTATTAGTGCGTGCTAACTAGCCAGCCATTTCACTTCGGTCACACCAGCCTCATCTCGGGAGTTGATAGGTTTGAAGTCATAAACAGCGCAATACTTGACGCACAACGAAGAGCTGCTGGCAAAACGCACGAACGTGCTGTTTGAATGAATGTTTACGCTTCTGCCTACCACCGCTCAGTCAGATACTTGTATGCTCAGTCAGATTATATGCAACACAGGACACGCTAGATAATATCTAGTAATATCATCAACCATGTGTGGTTAACTAATGATTATGATTGTTTTTTTATAAGAAGTTTAATGCTAGCTAGCAACTTACCTTGGCTTACTGCATTTGCGTAACAGGAAGTCTCCTTGTGGAGTGCAAGGAGAGAGGCAGGTCGTTATTGCGTTGGACTAGTTAACTGTAAGGTTGCAAGATTGGTTCTCCCGAGCTGACAAGTTGAAAATCTGTCGTTCTGCCCCTGAACCCACCGTTCCTGGCCGTCATTGAAAATAAGAATGTTGTCTTAACTGACTTGCCTAGTTAAATAAAGGTGTGTAACTTATTTACAGATTTCCCATTGTTATGAAAACTTGAAATCGGCCCTAATTAATCGGTCGACCTCTAGCCTGAACACACTGCCTCCATTCCGTCATAACCGCTGAACTGAAAGAGCACGAGGGGTGTAACCAAATCTACTCCAAACTCTTTCAATGTTAATATAATATCTGCTCACTGCAAATTTTATTGGTCAATTGCACCGAATACAACAGGTGTCGAATTTACAGTGACATGCATATTTACGAGACTATTCCCAACATTGCAGAGTTAAGGAGATACTTGCTAAATACAGAAGGAAATGGTAACGCAAAGAATAACAAGGAAAAATACAAGAAGTACTGAGACAATGTGCAGGGGTATAAGGTAGTTGACAGTACGCACATGTAGGTAAGGGTTAAAGTGACTATGCTTGTGTGTGGGCTTATGTAGTGTGTCGCAATAAGGTCTAGTGAGTGCAAATTAAGTGGTTCAACACATCTACTCAGACCCCTGTTTGCTTCCAGAACAGCCTGAATTATTTGGGGCATTCTACAAGGTGTCAAATGTTCCATAGGGATGTTGGTCCATGCTGACACGATGGCATCAGGCAGCTGCTGCAGATTGTGCGGCGATAGTCATGCTGTGAACAGCCCGTTCCATCTCATCCCAAAGATTCTCTATTGGTTTGAGGTCTGGGGACTGTGCAGTAAACTGAACTCTCTGTTCCAGGCAATGTTTTTCCACTCCATTGCCCAATGGAGCCACTTGTTAAAAATTATTTAAGCTGATAGGAGTGTCAACCCTATGTGGTTGTCTGCTGCAATGGCCCATCCGTGAGAAGGATTGAGGAGTTGTGTGTTCTGAGCTGGGGTTCTGAACCTTCGGTGTCGCAAGCGCCATTCTCTATCGACTGAGCCACACCGGACCCATGATGTGCTTCATAAACTCCAGCTTATGTGGTTCATATTGACTGTTAAAATGACTTCAGCTTGATCGTTTTACATTGGTTCCAGTTTGTCAGATTTTGATTTAACTGTTGACATTGAATTATGTATTGAAACATCTGCTAGCAGTCCATAACCCTTCTGTGTTCACTGTCCTGTGTAGAAGCCAGATCGTGATGAGTGGGGCAATGGGCTGGAGGCCATGCAGTGTGCTCTGCAGCTGGAGAAGAATGTGAACCAGTCCCTGCTGGACCTGCACAAGATTGCCTCTGACAAGGTTGACCCCCATGTAAGTAATATCATCACATAGAATACAGGTACAGTCTCAGGAGATGATCGGGTTGTTGTCGCTCTGCTACCTAATTACACAGGATTGTGTGACCTGCCTCTTCACACGCACACAATGCAGCTCATGCAGGAGTTAGACAGCTGCAAACACCTCATTATCTACACTTATGCCATTACCACCAGGCTCCTGTGTGTTACTGTATTTACAGTAGTATGTAGTCATTCTCTTGTCTGACCTGTTTTCCCTCTTTAGCTGTGTGACTTCCTGGAGACCCATTACCTGAAAGAGCAGGTGGAGGCCATTAAGAAGCTGGGAGACCACGTCACTAACCTCACCAAGATGGATGCTGTCAACAACAAGATGGCAGAGTACCTGTTTGACAAGCACACCCTGGGAGGCCAGAGCTAAACCACTTCCAGGCTAGGGCCTCCAGCCTCAGACCAGGAATCCTGGCTTCTCTGATAAATCCTACTGGCTTTATATTTATAGGGAGGGAAGAGTGTTAAACTGGTGCAGTGTAACACAGCTGTGACATTGGTATGTTTTTGTTGACAACACTACTGTATTTGAGGCAAGGCATCTTGTAAAACAATAAAAAAAGATCACTAAAGTTTGTTTTCTAAGTGTTGACCTGTAGTAATGGATGTTGTATCAGTCTATTGAGGTTCTTTGCTCCGTCTTACTAAGCATCTTCATACTAGTGATAAATACTGACAATTGGAGACCTCCTAGTGGCTGAGGGTCATAACAATAGGAGAAGTTCAACATGCGGTTTTATAAAGGACATTACGTCTCACCACAGAGGGCACTATTACAAGAAATGTGACAGACACCATGTCAATTAAGTGCCCAACTGTCAACTCTACCCATAAAAGTGAAATGGGTAACTACAGTCAATGGAGAGCTGAACTCTGTGCATCTCAACAGGTTATTAGACAGCCTCGCGGTAAATCCATATGCCGTATTTCTCTAGTGATGAAGTTTGGCTCTTACTGAGAAATTAAATCTTGACTAATTGTTTCAGTTGGTGATGCCCAATAGTTCTCCTACCAGCAAACTAACTGAATAATCACAATGCCCCTCGTTCACCATAAAGGGCTTATTGAAGCTGTCATATGGTTGCAAAGCTACTGGTAATTTACCAAAATTACTGAAGTCTTCTGTAATTAACAGGCAGCCTAATTTTGGTAATTTATACTTTAACTGAAAATATTGCTACTTTTCATGTGTCCATATAGTACATGGGTTTCTAGTGGATATACCAGGTGGTTGAAGGGGAAAATGGCATGAATTGTTTGATCAACAATGGCATTTTCAATAATTCTGCCACTCATCCATTTTTCTTTACACAACTGCCACCTACATTTACAACCATAAAATATGAGTACATTTAAAAAAAAATGTTTTTAAAAAGTTATCGTTTTCATTTAGGGTAATATTTTGCAGCTTTGTCATTCTATTTTAAATGTGATAAGGGCACACGGAGGGCTTGAGATTTGTGATAATCTGAAGTACCCAAAAGGCCACTAGATGGCACCTGACTAAATGACATGTTCCTTGACCTGAACAAACATTTGTGTTATGGATCCCTTTTACCTGCTGTCAAGGCAGCAGCTACTCTTCCCAGGGTCCAGCAAAATAAAGGCAGTTTGATACAATAACGTTACATTCGAAACAGATTTCACAACATGTTGACCCTCAGGCCACTACTCTACCACATATCTACAACAAGAAATCCATGTGTGTGTTTGATGATGTTGTGTTTAAATATTTCACTGCTTGCTTGAGTCACTTGATGTGGAATAGTAGCCATGTCATGGCTCTCTGTAGTACTGCGCACCTCCAATAGTCTGTTCTAAACTTGGGGACTGTGAAGAGACCTGGTGGCATGTCTTCTGGGGTATGCATTGGTGTCTGAGTTGTGTGCTAGTAGTTTGTGTGTGGCACATGACCACACGACTGGACAGTAGTCCAGGTGCGACAATACTAGAGCCTGAAGGACCTACCTTGTTGATAGTTAAGGCAGAGCAGTGCTTTATTATGGACAGACCTCTCCCCATCTTAGCTACTGTATCAATATGTTTTGACCATCCAGGGTAACTCCAATGAGTTTAGTCTCAACATGTTACATTTCCACATTATTCATTACAAGATTTTGTTGAGGTTTAGTGTTTAAATTTTAGGTCCCAAATACAATGCCTTCAGTTATTTAAATTAATGTATTTAGGACTAACTTATTTCTTGCAACCCATTCTGAAACTGACTGCAGCTCTTAAGGTTTGCAGTGATTACACCTGCTGTGTATAGTGTTGAGTCATCAGCATACAGAGACACACAGGCTTCACTCAGTGCCAGTGGCAAGTCATTAGTAAAGATAGAAACAAGGGGCCTAGAAAGCTGCTCTGGGGAATGCCTGACTCTACCTAGATTATGTTGGAGAGGATTCCATTAAAGAACACCCTCTGTGTTCTGTTAGACAGGTAACTCTAGATTCACAATATAGCAGGGGATGTAAAGCCATAACACTTCTTTTTCCAGCAGCAGATTATGATCAATAACATCAAAAGCTGCAAAGAAGTGTTTAAAACATTTTTTTAAATGTTTCTGAATTAAATAATTATATAGTTTTTACCTTTATTTAACTCGGCAAGTCAGTTAAGAACTTATTTACAATGATGGCCTACCCTGGATGACACTGGGTCAATGCTGCACCGCCCTAGTGGACTTCCAATCACAGCCAGATGTAATACAGCCTGGATTTGAACCAGGGACTGTAGTGACACCTCTTGCACTGAGATGCAGTGCCGTAGACCGCTGCACCACTCGGGAACCAATTGGACCAGGATCGTCCGGGATAGGGGAGAGTTTGGTCGGGGTAGGCCGTCATTGTAAAATAAGAATTTGTTATTTTTTTATTTAACTAGGCAAAATCTTATTTACAATGACGGCCTATCACGGCCAAATACTAACCCGGACGGCGCTAAGCCAATTGTGTGCCACCCTGTGGGAATCCCAATCACGGCCGGTTGTGATACAGCCTGGAATCGAACCAAGGTTTGTAGTGACACCTCTAGCACTGAGAGTTATGTAATGGATAACTATTTACAGTATCACTTTCTGTTTATAACTTTTTGCGGCTGGTCACATGATGGACCCGGTCGTGACAACTTAACACATGTTCTCTGGGTTGAACATTACTGAAAAGATTTGCATTAAAAAAATACTTTGTAAAATGCAATTTAATGCTCTGTTTGCCCTTCTGCTAAAACAAGGTCACTTAGAACAACCTTAGAACAACCTGGACTCAGGGGTAGTAAATCTGGGATACTCTAATTAGTATGATATGTTTTGTATGGTATGTTTTCATTTGTGGAAGTCCATCATCCTTTTCGTATAATATGTTACGAACTGCAAATTGTACAATATGTTAGGAATTTGCAATACATATGATATGTTACGAATTCCAATTTGTTGTGGCTAACAGTAGGTCGGTGGCTAATGTTAGCTAGGCTAGGGGTTAAAGTTAGGGTTAGGTCTAAGGTTAAGATTAGGATTTAGATTAAAGGTTTAAGATTAGGGGAAAGGTTACCTAAAATGCTAAAGTTGTCAGTGATGAGTTTCAAACAAGCAAACTTATCCTTTATGTCACAACTTCTGCCGAAGTTGGTTCCTCTCCTTGTTTGGGCGGTGTTCGGCGGTCGACGTCACCGGTCTTCTAGCCATCGCCGATCCATTTTTCATGTTCCATTTGTTTGGTCTTGTTTTAGCACACACCTGGTTTCAATTCCTTAATTACATGTTGTATATTTTCCCTCTGTTTCCCCCATGTCCTTGTCGGGAATTGTTTATTGTAAGTACTTGTGCTATGTTTTACTGGTGCGCTACAGGTTTTGTACCCATGTGTTTGTTGTTTTGTAAGCCATTCGTTTTATAAATTTAACTGCTCCTGCTATTCACCAAGTTCTGCTCTCCTGCGTCTGACTTTCCTGCCACCAGTTAAACCCCCCTGAAAGAATTCACGTCCCGTCATGGAGTCAGCAGGAACAGATACCCCTGGTATAGGGGTCGAGGAGCGCATCCAGGAGCAAGTGAAAGTGAACCACCATCTCGGCGCCATCATGGATCAAGTTATCCAGACCCTGGACCGCTGGGAGAGACAGGGTGGTCCTCCAGCGCCTTCAACAATGCAAACTGAACTTCCACTACTCACTCCTCCTGCAACCGGTCCCAGTGGGATGCGTCTCGCCCTTCCCGGGGTGTATGATGGGAAGGCGGCATGTTGCCAGGGTTTCCTGTTACAGCTGGACCTATACCTGGACACCGTTTACCCGGCTCCCTCGGGAAGAGAGAGGGTGTCCTCCCTCATCTCGTGCCTCTCAGGGAGACCTCTGGAGTGGACCAGCGCCCACCAGTCAGGCGCGAAAATCTGATATCAACTTTGGAGGGGACAATTACATTGAATTTTCTCAAGAGCAATTCATTCCTGAAGGGGACACCAAAAGTAGTGCTGTAACACAGCCTACGTTGTAATATGTTAAATGTATATTGAGGAACCATAATCACTTCTACTGGATAATTGATAGGTACAGTAGTTAACTGAAGGGTTGTCCCAACTTGTTCAAATGTTTAAATCATTATAATACTACTACTAATAATAATAGTTATAGCACTGTTCCTTATCAGTCCAGTATGTACCTAGTTAAATAAAGGTGAAATGAAAAATAAAAAATAAAAAAAGTTCCCTGGCGACAATTTAGCTTTTGCAACGAGACCATTAAATATATTTTAGACAATGGTAGAAGAGGGTGTAGTTCTGTTCAGTTTATCGCTAACCTTATCACAGGGACTTTGAAACACGACAGCAGCATGCTGATCTTGGAATAAACTGACGATAGCAAAGATTCCATCTTTGACGACGCCACATAAATGGAATAGGTACTACCTAGCTTGATAGTCAATGTTTGCTTTAGTTTGCGCGCTAGCTCTGTAAATTCAGCTAGTGTGTGAATCCTGCCAACATTTTAAAAAGAAACATTGATATGGCGCGATTGACTGGATTAACCTCACGTCAGTTACGTGCATTGAGTGCCTTTCGGACAGTAGATACGAACCCTTTATTACCTTGCCAGCTAAAGAACTGGCAGTGGATCAAACCATTGTGAAGAAAGGGGTGGGGGGTCGCAATCTTTTGAAACTTAAAAAAGCGCTATTAAGTGTCTATAATCAGCACAAGTACTTTCATTGCGTATTATTAATATTATTGAAATGACATAGTTATGTTTACAGTGATATATTGGGGGGGACAAATCATATTTTCCCAGGATGGGGGGGATCGTGTCTCCCCCGTCCCCCCTGGGATTTCCGCCTATAGTTCCAGTTCGTGCACCATCTGTGGCCGCAGAGGGCACACTGCCGGTCGGTGCCGGGTTGGTTCGTCTGGGAGTCGAGGCAACAGGCAGGGCACTCTGGCGTCACCCCAGGTGAGTCTGCACCACTCTCATCCAGAGTCCTCTGTTGTCCAACTGTTTGTACCTATTTGTTTTCCTGATTTTTCCCCGCATTCCCAGCATAAGGCGCTCGTTGATTCAGGCGCAGCTGGGAATTTTATTGACAGAGCGCTCGCTCTTTGTTTAGTGATCCCCATTATTCCTGTGGTTAGACCTTTCCCAGTTCACGCTCTGGATAGTCGACCATTGGGGTCCGGACTAATCAGGGAAGCCACTATCTCCCTGGCCATGGTGATGCAGGGGAGTCACGAGGAGAGAATCAGTCTCTTTCTCATTGACTCTCCAGCGTTTCCCGTGGTACTGGGCCTTCCCTGGTTGGCTTGTCATGACCCCACCATTTCATGACAACAGAGGGCTCTCACGGGGTGGTCGCGAGAGTGCTCGGGGAGGTGTGTAGGGGTTTCCGTTGGTGCAACTATGGTGGAAAGTCCAGAACAGGTCTCCACTGTGCGCATCCCCCCCGAATATGCCGATTTGGCTCTCGCCTTCTGTAAAAAGAAGGCGACTCAATTACCACCCCATCGACAGGGGGATTGTGCGATAAATCTCCAGGTAGACGCTGCACTTCCCAGGAGTCCCGTGTATCCCCTGTCGCAACGGAGATGGTGGCTATGGAGACATATGTCTCGAATCAGGGGTACATTCGGTCCTCTACTTCACCTGTCTCCTCGAGTTTCTTTTTTGTGAAGAAGAAGGATGGAGGTCTGCGCCCGTGCATTGATTATTGAGGTCTCTTATCGCCACGGCGATTGAGTCAATGCACGGGGGCGCGCTTCTTCACAAAACTGGATCTCAGGAGCGCATACCACCTGGTGCATATCCGGGAGAGGAAGACGGCGTTTAGTACCACCTCAGAGCATTATGAGTACCTCGTCATGCCGTACGGGTTGATGAATGCTCCATCATTCTTACAATCCTTTGTAGATGAGATTTTCAGGGACCTGCACGGGCAGGTTGTAGTGGTGCATATCGATGACATTCTGATATACTCCCCTACACGCGACGAGCATGTGTCTTTGGTGCACAGGGTACTTGGACGACTGTTGGAGCATGACCTGTAAGTCAAGGCTGAGAAATGCCTGTTCTTTCAGCAAGCCGTCTCCTTCCTAGGTTATCGCATTTCCACATCAGGGGTGGAGATGGGAAGTGACCGCATTTCAGCCGTGCGTAATTGGCCGACTCCCACCACGGTAAAGGAGGTGCAGCAATTTTTAGGGTTTGCCAATTACTACCGGACCTTTATCCAGGGTTTTGGTCAGGTGGCTGCTCCCATTACCTCACTGCTGAAGGGGGGTCCTGTATGTCTGCAGTGGTCAGTTCTTTTGGGCAACTAAGGGCTCTGTTTATCTCGGCGCCCGTGCTGGCCCATCCAGATCCCTCTTTGGCGTTCATAGTGGAGGTGGACGCATCCGAGACTGGGATAGGAGCGGTGCTCTCTCAGCGCTCCAGTACGCCACCAAAGCTCTGCCCCTGTGTCTTCTTCTTGAAGAAGCTCAGCCCGGAGGAGCAAAACTATGACGTGGGGGACCGGGAGCTGTTGGCTGTTGTCAAGGCATAGAAGGCATGGAGACATTGGCTTGAGGGGGCTAAACACCCTTTTCCCATCTGGACTGACCACCGCAATCTGGAGTACATTCGGGAATCCTGAGACTGAACCCTCGCCAGGCAAGGTGGGCCATGATTTTCACCCCTTTTGTTTTCACCCTTTCGTACAGACCAGGTAGAGACGCACAGTCCCCGCAGTATGAGACAGAGGAGTGGCCTATGGATCCCACTCCCATACTCCCCGCCTCTTGCTTGTTGGTGCCGGTAGTGTGGGAGCTAGACGGGGACATTGAGCGGACGTCACGTGCAGAGCTCGCTCCCCCTCAGCGTCCAGCCGGGCCTCTGTACGTTCCGTTTGCGCTCCTCGACCGGCTGATCTATTGGGCCCACACATCACCCTCCTCTGGTCATCCTGGGTTCGGTCGGACGGTGCGCTGTCTTAGTGGGAAGTACTGGTGGCCCACTTTGGCTAAGGATGTGAGGGTTTATGTTTCCTCCTGCTCGGTGTGCGCCCAGTGTAAGGCTCCTAGGCACCTGCCCAGAGGTCATTTACAACCCTTACCCGTTCCACAACGGCCGTGGTCACACCTGTCGCTGGATTTCATAACCGATCTTCCACCTTCACAGGGTAACACCATGATCCTGGTCGTTGTGGATCGTTTTTCTAAGTCCTGTCGTCTCCTCCCTTTGCCGGTCTCCCTACAGCCCTACAGACTGCGGAGGCCATGTTTACTCACGTCTTCCAGCACTATGGGGTGCCTGAGGATATAGTGTCTGATCTGGGTCCCCAGTTCATGTCGAGGGTCTGGAGGGCGTTCATGGAACGTCTGGGGGTCTCGGTCAGCCTTACCTCAGGTTTTCACCCGAGAGTAATATGCAGGTGAAGAGACTTAATCAGGATGTGGGTAGGTTTTTGAGGTCTGGGGAGTGGGCAGCGTTTGTGCCCTGGGCAGAGATGGCACTCCTCCACTAACCTATGTCCTTTCCAGTGTGTATTGGGGTATCAGCTGGTTCTGGCTCCTTGGCATCAGAGTCAGACCGAGGCTCCTGCGGTGGACAACTGGTTCAGGCGTGCGGAGGAAACATGGGACGTCGCCCATGTCCACCTTCAGCCTGCCGTGCTGCGCCAGAAAGTTGGTGCAGACCGTCGCCGCAGTGAGGCCCCGGTGTTCGCACCGGGGGACCGGCTCTGGCTCTCGACCTAAAACCTGCCCCTCCGCCTGTCCTGCCAGAAGCTGGGTCCGCAGTTTGTGGGGCCATTTAAAGTCCAGAGGAGAGTGAACGAGGTATGTTACAGGTTACAGCTTCCCCCCGATTACTGCATTAACCCCTCGTTCCATGTGTCTCTCCTCAGGCCGGTTGTGGCTGGCCCACTCCAGGAGTGAGGTGCGGGAGGTTCCTCCACCCCTTCTGGACATCGAGGGGGCCCCGGCGTACTCCATTCGTTCCATACTGGATTCGAGACGTCGGGTGAGGGGCCTTCAGTACCTCGTGGACTGGGAGGGGTATGGTCCGTAGGAGAGATGCTGGGTTCCGGTGGAGTACGTGTTGGATCCTTCCATGCTACGAGATTTCCACCGTCTCCATCCGGATCGCCCTGCACCTCGCCCTCTGGGTCATCCCCGAGGTCGGTGCCGACATGCTGCTGGAGCCATGCTGCCTTGATCTCAAGGCAGCTGGGACCATAGTCACCAAGAAAACAATTGGTAACACACTACGCCGTGAAGGACTGAAATCCTACAGCGCCCGCAAGGTCCCCCTGCTCAAGAAAGCACATATACATGCTCGTCTGAAGTTTGCCAATGAACATCTGAATGATTCAGAGGACAACTGGGTGAACGTGTTGTGTTCAGATGAGCTCTTTGGCATCAACTCAACTCGCCGTGTTTGGAGGAGGCCCCAAGAACACCATCCCCACCGTCAAACATGGAGGTGGAAACATTATGCTTTGGGGGTGTTTTTCTGCTAAGGGGACAGGACAACTTCACCGCATCAAAGGGACGATGGACGGGGCCATGTACCATCAAATCTTGGGTGAGAACCTCCTTCCCTCAGCCAGGGCATTGAAAATGGGTCGTGGATGGGTATTCCAGCATGACAATGACCCAAAACACAGGGCCAAGGCAACAAAGGAGTGGCTCAAGAAGAAGCACATTAAGGTCCTGGAGTGGCCTAGCCAGTCTCCAGACCTTAATCCCATAGAAAATCTGTGGAGGGAGCTGAAGGTTCGAGTTGCCAAACGTCAGCCTCGAAACCTTAATGACTTGGAGAAGATCTGCAAAGAGGAGTGGGACAAAATCCCTCCTGAGAAGTGTGCAAACCTGGTGGCCAACTACAAGAAACGTCTGACCTCTGATTGCCAACAAGGGTTTTGCCACCAAGTACTAAGTCATGTTTTGCAGAGGGGTCAAATACTTATTTCCCTCATTAAAATGCAAATCAATTTATAACATTTTTGACATGCGTTTTTCTGGATTTTTTGTTGTTGTTATTCTGTCTCACTGTTCAAATAAACCTACCATTAAAATTATAGACTGATCATTTCTGTGTCAGTGGGCAAACGTACAAAATTAGCAGGGGATCAAATACTTCTTTCCCCTCACTGTATGTAGCTACTGATTTTGGTGTAGTTATTTGGAGGCTAATGTGATCAACTTTGATAGATTGTTTGTCAACTACTGTCACGCCCTGACCATAGAGAGCCTTTTTATTCTTTATTTTGGTTAGGTCGGGGTGTGACTGGGGTGGGTGATCTAGTGTGTGTATTTCTATGTTGGCCTGGTATGGTTCCCAATCAGAGGCAGCTGTTTATCGTTGTCTCTGATTGGGGATCATATTTAGGCAGCCATTTACCTACTGTGTTTTGTGGGATCTTGTTTATGTGTAGTTGCCTGTGAGCACTTCATGTTCTTCACGTTTCGTTCTTTCTTTATTGTTTTTGTGCGTTTCATTCATTTAACATGTGGAACCCATATCACGCTGCGCTTTGGTCCGAATGTTGTTACGACGATCGTGACAGAAGATCCCACCACACCAGGACCAAGCAGCGTTCCCAGGAGGAGAAGGTATCCTGGACTTGGGAGGAGATCTTGGATGGGAAGGGATCTTGGATTTGGGAGGAAATCCTGGCAGGACAAGATCGCCTTCCTTGGCGGCAGACGCAAGGAGAGAAGGGAGGACATCGACGACGCTGGGGTTCGCGGCCACATAGAAAGCCCAAAAGACAGACCACATTTTGGGGGGGGGGGCCACACGGGGTGGTCGGCGGAGCAGAGGAGTGAACCAGAGCCAGTCTGGGAGAGGATGGAGAAATTGGAGGAGAGTGAACGGAGAGAGTCAGAGACCGTCAGGGAGCTGATGGAGAAATTGGAGGAGAGAAAATGAGAGAGTTGTTGTGTTGGTGTATAATGCACAACATTCACCCTAAGGAGCGTGTTATCTGTTTGATGCCAGCCGAGTCAGCTCTCTGTACTCGTCCTGAGGAGAGTGCTAGCAATCTGGTAAAAACTGTGCCTGCTCCATGCACCAGGTCTCCAGTACGCCTCCACAGCCCAGTACGTCCTGTGCCAGCTCTCCGCACTTGCCTTGAGGAGCGTGTCATATGTCCGGTACCATGTGTGCCTGCCCCCCGACACCTGGTCTCCAGTGCGCCTCCACAGCCCAGTACGTTCTGTCCTAGCTCCCCGCACTCACCGTGCAAAGGTTGTCATCTGTTCGGTACTAGTTGTGCCGGCTCCACGCACCAGGTCTCCAGTATGCCTCCACAACCCAGGAAGTCCTGTGCCAACTCCTCGCACTTGCCCTGAAGTGTGTGTCACCAGTCCGGTACCACCTGTGCCGGCTCCACGCACTAGGCCTCCAGTGCGCCTTCCCAGTCCGGTACGTCCTGTGTCTCCTCCTCGCACTTTCCCTGAAGTGTGCCACCAGTCCGGTGGCACCTGTGCACCAGGCCTCCAGTGTTCCTCTCCAGTCCAGCTCCATGGCCGGAGCCTTCTTCTGCGCCGATGTCCAGTCCGGGCACGGCATCCGGTCCAGCTCCATGGCAGGAGCCTTCCTCTGCGCTGGTGCCCAGTCCAGGCATGGCGTCCGGTCCCGCTCCATGGCCGCAGCCTTCGTCTGCGCCGGTGCCCAGTCCGGGTGCGGCATTCAACCCAGCTCCATGGCCAGGGCCCTCCTCTGTGCCGAGGTCCAGTCCGGGCACGGCGTTCTACCCGGCTCCATGGCCGGACCCATGGTCTGGGCGGGGGCAAAGTCCCACACCAGAGCCGCCACCGATGCTGGCGGATTCACGACCGGAGTGGGTACTTCGCCCCGCACCGGAACGGGGTTTTCATTATGTTTTCATTATAACATCCTCTTAACTTTTATTAGCACCATAAAATAGACATTAATTTTCATATGCCACCCATCATAATTCCCATCTATTCGGATGATTAAATAGATTGTCCCATTTGTTTGATGTTCTGTATTTTTGGGCAGTAGATTCTCCCTAATGCACAAGGACATTCCGATCTCTCGCATTAGAGGACAGAAAGGAGTTGGTCTGCCGCCTTAGTTTACGACGGGCGTGAGGTCATAAAACCCCCCCACCTCCATACCTTTCCTCCTCTGCGGGAGGTAGAGATATCTCTGTAGAGCTGATCCTCACAGGCCAGTCATGACAACGTATACCAATTGTTGTTATAATAGAAATATTCTTGACTGATTGATGTACCAGACCACACCCATGTGAATGTTTATTGGCCAGTAGCATCCATGTTGTTTTAGGTACTAGTCTAGGAAATATTGCATTAAGAGACCTTTGTCCAAGTTTTGTGCAGATCGGTCATTCGGTGCCAGAAGAGTAGCGTTTAAGTGTTTATCAAATTCAAAATGGCAGACAATCCATCAGGGTGGACCTTATGGGTCACGGAGTCAAATTTGTTCCTTGTGAGGAGATTGATTACCAAATTTCATGAGTTTAGGTCAAATGGGGTGAAGGGCGTGACCTTTGATTTTTTTGCATTTGCATTTTCAATCTCTTGTTATAGCGCCACCATGTGACCAATCTGTGTAATTTTGTAAATGTCAAACCACTATTGCAAGACACATCATTCATACAAGTTTCATCAAAATTGGCAAGTGCTGTCTGATATCGCGTGACCTAACATACTAACAGACGAAAACGAATCCACAGTCTCCTCCCCGGTTTCATTGTGGAGAACAAGGCTGCATGGGATTTCTGTTAATGCCAGTTCAGTTATAGTTATAGTTTAGTTATAATGCCAGTTCTACCAACGCACAATTCCACCTCTCACGCTGCCAAAACAACCGCTATACGAATGTCAGCTAAAGCTAATCTGATTGAAGGGCCCAAAAGCTAAACACGCATGATTGCAGTGCCTGAATCACATGTCAATGAACACGGATGGCTGAAAAGTAAGCAGGTCCAGATAGAGGCTGAAGACAGCCATGTCAGTTATGCTATAAGGCTAATGCTATAATAAAACATTAGGCCTGGCAATGACCAGAATGTGGGAAAGGCACTGCCCTTGTAGCAATTCTAACAGTAAATGATGCACTATCAGCACAAAAATGAAATGAGAGACGGCCATCAGACTAGGGTGTCTGCATGTAGCCTCAGCATTAACTACATAGAGGATGAGGGCTCAGAAACCAACGGTTCAGATGAGCTCCAGCAAGAAGTTTTTACGTGGTCTTACCAGATTTAGCGGCAAACAGTTTTTACATGCCTCGAGAGGAATAGGCCACTATACAATATTATTATATTTGTTACAGATTACTTTGTAAAAATTAGGTGGAGGACATTGTTGGCCATATTTCTATATTTCCTCATTACCGACACAAAAGATAGAAAAAGAGTGATGACGTATTGCGCCTCTGTTCTTCTTTATAAGCCTTTTTCCCCTTCACAAACTTCTGTCTCAGGACCAACCAAAAGTGTAATTGGCAGCAGGGGGTTTCAAGCACAAAATGAGGAATTGAGCCCACATTCAAATGAGGAATTGAGTAGCATTGCGTGGTGTAAGCCACAGAAGGCCAGTAGCTGTGTGGCACTTTACAGTAGGGAAGTCATTTCTAATCAAATACACACATACACAGAGTGTACCAAATATTAGGAACACCTTCCTAATACTGAGTTGCAACCGCCTTGCTCTCAGAACAGCCTCAATTCATCGGGGCATGGACTCCACAATGTGTTCCACAGGGATGCTGGCCCATGTTGACTTCAATGCCTCCCGCTGTTGTCCTTTTGGTGGTGGACCATTCTTAAAACACATGGGAAACTGATGAGCGTGAAACTCAGAGTTGCAGTTCTTGACACAAACAGGTGCACCTGGCACCTTCTACCATACCCTTTGCCCATTCACCCTCTGAGTGGTCTCATCCCCTTCATCTACACCAGGGGTCTCCATCCCTGTTCCTGGAGTGAAAACCTACAGGAGATTAGCTCTCCAGGAACAGGGATGGAGAGGCCTGAGCTACACTGATTTGAAGTGGATTTAACGAGTGACATCAATAAGGGATCATAGCTTTCGCCTGGTCAGTCTGTCATGGAAAGAGCAGGTGTTATTGTTTTGTATACTGTGTGGGTCTTAATGCACCCCAGTTTACTTGGTACATATTCAGATAGGTGTGCGGTTTCTAGGAGGAAAGAGATGCATGCAAATCGTACACAAACAAGACTATACACAGTGTACAAAACATCAGGAACACCTGCTCTTTCCATGACAGACTGACCAGGTGAATGCTATGATCCCTTATTGATGTCACTTGTTAGAGCCACTTCAATCAGTGTAGATGAAGGGGAGGTGACAGGTTAAATAAATATTTTTAAGCCTCGACACATTTGAGACATGGGTTGTGTATGTGTGCCATGGGCAAGACAGATTTAAGTGCCTTTGAACAGGGTAGGTGCCAGGTGCACCGTTTTGAGTGTGTCAAGAACTGCAACACTGCAGGGTTTTTCACACTCAACAGCTTCCCGTGTGCATTAAGAATGGTCCAGCACCCCAGCCAACTGGAGACAACCGTGGGAAGCATTGGAGTAAACATGGGCCAGCACCCCTATGGAATGCTTTCGACACCTTTTAGAGTCCATGCCTCAACGAATTGAGGCTGATCTGAGCGCAATAGGGGATGCAACTCAATAGTAGGAAGGTGTTCCTAATGTTTGGTATACTAAGTATACAAGGCAACTATAGAGGGTTATGCTGAGTATTTGTGTATGTAATAAGGCCCACCCATGGCTGCACCCCTGCCAAGTCATGTGAAATCCATAGATTAGGCCTTAATTTATTTCGATTGTGTCACGTTCTGACCTTAGTTCCTTTGTTTTAGTATGGTCAGGGCGTGAGTTGGGGTGGGCAGTCTATGATCTTTTTTCTATGATTTGGGATTTCTGTGTTTGGCCTGGTATGGTTCTCAATCAGAGGCAGCTGTCAATCGTTGCCCCTGATTGAGGACCATACTTAGGCAGCCTGTTTTCACCCTTGAGTTGTGGGTGATTATTTTTCCGTTTCAGTGTTTGCACCATTCGGGACTGTTTCAGTTTTCATTTTGATTCGCTTGTTCTTTTGTATTCATTCTCATTAAATTACATTATGGATACATACCACGCTGCATTTTGGTCCTCTGATCCTTCCTACTACTACTCCTCCTCAGAAGAGGAAGAGAAAAGCCGTTACAGATTGACTGATTTCCTTATACAAACCAACTCAGTAAAATATTTTAAATTGTTGCATGCTGCGTTTATATTTTTGTTAAGTATAATAAGCAGGCTCAGGTAGAGCCTGAAGCTAGCCTTAGCCATGGCAGGTATGCTATAAGGCTATGATAAAGCACTAGGCCTGGAAATGACCACTTTGTGGGAAAGGCACTGTCCTTGTATTACACAATTATAACCGTAAAGGATGCACTATCAACACAATAATGAAATGTGAGACAATGCCATCAGACTAGGGTGCCTGCATGTAGCCTCAGCATTAAATTCATAGCAGCTGAGGGCTCAGACAAACTCCAGCTGGCTGTTTTTACATGGTCCCAGGTCGTGCCGGATTTAGCGACAAACAGTTTAAATTCATCACGGTATACAATTGAGGTAAAAAAATATATATTCATGACCTCCTGCAAGTTACACACATGCCAGTCATACAATCACTTCCAGAAAAAGCAATCTCATGATGGCCTACTCCTTAAAAAGAGAGCACAAGATATGAGGTTATTATCTTTTTATTAGGGCTTTTGAACATCAGAGGTACATTATTTAGAATCTTTTTAAATCATATATATTTCAAAATGTCTAATTGGACATAAAAAAAATAAGACTAAAACGTGAAGACTACTCGTTCTGACACAGTAGGCCCGGCACGATTGAAGATCCCCACAAAAGGAATGTCTACTTTTGTGATTATGAACACTACTACAGTTTAACATAATACGGTACTAATAATCGGTACAGCTGTATTAACTTCTCATGGGGGGCAGAAATCTACTTTTTTTTCTTTCTTCCTCAATCCCTTATTGATAACATACAGTAAGGCAAAATTATGAAGGCATTGTTGGCTGACTAAAGCTGGCTTCCTGTAGAGAATGCATCACCGCCAGTGCTATTAAAGCATCAGACCAGGCATAGGAGCACTGGAGGTAGAAGTCAGTGATCCATACAGGTTATAACATCTCTCTATGTATCTGGTGTTATTTACCACCGAGTCATCAGTATACAGTCCTCTGATGGGAGGAAACCACTGGAACAGCCTAGAAGGTTTCATAGTCAAGTGCGTTACATAAAATCATTCCCAGAACGCGACTAAGAATGACCCTTACAACCCCCCGCCCCCTTCAATTCAAATAAATGTTATTGTTTTAATATACTTAATCTCTCACTCTACTGTCTCCCATCTGTCTCTTTCCCTCCCTCTTCCTCCCCCCCTCTCTAAGCAGTGGGGATCCAGACACTCTTCCACTGGACGGCCTGTCTCCACATCTCTTCCTGGAGTGAGGCATGAGGCTGGGCCCAGTCTCTCCCTCCATCCTTCTCCTGGCAGTGAAGCCACAGGCTCTTCAGAGGGCTGGCACACGTGTGCTGTAGGAACTGGCAACCCTGTGTGTGTGTGTGTGTGTGTGTGTGTGTGTGTGTGTGTGAGAGAGAGATATAACACAGCTCATTTATATACTCTACTGGAATGCAATTAAGTGCTATTTGTTGTTGTGTGAGTATACAGGGGTCATACACACCTCCATACTCCCCCAGTACCATATGGCCTTGATGACACTGTGATTGGCTAGAGCCTGGGTCAGCTGATCTCTGCCACCAGTTATAATGCTGACCACGCCTCCTGGAAGATCTGAGGACTGGAGAACCTAGAGAGACAGGGAACAGATGTGTTTGGGCAAAAATACATACACGCAACAGCATAAACAAGCAAGCGTGTGCACACAAGTACACAGTTGAATCAAAATGTCAGGGGGCAGGACAGAACTCACCTGGATGAACTCTAGAGCAGGCAGGGGGTACTTTGGACTGGGCATCATGATAACAGCATTTCCCATGGCAACAGCAGCTGCCAGCAGGGAGACCATAGAGAGGAGGGGGGAGGAGTCAGGGAGAACCACACCCACCACTCCTAGAGCCTCGGGGATGGACAGAGCCGAACCGGACTGTGGGACGGACTAGAGAAAAGGAGGTTAGAGAAGAGACACTTTAAATACAGTATGACCTCCTGAAGTGGAGAGGCTGTTGGTGGTGGCCTGTGTGCCAGCCAGAGCATTGGGGGTGCGTGAGTAAGTGTTGAACACAAACAGCCACTAGTATTATACAGACGTTACTACTATTAGGACAGAATACATAAATTCTCACCGGAACTCCGCCCCTTTCCTTATCACAGCGAGCGGCCCAATCACAGAGCTGAGCGATGCTCAGCTCTACCTCCATGTCCGCCTTCTCCAATGAGAGGCCTGTCTGGGAGTGGAGTGACACGGCCATGTCCCGCCTCTTCAGCTCCAAGGTCTCAGCCAGAGAGAAGAGGCTTTGAGCTCGGGCCACAGGGCTTTTCTTCATCCAACTGTCAGGAGAGCGAGAGAAAATATACACAGTACACAAAACATTATTAACACCTGCTCTTTACATGACAGACTGACCAGGTGAGTCCAGCTGAAAGCTTTGATCCCTTATTGATGTCACTTGTTAAATCCACTTAAAAAAACAGTGTAGATGAAGGGGAGGGGACAGGTTAAAGAAGGATGTTTAAGTCTTAAGACAAGGATTGTGTATGTGTGCCATTCAGAGGGTGAATGGGCAAGACATGTAAGTGCCTTTGAACGGGGTATGGTAGTAGGTGCCAGGCGCACCGGTTTGTGTCAAGAACGGCAACGCCCTGACGACACTGTCGGTGACGTTTGGTCGGTTGACATCCAGCTTAGAGCAGAGCTTACCCAGGTTGGACCTTAATGGCCGCCTCCACGGCGTTGCGAACGTCTTTCCTTCCCCCGTCGGGACAGTAGGCGAGAACAGTTCCCCCTGGAGCCAGGACACACACACTGCTGCCAGACTCAGACTTACACTGCTTCCCCCCCACATACTGCAGATAGGAACGAGGGGTACTGATAGAAACAGGAGGGAGGAAAAGAGGGAATTAAGAACATTACAAGTCACTGAATAAGTACAAAGGCAAATTTAAAAGAGGTAATGAAGACACACACACACACACACACACACACACACACACACACACACACCTGGATGAATTAGATCCCTCTGGAATGATGGCTGCTGATGCCGCCGTTCCAAACTTGGAGTAATCAACAGAGGCTGGAGAGGAGCGGGGTAGAGGAGGCGAGGAGGAAGGGCGGAGGAATTGGAACAGACCCTGGAAGAGAGAAGGAAAGAGTCATTTAGGAGACACTCCGACATAAGGCACACTGTCTACGAACAACCTATAGCCCGACACTCTAGAAGGCATGTGTGAATATCAGAAAAGGTTGGATAATTACACGCATTATCAACTAAATTCCCTCTGGACAGGGACAGAACATGGCTATTGTCCATACCTCCTTCCCTCCATCGATGCAGTTGCCACTCTCCTTGTGGCCAGAGATAGGCAGGGAAGGGTCCATCACAGAGTGGGAGTTTACCCACACTGCACCCACAGACAGGCTGGGGAGAGAGGTTCGAGGAAGGGTTAATAAGGTGTGTTATATCTCATAGTCCATTATTTTGTCAGGTGGCTTCTGGGTGATAGGAATTATACATCTAACGCAGTAAGAACACACCACACTAAATGTTTTCAGCCATGGTGACTTGAGATGAATATTGGGAGACCAAGATAGTGGGTGCGTGTGTGTGTCCTGTACCTCTTGGCAGCCTCCAGAGCCAGAGTTAGGTCTTCAGTCCAGAGAGAGGCAGCCTGGCCGTGAGGGCTGTGGTTCCCTGTCAAGACAGATAAACAGATGGATAGATGAGTGTTTCATTAGTGGTTGGTGTTTGAGTGTGGTGTGGTCATAGAAACAGTATGGTGTGGTCCTCCTTACCCAGAGTGACACCCTCCCCGTGGCTCCTGAAGGAGAGGAGGGGCAACAGAGGGCCGGGGGATGGGGTCACCACACAGGTGCAGGAGGGGGCTACTCCACACAACACCGTGGGGGGATAGGCAGCACCGGAGGAGGACGGGGGACACGGCTGGATCAGCTGATACAAGCAAAACACAATTAGGTTACCATTTATTTACAATTTAGTTTGTACACCGAGTGTACAAAACATTAGGAACACTTCCGCTTTCCATGACATAGATTGACCAGGTGAGTCCAGCTGAAAGCGATGATCCCTTATTGATGTCACTTCTTAAATCCACTTCAAAATCAGAGTAGATGAAGGGGAAAAGACAGGTTAAAGAAGGATTTTTCAGCTTTCAGACATGGATTGTGTATGTGTGCCATTCAGAGAGTGAACAGGTGCGATGAACTATTGAAGTGCCTTTAAAAACGAGGTATGTTAGTAGGTGCCAGGCGAACCCGGGTTGAGTGTGTCAAGGACTGCAATGCTGCTGGGTTTTTCACGCTCAACAGTGTCCCGTGTGTTACCAATAATGGTCCAGCACCCAAAGGACATCCAGCCAACTTGACAACTGTGGGAAGCATTGGAGTCAACATGGGCCAGAATCGTCATGGAACGCTTGACCCCTTGTAGAGTCCATGCCCCGACAAATTGGGGCTGTTCTGAGGGCAAAAGGGGGTCCAACTCAATATTAGGAAGGTGTTACTAATGTTTTGTACACTCGGTGTACGTGGTAGCCTAGTGGTTAAGAGTGTTGGGCCAGTAAACAAAAGAGCGCTGGTTTGAATCCCGAAGCCGACAAAGTGAAAAATCTGTCGATGTCCCCTTGAGCAAGGCACTTAACCCTAATTGCTCATGTAAGACACTCTGGATAAGAGCGTCTCCTAAATGACTAAAATGTTAAATGGAAATATCTTGACTGACCGTGGCCCCCTGCTGTTGGGCCTCCTGTACTGCAGCGTCCACCAGCTTTCGGTCCCCCTCGGCCAGGAGAGGAACACTCTTCATCCCTGCCATCCGAACCTTCAGACGGGCTACAACACTGTCCCACACTGACTCCTGGACACACAGCATCCACTGGCACTGAGAAAGGGTGAGAAAGAGAGGGGGGGGCAGGTTATTTTATTGGTCTATTGTTCAGATAAGTCATATAGGCCTACTGAGTCAGCGAGAGGTTGCTTTAAATGGGGGCTTTAAATATATATTTTTTTAAATTGAGCGAGGGAGAGGTACAGATCAGTCATACTGTACAACACTGACCACCTGTGGCCATGGATCGGATTGCATCTTGTTCTTTCACCGGAATCTCTCAATTCATTCAATGATTTGGCTTTAAAAAAAAAAAAACGAGTGAGAAAAGAAAGCCATCTGTTCCACCTCTCTGTTCTTCTTAAAGGCAGTCTCTATCACTCCATCCACGGCACTGTCGATATCGGCAGACTCAAAGATGATGAAGGGACAGGTGGCTCCGAGGGAGAGGGAGAGAGAGACGGGAACACCCATGCCTGCTGTGGCCCTGCACAAAATCTCTCCATCCTGAAGAAGAAGGAAAGAAGAGATTGGAGGGAAGTTACTAGTTAGTGTGAGCGAGAGAAAAGAGGAAGTTCAATCAAAAGCACACGCACACGACTGTCACGGGACAACTGTCAAATTCACTGCCGTAAGCAAATGGAAAACGTTCACGCCACACAGCTAATTGCAGTCCCATTACATTTACGTAGAATTCTGGTCATTTGGCAGACCCTCTTATCGGAGCGACTTACAGTCAAGTGGTTTCAACTAGGGTAGATAAAACAACCGCCTATCACAGTCATAGCAAGTGAAAACATTCCTCGATAAAGAAGCGATCAGAGAGCTAGTAAGAAGATGCAGGAGCAGATGCATACAGGAGACAGACATCAAAAGGGATGCATAAGCACTACTGACTAACACATTGGTTCGAGTGTGTGTGTGTGTGTTATTTTGTGTGTCCACCTTTTTGTTGCCACTGTAAGTGACATAGCTGACGTGCGGGTTTTGAGCCACTTTAGAACCCAGCGACAAAACGCTGCCCGTCACCACATTCAGCACCCCCGCAGGAAGTCCCGCCTCCACAAACAGCTGAGCCAATAACAGAACAGGAGGCGCTGTCCCCATGCCAGGGATCGCCACCACTGCGTTGCCTGGGAAACAGAAACGTTAAGGTCACAAATGGTAGAGTAAAGCTTTACCTTCCCGAAGGGAATCTTTGTCAGGGTAGAAGGTGACAGGGTCCGTTTTGAAACTTTTTTCCCCCCCCATGACTTTCTAGGAAATTGACCTTTGGTCATTTTGATTAGATAGCCTGGATCTGTAACTCTCTCTCTCTCCCTGTGTAACTCTCTCTCTCTCCCTGTGTAACTCTCTCTCTCTCCCTGTGTAACTCTCTCTCTCTCCCTGTGTAACTCTCTCTCTCTCCCTGTGTAACTCTCTCTCTCTCCCTGTGTAACTCTCTCTCTCTCCCTGTGTAACTCTCTCTCTCTCCCTGTGTAACTCTCTCTCTCTCCCTGTGTAACTCTCTCTCTCTCCCTGTGTAACTCTCTCTCTCTCCCTGTGTAACTCTCTCTCTCTCCCTGTGTAACTCTCTCTCTCTCCCTGTGTAACTCTCTCTCTCCCTGTGTAACTCTCTCCCTGTGTAACTCTCTCTCTCCCTCTGTAACTCTCTCCCTGTGTAACTCTCTCCCTGTGTAACTCTCTCTCTCCCTCTGTAACTCTCTCCCTGTGTAACTCTCTCCCTGTGTAACTCTCTCTCTCCCTCTGTAACTCTCTCCCTGTGTGTGTGTGTGTGTGTGTGTGTGTGTGTGTGTCATACCCATGGCCAGTGCAGGTAAGACTTTCAGCATGAGAGAGTAGAGAGAACAGTCGTCAGAGACAACCACTACCACCACACCTGAAATACACAAACAGAGTCAATTCAACACACACACACTTCACAATCACAGTTGTACAACACTCAAGGAAAGATCTCCACTACGTCCATGCACGCGTGGATAAAGATCCACTTACAAACACACGCTACGCATGGCCTTACCACGTGGTGTCCAGTCGGGAATGAGTGAGTCTCTGAGCTGAGCCCAGCCGGAGTAGTACTGCAGCAGTCTGACCAGTGCTGAAGGGGAACTGGGAGACTGGGCCAGGTCACACAGCTCTGACAGACACTGACCGTGTCTCTGGAGGCTACTCACCAACCTGACACACACACACACACACACACATACACACGCAAGCACACGTGAAGAGACAGACGTTATACAGATAATACAGAGCATTTCTCAAAATGCCATCTTGAATTTGCCCGGCATAATGAATTGATATTAAATTGTGGTCTGTAGTGTAGTGTTTATGGTTGCGATGGCGCCTCGTGCCAGCCTTGGTAGTTTACTCCTGCAAAATGATCCGGAATTATTCCGTTTTTAAAATGTGCATTGTTTATCAACTTGTTGTTGTAGCTTATCCGGTATAGAAGACAGGAATCTCATTCTAAAAAGGTTTTATCATCATTGTTAAATTAGCGGACACATTTGGCTCCTTCTCCGATCAACTAGCCAATACCAGACTAGCGAGATCGTCATCTCAACTCGTCTACCACGGACGGGACCGAAGTCGGGCACCAAAAGATTCAGAAACGGCAGCACGCCTTCCCTTATTATGATTCCACGGACGTTTTGCACATATTAAAACAACCCTGTGTGAAAAGCTGGAGAACAGCCTCCTTCAATATGGGACCCGGGTACCAGACTATTTAACAAACATCTACTGTGTGCAGTCCTAATGAGTGCAGTAGAACATGCACATCGGAGTTGGATGATGAAGGACACTGGGCAACTCCCCAAAAAGTCATTGTCATTTTACTGCTGAATGACGTGGTCACTGATAAGAGGCCTGGACTTTCTGCCTCATTGAGACTTGGCGTCAGGGCAATGAGTAAATCTTCCCTCAACCAATGCGCCGCAACTGGCTACACCGACCTGGACTGCCCTCTCACGTCCGGATGGGGTGGAGGTTTTGGCCGTGAATCTACAGGACTGACTATTGTGAAGTCTACTCCAGTAACAGCCGTCTCCTCTTTCGAATGCGTGGCTTTCAAGATCACTGGCTCTGCGTCAGTACTGGCTGTGTTGATTAAAAAAAAAAATAATAATTCTAATAAAAAAAAAAATAAAAAAAATAGAAATCGGCCTCCAAAAGCTCAACTGTCACTTTCTTGCTGAACTATCCGAGCTACGAGCACTCCTAAGTATTGTGCCCTGCTATGCTGGTGCTTGGTGATGTCAACATACATGTCGACTCCCCTGACTGCAGTCTCTCTACTGACCTGGCTGATATTCTGGAGAACTTTGGACTCGAACAGCATGTGGACTTTGCCACCCACAACAAAAGGCCAATACACTAGAGCTGGTCTGTTATCAGAGGCGTGGATCTGGCCAAACGGGATGGAATTATGCCAGGCCTGTCCGACCACAAACTCATCACCTTCTCCCTAGCTATTCCTCTGCCCCACCCAGCCCAAGAAACACTCTTTTCGGGTTAGGAGTCTTAAAGCTATAAAAACACAGCCCAGCTTACTGAATCCATCCCCAACCTGCCAGTTACTCACTCTGTGGCTCGATACGACACTGCCTTGGCCTCCAAACTTGATGAAGTTGCTCCTTTGAAAACGTCTTCCCCCATATCTTCTCCCTGGTACACCGAGGCGCTTACGCTCTCTCAAAGCAACTGGCCGTCGTCTAGAGCGGCAGTATAAGAAAAGTGGGCTAACTGTACACGTGCAGATGTTTGAGAGACATCAGAAAGACCACAAACAGGCCTTAAAGCTCAGACATCCTACTACTCCCAGCTGATCGGCAACGGCAGTGGAAACTATTGGATGCGCTCTCCTACTGGGGAGCAAGCTCCTCCGGCCTCGGCCTCCCCAATCAACACCTGTGCTTCCAAAGCGAAAACGTCAACACCACCATTCTGTCCTCTCCAGCCCCTGTAGTTGATCGAGCTGGTCCTCTGCTCCCCGAGTCAAGGTTCTCCACAGTCACTGCAGCTGATGTAACCAAGCTGATTAGAACAAATGAGGCCCACCACTTGCTCACCTGCCCTGGAGCCTTTCTTTCACGGAAATCATCCAACACGTTCCTCACCACTGGATGTGTCCCTCCTCAGCTCAGGCTCGCTGCAGTCATACCAGTACTTAAAAAACCTGGTTCTGACCCTTCAACCTGCCATTTCTGAGTAAGCTTATCGAACGTGCTGTGTATAGCCAACTTCAACGCCATCTGGCCACTCACAACCTACTCGAGCCCTTCCAGCTGGGCATCAGAGCTGGACACAGCTCATGAATGCCCGACTCATGAATGACGACTCATGAATGACGACTCATGAATGACGACTCATGAATGACGACTCATGAATGACGACTCTGGGGCTGCCAGCACCCTCATAGTGCTGGACCTCAATGCAGCATTCAAGTCACTGTCAGGGCTGGAGAGTCTCCGGCCTCGTTTAAGGCACATGCTAAAGACTGAGCTGTTCAGAAAAGCTTTCAAAGACCTATGTTAATTCTGTTCTCCTGACGACACCTGTATATAGCTTTGATTGTGGTCTGCTTACAATGTTCTGCGTTTCTGATTGTTATGATTTTATTTTGTATTATTTTCTTCAGCGTCTTAGGTGAGAAAAGCACTTTACATTAAGTATTATTAGTGTGTATCAGTCAACCCTAGACAGGGGTAAAGGGGTGTATCAGTCAACCCTAGACAGGGGTAAAGGGGTGTATCAGTCAACCCTAGACAGGGGTAAAGTGGTGTATCAGTCAACCCTAGACAGGGGTAAAGGGGTGAATCAGTCAACCCTAGACAGAGGTAAAGGGGTGTATCAGTGAACCCTAGACAGAGGTAAAGGGGTGTAGTGTGTATCAGTGAACCCTAGACAGAGGTAAAGGGGTGTAGTGTGTATCAGTGAACCCTAGAGAGAGGTAAAGGGGTGTAGTGTGTATCAGTGAACCCTAGACAGAGGTAAAGGGGTGTAGTGTGTATCAGTGGACCCTAGACAGAGGTAAAGGCGTGGTGTGTAGCTACCGGAGTAGAGTCTTGGCTCTCAGATGACAGGGGAGAGCACTCCAGGCCTTGAAGCCACTGGCCCCAGAGGACACAGACAGGGATGCATCCTCATCCACAGCACACACAGTACTACACACAGGACCACCTAGGGAGGGAGTGGGAGAAAATGTCGAAATAGTATTTTATTGATGATGCATTTATGCAGTGGAGGACGAGAGATATAGATAGAACAACAATGTTAAATTAAAGGGATAGCTCCCCTGTAGGTTCTCTTTTTACCTGAAGAGTCGGTCACATTGCATGTCTGTCTGTCTGCAGAACGGACAAACTTTCCATCGATGAACAAACCGAGAGCACGAGAATGAGACTCAAGCCAAGCCTGAGGAAAGATAGAGCTTACATCAGTGTGTATGAGAGAGTAGGCTATACAATGGAGGATAGGGAAATGATATGTATGTATATATATACACACACACACACACAGTTGAAGTCGGAAGTTTACATACACTTAGATTGGAGTCATTAAAACTTGTTTTTCAACCACTCCACATATTTCTTGCTAACAGACTATAGTTTGGCGAGTCGGTTAGGACATCTAACCGACTCGCCAAACAAATTGTTTACAGACAGATTATTTCACTGTATCACAATCAGAAGTTTACAAGTTGACTGTGCCTTTAACAGCTTGGAAAATTCCAGAAAATGAAATGGCTTTTGAAGCTTCTGATCATCATTTGACATCATTTGAGTCAACTGGAGGTGTACCTGTGGATGTATTTCAAGGCCTACCTTCAAACTCAGTGCCTCTTTGCTTGACATCATGGGAAAATTAAATCAGCCAAGACCTCAGAAACAAAATTGTAGACTTCCACAAGTCTGGTTCATCCTTGGGAGCCATTTCCAAACACCTGAAGGTACCACGTTCATCTGTACAAACAATAGTACGTAAGTATAAACACCATGGGACCACGCAGCAGTCATACCGCTCAGGAAGGAGATGCGTTCGGTCTCCTAGAGATGAACGTACTTTGGTGCGAAAAGTGCAAATCAATCCCAGAACAACAGCAAAGGACCTTGTGAAGATGCTGGAGGTACAAAAGTATCTATATCCACAGTAAAATGAGTCCTATATCGACATAACCTGAAAGGCCACTCAGCAAGGAAGAAGCCATTGCTCCAAAACCTCCATAAAAAAGCCAGACTACAGTTTGCAACTGCACATGGGGAAAACGATCGTACTTTTTTGGAGAAATGTCCTCTGGTCTGATGAAACAAAAATAGAACTGTCTGGCCATAATGACCATCATTATGTTTGGAGGAAAAAGGGTAGGCTTGCAAGCTGAAGAACACCATCCCAACGTGAAGCTACAGGGGTGGCAGCATGTTGTGGGGGTGCTTTGCTGCAGGAGGGACTGGTGCACTTCACAAAATAGATGGCATCATGAGGAAGGAAAATTATCTGGATATATTGAAGCAACATCTCAAGACATCAGTCAGGAAGTTAAAGCTTAGTCACAAATGGTTTCCAAATGGACAATGACCCCAAGCATACTTCCAAAGTTGTGGCAAAATGGCTTAAGGACAACAAAGTCAGGATATTGTAGTGTCTTGATGACGAGCTTGGAGGGTACTATGGTGTTAAATGCCGAGCTGTAGTCGATGAACAGCATTCTCACATAGGTTAGGGCAGTGTGCAGTGTGGTTGAGATTGCATCGACTGTGGACCTATTTGGGCGGTAAGCAAATTGGAGTGGGTCTAGGGTGTCAGGTAGGGTGGAGATGATATGGTCCTTGACTAGTCTCTCAAAGCACTTCATGATGACGGAAGTGAGTGCTACGGGGCGGTAGTCGTTTAGCTCAGTTACCTTAGCTTTCTTGGGAACAGGAACAATGGTGGCCCTCTTGAAGCATGTGGGAACAGCAGACTGGGATAGGGATTGATTGAATATGTCCGTAAACACACCAGCCAGCTGGTCTGCGCATGCTCTGAGGGCGCGGCTGGGGATGCCGTCCGGGCCTGCAGCCTTGCGAGGGTTAACACGTTTAAATGTTTTACTCACCTTGGCTGCAGTGAAGGAGAGGCCGCATGTTTTGGTTGCAGGCCGTGACAGTGGCACTGTATTGTCCTCAAAGCGGGCAAAAAAGTTATTTAGTCTGCCTGGGAGCAAGACATCCTGGTCCGTGACAGGGCTGGTTTTCTTTTTGAAATCCGTGATTGACTGTAGACCCTGCCACATACCTCTTGTGTCTGAGCCGTTGAATTGAGATTCTACTTTGTCTCTATACTGACGCTTAGCTTGTTTGATTGCCTTGCGGAGGGAGTAGCTACACTGTTTGTATTCGGTCATGTTTCCGGTCACCTTGCCCTGATTAAAAGCAGTGGTTCGTGCTTTCAGTTTCACACGAATGCTGCCATCAATCCACGGTTTCTGGTTTGGGAATGTTTTAATCGTTGCTATGGGAACGACATCTTCAACGCACGTTCTAATGAACTCGCACACCGAATCAGCGTATTCGTCAATGTTGTTGTCTGACGCAATACGAAACATATCCCAGTCCACGTGATGGAAGCAGTCTTGGAGTGTGGAATCAGATTGGTCGGACCAGCGTTGGACAGACCTCAGCATGGGAGCTTCTTGTTTTAGTTTCTGTCTGTAGGCAGGGATCAACAAAATGGAGTCGTGGTCAGCTATACAAACCTGACTCAGTTACACCAGCTCTGTTAGGAGGAATGGGCCAAAATTCACCCAACTTATTGTGGGAAGCTTGTTGAAGGCTACCCGAAGCGTTTGACCTAAGTTAAACAATTTAAAAGGCAATGCTACCAACTGAGTGTATGTAAACTTCTGACCCACGGGTCTCCCGGGTGGCGCAGTGATCTAAGGCACTGCAGTGCTAGGCTGTGCCACCAGAGACTCTGGTGGGTCAGAACGAAATTGGAACGAAATATGTGGCTTACTACTACTTAGACCTATGCAACCAAATTAGGGAGAAAAGGAACAAATGTAACGTCAGAAAGTTTAATTGTTAATGTTTTTATTATTATCCCCCTTTTCTCCCGAATTTCGTAGTATCCAATTGTTAGTAGTTACGGTCTTGTCTCATTGCTACAACTCCCTTACGGGCTCGGGAGAGATGTAGGTCGAGAGCCATGCTTCCTCCGAAACACAACCCAACCAAGCCGCACTGCTTCTTTTCACAGCACGCATTCAACCCGGAAGCCAGCCGCACCAATGCGTCGGAGGAAACACCGTACACCCAGCGACCAGGTCAGCGCGCACTGCGCCCGGCCGCCACAGGAATCGCTAGTGCGCGATGAGACAAGGATATCCCTACCGGCCTAACCCGGATGTGATGAAAGAAATAAAAGCTGAAATAAATCACTCTCTCTACTATAATTCTGACATTTCACATTCTTAAAATAAAGTGGTTATCCTAACTGACCTAAGACTGGGTATTTTTACTGGGATTAAATGTTAGTAATTGTGAAAAACCGAGTTCAAATGTATTTGGCTAAGGTGTATGCAAACTTCCAACTTCAACTGCGCACGCGCACACACACACACACACAACCGTTCAAAGGTTTGGGGCCACCTAGAAAGTCCTTGAACATTATTGTCTAGTTTGAGAAAAAGACACCTCAAGTCCTCAACTGGCAGCTTCTTTAAATAGTACCCGCAAAAAAACAGTCTCAACGTCAACAGTGAAGAGACGATATATAAAAAATTAAAAAACGGAATGAGTAGGCGTGTCCAAACATTTAACTGGTACTGTATATATTTGTTACTGCTCGACTAAAACAATCTTGGTTGACTAACAGCCTAACCACCAAACAATCGACCAGACAACTAATTGGGGTCAGCCCTACTTATAATGTAGGCCTATTCAAATCTGGACAGGTAGACATGAACGAGACCAGTTCTGAGTTGAACTGTGGTCACATTTGATTGGCTGCAGAGACAGACACCTCCAACACAGAGTAGGGAGGTCAGGATACACTTGTCACTAGTTCCAAGCACATCATACTGCACATAATCTAGCAAAAAAGACATTTCTGAAACGTAATCTGGACATGTTAGGTGGTTAGCTGTTGAAAGAGTCAGGGAGACTGCTGTTTTCTACAGAAGATTCCATTCAACTTGATCCCCAAGACCACATCTCACATGACTGCCTTTGAGTTAGTTACCGTAATAGACTTCACATGGTAATAGCCAGCAAACATAAATCCTATTATCTAAAACATGATGTGAAACGTGACGAGAGAGAGGTTAAGTCATTACATGGGTGAAACTCTAACAAAATATTTTTTATTTCGAGTAAATTGACCTCGAAGGTATGTGGCTTACTACTACTTAGACGTATGCAACCATTATCTCGACTCTTGTGCAGCAAATAAATGTTTTTGTTTATTTTTACCTGAGCAGTAGCAGTGCTGGAACTACTCGGTCCGTACTCCATAGATTGAAAGATGTCGTGTATTGTCTTGGAGGTAATGCCAGCCATTACACAATGTTACAAGAAGAAACTTTTAACTTGTATTGATCATCAATTAGAATACTATACATCAGACACTGGCTTGCTTGCTCTGTCGTCCGTCAGCGTGTTAACCAGAAATAATGCTAGCTAGCTTTGCTAAATCTGTGGTCTGAGAGTTTAGATATCAAAATAAAAGTTCCCAACGACGAACTGCAACGTGTTGAATGAAGAAAGATTGTTCTGCTCTGTCGCACTAACTCCCCCTACTTTACTAGCTTCGTCGCTGCCATCTTTGCTTTAACTAACCGGACAAAAATCAACTAGCTACCATGTTGTGTACGGTAGTCAGTTTCTACACGGACACATTAGCGTATGGACCCGTGTTGACAATGCGCATGCGCCGATTGTCTCTGGTCGCTGCTATCCACTTTCGTTTTGCTGTCTGGTCTTCTAACCGTCTTTTGGTCTTTCTTATTTCTTGCGCTTGTAGATTCTGCATATTATCTCGAAGGAATGTAATATTTTCTTAATATAGATAAAACAGCAGCAACTATCGTCTGTCAAATAGAGCTAGAATAGTGTTATGTTATAAGAGAAGAACTACAATTACGATACTGCAAGTTTTCTGAAGTTACGTTGATAGTAGCTAGGTATCGTTCTGGCTGTGTGTGGACTGCCAATGGCGTGTGCAGAGACATCAGGTAGCTATGTCTGCCAGTGCAATGTCTCATCACTGCAACAATGTTACCAAGTTATCAGTACATTGTCATTGCTAGCTATCATGATTCTGTTCTATTTTACATTCAGAATTATTTGTGGTTTAGATCTAAGCTGCTTTTGGTTAAATGTTTTATTTGTTCTACAGATTACAGAGTAGGAGAGGTCCTGCTGAATAGGTGAGTTTCACTTTTACAGATACTCAAAAATAACCAGAGACGCATCATATCGAGACACCTAGCTGTAAAGCTGTGGCTGGCCCTGTGCTGCTTCTAGTGGTGGGACAAGTACCCAATTATCATACTTCAGTAATAGAAAATGACTCATGTCTAAGTGAAAGTCACCCAGTAAAATACTACTTGAGTAAAGTATTTGGTTTTAAATATA
Organism: Oncorhynchus kisutch; assembly: GCF_002021735.2. Lineage (NCBI taxonomy): Eukaryota > Metazoa > Chordata > Actinopteri > Salmoniformes > Salmonidae > Oncorhynchus > Oncorhynchus kisutch. The sequence goes on along the minus strand of NC_034179.2, from coordinate 62,465,792 downwards.
CTTAAGTATCAAAGTAAATACAATTGCTAAAATATACTTACAGTTGAAGTCAGAAGTTTACATACACCATAGCCAAATACATTAACTCAGTTTTTCACAATTCCTGACATTTACTCCTAGTAAAATATTCTTGTCTTAGGTCAGTTAGGATCAACACTTTATTTTAAGAATGTGAAATGTCAGAATAATAGTTGAGGGACTTATTTCAGCTTTTATTTCTTTCATCACATTCCCAGTGGGTCAGAAGTTTACATACACTCAATTATTATTTGGTAGCATTGCCTTTAAATTGTTTAACTTGGGTCCAACATTTCAGGTAGCCTCCAACACACTTCCCACAATAAGTTGGGTGAATTTTAGCCCATTCCTCCTGCCAGAGCTGGTGTAACTGAGTCAGGTTTGTAGGCCTCCTTGCTCGCACACGCTTTTTCAGTTCTGCCCACAAGTTTTCTATAGGATTGAGGTCAGGGCTTTGTGATGGCCACTCCAATTCCTTGACTTTGTTGTCCTTAAGCCATTTTTCCACAACTTTGGAAGTATGCTTGGGGTCATTGTCCATTTGGAAGACCCATTTGTGACCAAGCTTTAACTTCCTGACTGATGTCTTGAGATGTTGCTTCAATATATCCAGATAATTTTCCTTCCTCATGTTGCCATCTATTTTGTGAAGTGTACCAGCCCCTCCTGCAGCAATGCACCCCCACAACATGATGCTGCCACCCCCGTGCTTCATGGTTGGGATAGTGTTCTTCGGCTTGCAAGCCTCCCCCATTTTCTTCCAAACATAACAATGCTCATTATAGCCAAACAGTTCTATTTTTGTTTCATCAGACCAGAGGACATTTCTCAAAAAAGTACGATCTTTGTCCCCATGTGCAGTTGCAAACCATAGTCTTTTTTATGGAGGTTTTGGAGCAGTAGCTTCTTCCTTGCCGAGCGGCCTTTCAGGTTATGTCGATATAGGACTCGTTTTACTGTGGATACTTTTGTACCTGTTTCCTCCAGAATCTTCACATGGTCCTTTGCTGTTTGGAAATTGCTCCCAAGGATGAACCAGACTTGTGGAGGTCTACAAAATAAAATCTGAGTTCTTGGCTGATTTCTTTTGATTTTCCCATGATGTCAAGCAAAGAAGCACTGAGTTTGAAGGTAGGCCTTGAAATACATCCACAGGTACACCTCCAATTGACTCAAATGATGTCAATTAGCCTATCAGAAGCTTCTAAAACCATGACATATTTTCCTAGAATTTTCCAAGCTGTTTATAGGCACTGTCAACTTAGTGTATGTAAACTTCTGAAATACTGGAATTGTGATACAGTGAAATAATCTGTCTATAAACAAATGTTGGAAAAATTACTTGTCAGGCACAAAGTAGATGTCCTAACTGACTTGCCAAAACTATAGTTTGTTAACAGGACATTTGTGGGGTGGTTGAAAATGAGTTTTAATGACTCCAATCTATGTGTATGTAATCTTCCGACTTCAACTGTAAGTTTCAAAAGTAAAAATATAAATAATTTCAAATTCCTTATATTAAAACCTGTTATGGCTGCAACCCTTTGTTCTCAATTTCCGCCTGAAGACATACCCAAATCTAACTGCCTGTAGCTCAGCCCCAGAGGCAAGGATATGCATATTCTTGGTATCATTTGAATGGAAACATTCTGAAGTTTGTGGAAATGTTAATTGAATGTAGGAGAATATAACACAGTAGATCTGGTGGAAGAAAAGAGAAAGAAAGAGCATACGTTTTTTATTGTTGTAGTATCATCTTTCACATGCACTAGAATAGCCACACAGTCAGATAGGATGCTGGAGATAATTTAAAGCTTGAGACTGATAACTTCAGGAATGGGTGAGCTACATGACATTTAGCATGAAGTCACCCAGGTGTCCCACACAAGTTGCCCAAATGTACCCAAGTGGCCGAATTGGTGAAATGACCTATAACTATATACAGCAGTGCAAATAACTATATACAACACATCAAAAAGCAATTCTAACACACACACACAGAAAAATGTTTTAAAAAATATTAGAAAATAAATATTTTGAAAAAACCAGTACACACCCCTTGGAAGTCCTCGTCATAATATTTTGCTACCTGTGCCATGTCCCATAGCAGTCTCTTTCTGATGTAAAGCAGAGGCGAACTGAACAAGTGGTGCATTTCATGCGACACAGAACACAACGAGGCCTCCATGCTGTGCCCTTTTGGCTCTGAGGCACAGTCATGCCTGCAGTAATGAACTGTGGCATATGAACACCACTGGGGGCACAGGTAGAGCGGGCAGCTTGGCACCGGGGCCTCCCAGTCGGAGTCGCCATCACTGTGAAAGAAAACATTTAAAAAAGATTTGTATTGTATGAGCCTTTTATCATCACATAAAATAAACAGATATGTATTGATTGTATAGAGCAGAGGGAACAGTCACTAAGGTGTTCCATTCAACTCTGGCCATTGTTGTGTATATATACAGTGCCTTGCGAAAGTATTCGGCCCCCTTGAACTTTGCGGCCTTTTGCCACATTTCAGGCTTCAAACATAAAGATATAAAACTGTATTTTTTTTGTGAAGAATCAACAACAAGTGGGACACAATCATGAAGTGGAATGACATTTATTGGATATTTCAAACTTTTTTAACAAATCAAAAACTGAAAAATTGGGCGTGCAAAATTATTCAGCCCCTTTACTTTCAGTGCAGCAAACTCTCTCCAGAAGTTCAGTGAGGATCTCTGAATGATCCAATGTTGACCTAAATGACTAATGATGATAAATACAATCCACCTGTGTGTAATCAAGTCTCCGTATAAATGCACCTGCACTGTGATAGTCTCAGAGGTCCGTTAAAAGCGCAGATGTGAAAGATGTGAAAGTCTAAAAACTGTCATGGTGGAAAATGTTTGTTCTTGATTGCTCTTCTCAAACAAACGCATGGGATTTGTTCTCTGTAATAGCTATTTTAAATAGGAAAATGTAGTTTGATTACCAAGATTCTAATCTTTTGAAGGGTGTAAGACACTTGCATTTTCAAGAATGTTTAATGTCACGAAATTTTATTTTTAGTTGTCACTCTGAAATTTCCCCTGATGTTGGTCCCTGTACGGGGACAGCAGCCATACCAGGTTTTAAGCAAACCAGACGGCACAATTTGTGTGTTTAAATTTTTTTGTTTTTACAGATATCCAGGGGCACACTAACATAGACATCATTTACAAGCAAAGCGTTTGTGTTTAGTGAGTCCACCAGATCAAAGGCAGTAGAGAACCAGGGATGTTCTCTTGAAAAGTGTCTGAATGGAAGTAAAAAGTACATTATTTTCTTTGGGAATGTAGTGAAGTAAAAGTTGTCAAAAATATAAATAGTAAAGTACAGATGCCCCCAAAATCTACTTAAGTAGTACTTTAAAGTATTTTTACTTAAGGTCTTAATACCACTGGCTGCTTCCATCCTCTTGCTTGGATGTGTATGTGTGTGCACTTTCCATGGGGTTGGGAATTGACAAAACAGACAGCAAAAAATGATGTATTCTCTACATTATCAGCTAAGTGCAAGGAAGAACTGTGTGTCGTGACAACAGTAGTTTAGTTTGACACACAGTACGCAATTTTTTTAATTTAACTAGGCAAGTCCGTTAAGAACACATTTTTATTTACAATGACATCCTAGGAACAGTGGGTTAACTGCCTTGTTCAGGGGCAGAGCGACAGATATTTACCTGGTCAGCAAGTGGGTGTCGATCAAGCAACCTTTCGGTTACTGGTCCAACGCTCGAACCACTAGGCTACCTGCCGCCCCAGCCCCACTCCCCAGCTATGTGCTCTCTAAGAAGGAGTGTTTCTGGACCAGAATGCTCTCTCATCCCCAGAGTGATGCAGGAGCAGCTGGATGAGGTGCCATCAGACGTTCCGGTAGTGGTCTCCACAAAAACCCAGGAGGTGGAGAGTGATCAGGAGCAGAAGATTGTGTCACAGCTAGCTATGATGATACGGACCATCGGAGACGCCGTCAAGAAGGACGGGAAGCTGGACGAGTCAGTTGCCATTGCTTTGTGTCTTACAGTACCTGTTCAATTTCTCAAACTGTTCTTCTTGTGAATTTACGTTGATGAACTTGATGCAAAGACTACCCAGCAAACTGGGAACATTCCAATAACATTATCTAAGAATCACATTAAGTTCTAGTTAGGGCGTTATCTAACATTAGCCTTTTACTCTTCAGAAAATCTTTTAAATTAATTTTATTTTTTCATTTTACCTTTATTTTACTAGGCAAGTCTGTTAAGAACAAATTCTTATTTTCAATGACGGCCTAGGAACAGTGGCTTAACTGCCTGTTCAGGGGCAGAATGACAGATTTGTACCTTGTCAGCTCGGGGATTCGAACTTGCAACCTTTCGGAGGTTGGAATGTTCTCCTAACATTCACTAAAATGTTGTGCACAACATTTGTAATAATCACAACAGGACATTCCCCAAATGTTCTCATTAGATTTCCAGGTAATGTAATAACAAAAACTTTATGTATTCTGGGAACTTTCTTGCAACATCGGGCAAATGTTTTATACAAACACTCTATAATCATCAGCACAACTGGACAATTTTTGTGTTATGAGAACATTTGCCTAATGAATGTTCTGGGAACCAATTTTGGTTTGCTGGGTAGGTAAACAAATATGAATTTAGAGTACACTACCGGTCAAGAGTTTTAGAACACCTACTCATTCAAGGGTTTTTCTTTATTTTTACTATTTTCTACATTGTTGAATAATAGTGAAGACATCAACATTTTGAAATACCTCATACAGAGTCACGTAGTAACCAAAGAAGTGTTAAACAAATCAAAATATATTTGAGATTTTTCAAATAGCCACCCTTTGCTTTGATGACAGCTTTGCACACTCTTGGCATCCAACAGTATTGAAGGAGTTCCCACATATGCTGAGCACTTGTTGGCAGCTTTTCCTTCACTCTGCGTTCCGACTTATCGCAAACCATCTCATTTGGGTTGAGGTCGGGTGATTGTGGAGGCCAGGTGATCTGATGTAACACTCCATCACCCTACTTCTTGGTAAAATAGCCCTTACACAGCCTGGAGGTGTGTTGGGCCATTGTCCTGTTGAAAAACAAATGATAGTCCCACTAAGCACAAAACAGATGGGATGGCGTATCGCTGAAGAATGCTGTGGTAGCCATGCTGGTTAAGTGTGCCTTGAATTCTAAATAAATCACAGACAGCAAAGCATCCCCACACCATCACACCCTCCTCCTCCTCCATGCTTTACGGTGGGAAATAAACTTGCAGAGATCATCCGTTCACCCACACCGCGTTTCACAGACACGGCAGTTGGAACCAAAACTTTCCAATTTGGACTCCAGACCAAAGGACACATTTCCACTTTAGTAGTGGTTTCTTTGCAGCAATTTGTGCATGAAAGCCTTATACACACACTCATCTGAACAGTTGATTTTGAGATGTCTGTTACTTGAACTCATTTATTTGGGCTGCAATTTCTGAAGCTGGTAACTCTAATGAACTTATCCTCTGCAGCAGAGGTAACTCTGGGTCTTTCTTTCCTGTGGCGGTAATCATGAGAGCCAGTTTCATCATAGCACTTGACGGTTTTTGCGACTGCACTTGAAGAAACTTTCAAAGTTCTTGAAGTGTTCCGTATTGACTGACCTTCATATCTTAAAGTAATGATGGACTGTGGATTCTCTTTGCTTATTTGAGCTGTTCTTGCCATAATACCAAGTAGTGCTATCTTCTGTATACCCCTCCCCTTGTCACAACACAACTGATTGGCTCAATGCATTAAGTAGGAAAGAAATTCCACAAATTAACTTAAGAAGGCACACCTGTTAATTGAAATGCACTCCAGGTGACTACCTCATGAAGATGGTTGAGAGAATGTCAAGTGTGCAAATCTGTCATCAAGGAAAAGGGTGGCTGTTTGGTGTGACCAAACTTTTGACTGGTACTGTATGTGTATCTATCTGTGTGTTAGTTTACAAAGGTCTAAGTCAGTCGTCTAATTCCTACCCTACCTCCAGTGCGATAGATGGAATGGTGGGGAAAATGACCAGCCAGACCAGCTACTGGAAGTTGGTAGAAAAGGTATTTGAGGACAGTCAAATCACCTGGGAGAGAATTGCTGTGCTGTTTTACGTAGCAGGGAGGATAGCCGTCAAGGTATGTTATACATTGTTTTTGTTACTTTGTACTGTACATCTAATAATAATAGCTATCAGTGAGCGTGTGTGTGTTTTAAATCACTCTTTTCGTCTCTGTTAGGTGGTGATTGCTAATATCCCCCAGTTAGTGAAGGACATTCTGAAGTGGACTCTGGAGTACTTCAGAAGCAAATTACTGGATTGGATCCAGAAACATGGAGGATGGGTAAGCTATGGATACCATCAGAGGCTGCTCACAAGTGTTTTTGTAATTAAAATAAACCAAATTGGCAATATTCTATATTGATATAAACTTGGTATTGGTTGTAGAGTAGTGGCGCAGCGGTCTAAGCACTGCATCTCAGTGCAAGATTCAGTCTGGTTCGAATCCGGATTGAATCACATCCGGCTGTGATTGGGAGTCCCATAGGACAGTGCACAATTGGCCAAGCCTTGGCCGGGGTAGGCCGTCATTGTAAATAAGAATTTGTTATTAACTGACAACCCTAGTTAAATAAAGGTTACATAAAAATAAATTGTGGTTTTAACTATTGTTAGAGAAAACAGAACTTGGATTGTCATTGATTTCTCTTTCTTTCTGCCCTCTTTCTTCTCTCCATTGTATTTCTCCCCCCTTTCCTTTCTCCTCTTTCTCTTCTTCCCCTCTCTCCTCATCTTTATTTGTTCCCACTCTTTCTCTCCCATCTTTCTCTACCCAGATTAACAGTTTTACTGAGCTGGCGCGTGTGCAGGTGGAGAAGATGTCCCCTATGAGCACCTGGTCCTCAGCGTTCATCCTGGTCTTCCTCGGAGGTGTCATACTGGGTAGTGTTATCACCTGGAAACTGGCCAGGAGGACCTGACACACACACACACACACAGTTCCACTCCGGTTCAAACGCAATTGTGTGACATGACACGCAAACACGTGGGCGTGCACACACACACAAATACATTTGTTTACGTAGTCTATGTATTATTAGTTACCTACCTTCTGGTTTGCTCAGGATAAATAAGATGACCAGATGCTGCTGAAAGTGGTGTTGGCTCCTACTGGCTCTCCAATCTTTTCTCTGGTAAAAAATATTTTAAAAAAGAAGAAAAAAAAGAGAGATCCCAGTGCAAAGATTGGGGGCATTCCCCCGTGTAGGGTGCTGTCTTTTGGATTGGACATTAAAACATGTCCTGACTCTCTGTGGTCAGTAAAGATCCCATGGCACATATTGTAAGAGTAGGGGTGTTAACCCTGGTGTCCTGGCTAAATTCCCAATCTGGCCCTCATACCATCACGGTCACCTAATCATCCCCAGTTTACAATTGGCTCATTCATCCCCCCCCTCCTCTCCCCTGTAACTGTTCCCCAGGTGGTTGCTGTAAATGAGAACGTGTTCTCAGTCAAACTTACCTGGTAAAATAAGGCTTAAATAAAATAAAACTCCTTTTTATCAGTGCCTTCAAAAAGTTATTACACCCCCTGGACTTTTTCCACATTTAATACATTTTTTTTGTCAATGATCTACACAAAATACTCTATACATCTCTGCACTTAGCAAAAGAGTGTCATCTGCACTGCTATTTTAGTCATCAGTTAATCTGACTTTTCTCTCATTTGATTTAATTGACTTATTTTAGTCATTTTAGGGGTTTCTGTGTAGTTGTCTAATGTTGGTGTGGCAAATTATTCTGTTTTAAACACCATTATTGCACACACAATGAGTCCATGCAACTTATTATGGGACTTGTTAAGCACAATTTATTTAGGCTTGCCATAACAAAGGGGTTGAATACTTATTGACTTGACATTTCAGCTTTTCATTTTTTATTACTTCGTATAAAAAAAATCTAAAAGCATAATTCCACTTTTGAAATTATGGGGTATTGTGTGTGGATCAATGACACAATCTCAAAGTAATCCATTTTTAAATTCAGGATGTATCACAAAGGAGTGTGAATACGTTCTGAAGGCACTGTATATATTGACCTACAGTTAATGAAACCAAAGTGTTGGGGCAGAGCTCAGTACATTTTGTCTCACTACCCTTACGGGGAAAAAATACATGAATTTCACGTGATCACGTGTTTAACATGTGATCTTATGGGAAGTTAATGTGATAACATGTGACTACATGTTAAAGCAACACGTGATTGAAATTGCAAAATATCAACAAGTGATACTATGAAACTACACCTCACAACATTTGAAAGTCTTTCACATGTGAAACTGCAATTCACATGTGAGGTGAAAACATGATATTCTCACATATGAAAGGGTGGTATATTGAATACATGTGAACAAATGGTTTCACATGAGAACAACTGAGGTCGCATGTCTGTTTTGTTTTCAAATGTGCAAATTTCAGCTCAACATGTGAACAGTTATTTCACGTGTAAATATGATTTCAAATGTGAAAATGTGATTTTCACATGTGAAACTGCAACAACAAAAATGTATATCATATGAAGTGTTCCAAAACCACATGGTTTCACATGTGAAATAAAATGTTATATGTGCAAAATGTGGAAATTTCACATGTGAAATCATGTGTTTTTGTCCTTAAGGGTATATCATCATGTTTGTTGGTATCCTGCTAGACCAGGGTATCTGTGCCTGAAATGAGAATGTAAGTGTGAGTGTAAGCATAACAGACAGCCAAGCATCATGTTATGTGATTGGTTTTAACAGAAAGGTCATTTTTCAATACAATATTATACAGAAATAACACATGAATACCGATTGAATCTTTTTTTAAAGTTTATGAAAATGTATGAAACATGTATTTTGATAAGAAAAAAAAACGTCTGGGACGTTTGACTTGAATGTAATGTATTAAATGGGACATTTTATTAGGATAAACAAAATAAATATGAGTTGACGATGTTTGTTCTGCAATAATCATGTTAACTATTACCCCTAAAAGTCCTCAGCATGAGTCAGTCAGTCAGCTCCAAAATATCAGTCGTGATAGTAATTGTTAGCTAAATGTACAAAAAAATGCACAGGACACAAATAGAAAATTTTGGCATAAGCTTTTAATATTTTTATAGCGTTTTTGACGTTTTCTCTTTAAATTGGATTTGTTTTTTCCAGTTAATTTTGTGGGTATTTCATTTCATTATTCTTGTTTTATTTTCCTATCTGTAATGGAGAAGAGTTTTTAAGTTTAATTAGCATTCACTTTCAAACTTTCATACTTTTAACAATAGAACTGTGTTTAAGTCTCTTTTTTCACAAACTTGGTTAAATTATTACTGTTTATTCATATTTTTTCTTTACACATTTCAAAAATATAAAAGGTAAATAATAAACATTCCATTGAAATATATTTTATACAGTTCTTGATTATTTCATTTTTTTCTGTGTTATGACATTAAAATTGTATCCAGCATCAGTCTTTATAGCATAAACCCCATTCAGTGTTATTGTAGTAACCTTCTCTTCTCCCGTCTCTGTCTTCCCTCTCTTTCTCCCCTGATAGGAAAGTGGCATGGCTGCACCCAGTGCCTTATTCGCTTAGCGGCGATGTAGTCACAACAGTTGGCAGGACCAATAGAAACATTAGCTGCATTGGTGCTAGTAGTGCAATGTTCTTTCAAATGTAAAATTCATAACACAAATCACCGACAACATGAATCAGACAGAAGAGTAAACAAGGCACCAAATTATAAGAAATTAAGTCAAAACACCAAATAAGGAAAACTAACAGAAAACAACGATATTGACGTATCTGTATCTAGAGGGGTAGAATAAGAGATACATCTACTGTTATAGACAGAAGAAGTGACAGGCTGAATGATATATAGAGATGTACAGATGCAAAAGACAGAGGGACATGTACAAATGGAACAGAATGGACAGATTGGCACAATGCTACTAGCACTGCTGAGATCTCCCAAACGGTTGTATGTGTATTAGGAAAGATGTCGGACTCATGAAACTGAGCCTATTTCACCTCCCTTTCCTTCCAAGCGCAATACACATAGAAAGATAGCCAGTGTATTTCTACCAATTCAGTCAAGCCACACACACTGCAGTAAACAAAAAATATGACAACAAAAAAATGAACATAAAACAGTGATATAGACTTTTTTTTTTTAAAGAGTGTTTCAGTTTGCATATTCCCCCCCATCATCTCACCACTGACTGAAAGAGGAAGACAGAGATTGCCGGCGAAAAGAGAGTTACTTCATTCTGGCCATTCACAAATAAGTTAAGTCGTCTTTTTTTTTCTCTCCCGCGCATGCATTAGAATTCAACTTCAAACAATATGTTAGAAAAACACAAGAACAAGGATGCAAAAAGAGCTTCTTCCTCAAAAATGTGTGGAGGAGGGAGAGAAAGAGAGGGGGATGAGAGGGAGGAAAGACTGGGAAAGAATATATGACAGTGGGGTTTCTGGCTTTACTCTGCTCCTTTCTTGATATGTTTTGTATTTGGGTTTCAAGTAAAGTTATGCAAGTGTTGAGCTATCAATCCTCTCAAGTGGGCGTGGAGGAGGATCACACACACCCCCACCTGAACAACGTGTCTTCTGGTAGCACACACACACACATTCCTACTGACACAGTGGTAGTACAGTCATTCACACAAGATGGCGGTTATTCACAGTATATTCACCACCTGTTTTGTGAAAACCCATCCCAAAACTCAGAGAGACTAGATGTGTATGCATGCTTTAAAATCAAGATGAAAACAATACAGAATAAAGTATTTAACAGGTTCCTTTTTTTCTTTTCTTTTTTACAGGTGGTAAGCTTGCTTTGACAGTAAGTATAGGTAAATGGCATTGGACTCCCCCACAAAATCGAGGGTTTGGAACAAATTATTGCTCTGACACTAGACCCCCCCCCCCCCGACATTTTAAATGGAACGTCTACATTTCCATTTAACGTGTCTGTGTGGGGTGTGCTACCAGAAGGTTGATGGGGGGGAGGGGTATGATCCATTCACCTCTTGTCTTTATCTGTATCTAAGCCAGTTGTGCCCATCTCCTCTTCTTCCCATCCACCTTGCACCCGATCCCTCTCCTTCTCTACCTCACAAACAATCATTTCCATCTTCAGAATGAAATGTCTAGTAGTGATGCGTCCTTCCATAATCTATGGTTACTTATCTCTATCATTTCAAATCATTACATCGTGCCATAATAAACTTTTTTGGAAAGGGAGAGAGTGAGAGAAGGAGTAGGCAGGTGTTGAGAAGGAATGAATGTGAAAGGAATGGGGTTGAGAAGGAAAAGGGGGAGGAATCAGACATAAGGTGATAAATGACAGAGATCCAGTGTATCAAATGAAAACTGTGAGTACAGGGACATATCCTGAGTAGCAAACTCCAGAGATCTTCAGGGGGGCCCCTATTCTAATTACTTTAACCCCCACTCATTTCAGTAAACAATGCACCATGCTAGATATAGTAGCTGCCTCCTTTTTCCATCCTTACCCTACCCCATTCTTGCCCTCCCACACAACAGACAAACAGACCCAACACACTGAACTCCTTTGGCACAATGAAACACTGAAGTTAATCGTATGCTACAGTCAAACTCTTGCATAGTTAGTTGCTCAGTTCTCAGTAGTTAGCCCCCAGCCTCTCTGGAACATCATCAAAATCATCATCATTGCCTAATAACAAATAAAGAAACAAAAACAAAGGAACAGTTTTGGGAAGTGAACACAAGTTAACACTCATTTGAGACAAAAATCTAAAACGAGCAATATGCAAATGAATGTGACCCAAATTGTATTTGACCCCCCCCCCCCCAGGTGCGATGCATACAGCCATACTGCGAAACAGGCAGGGGTAGTGGAAGGTCAACGAGAGCTTTTGTTCATCAACAGAAACGCAAACAAAGCTCATTATGACAGAATAGAATAGATAAGACAGTTTTGGCGTTCCCTTCACGCATCTTTGAACAGCAGTTTTCCTGGCCAATATGCTATCCTCACCTGGGAAATGGAGCAAAGATGGCTGCTTCACCAACGCCGGGGGCACCAGCAGCAGTTGGGGGTTAAATGCCACAACGACATGTTATACACCATCCCCATAATCAGGGAGATATGCCTACAGTACATTATGTCATAGCAGCACAAAGCTACGCATTGTATAGCTACAATATCAGGGCTGAGCTAATATGGCGCTATCTATGGCCAGTCAGCGCAGTGCTACAGGTGCTAGCTACAGTACAGGGTCAGAGCTACAGTATTATTGGGTTACACAATCCAATCCATGTTATTTGTTGTGTGTTAGGTCATCGCTAATCTCGTTCACCAGATCAGATACTTTCTCCCAATGAGCAGTGGGTTTTTTAGCCTGGGGACGGGGTGAGGTTTAATCTCTGCTAGGTATCGCTAAACTGCTTTAGTTAGCCGAGACCTTATAGAGTCTACAACCGCGTCCCGTGGTGAAGCTGCCATCTCCCACCTTGAGCACGAGACTGAAAGAACAAAAAAACCGAGTCCAACATGGTCGTATTCATTGGTGCACACCGTAGCAAACAGGTTTGCAGCGGAAAACTTGTTAGACAAGTGTAGGTATAGTCCGTTCCCGGCCCGTTTGGATCCTAGTAATTATGACCCACTGGATCTGAGCACAGTCCAACTAAACAGAGTTATGCAGACAAGACAGTGGAGAGGGGACCTGGATGGACAGTGGGGTGGAAGACAGTGAATTGGCAGCAGGGGGCGCAATCAGGGCGGTAGGACCAGAGAGTGAGAGCAGTAGAAGAAGAAGTAGCAGAGAGGGAGAAGAGTTGTCATCAAAGTAGTAGTAGAGTAGTTGTAGTATCAGGGGAAGTTCCTCGCACAGTTCATCTCTGGTAGATTTTGTGGTGTGTGTTTATCTTATTTGTCCAAGACAACATTGTTCAATGTGTATCTTGCAATCCTATATATTTTTTTCGTTATTCCTTTTTTTTATCCCAAAACAAAATATAGATTTTTTTTTAATATAATCCTGCTCTTTTTTAAAATGAGTTGCATATAACATAAATATTTTTTGTTTCGTCTCGATTTTGTACATTTTTTTCAATTCCTACCCCTCTTTTTTAGGGAGGGGGGGTGGGGTTAGGGCTTGCAGAAGTATACTCATGCAGAATAGTCATGCTGGTAAACAAAGTAATAAAAATGCATTTTCACTTTTTTCCCGGAATTGTTTATCAAAGTTCACTCTCTTCCCGCTCTTTTCTCGCACTTCCTTGTGATTCCCCCCCCCCCCCCCAGGGGTGCAGTGCTCTTTGACCTTCATCCTTTCTACAGAAAGGAGAAAGACCTTTACAGTAAGCCACTCTCTCAACGTGCAGTTGACCGTTTGTTATCTCGACACTTGCAAATAGTTACCAATTGGATCTTTTTGAAAAAGGTTGATGTGACTATGATTGTTTGGTTTAAAAAATAAAGTCTCTCTGGTCTCTCTCTCCATCCTTTTTGTTCTCTACGTTTCGTTCCTCAGGTTTTTTTTTCGATCATGCCATGCAGTTTGCTACGGAGGAGGAGCAGCAATGCTGAGATGCAGAGGGTTGGAGATAAAGAGAGGGAGCGATTGAGAGCGAGAAAGAGAGGGCAACGTATGTCCTCGTTTTCCCAGCAGTCGCTGGCGTTCTTGGCATACGCATTGCGGTCATGCTTCCAGTGTCTCTCTCCTTTGGCGTCCTCCTCAACTCTCCAGTGCACACACTCTGGTTTTCTTTAGGCCCAAATCCTTCAAAGTGGTCGATGAGTAGGTCTGTTAGGGTCAGCCGACACCCTCTCTCATGCAACACGAGTCAGCATCAGTCAGTCAGGGAGTGTATCGTATGTCAGACCTATGTGCAGGTTTCTATGAAATGACCAATGGCCTGGTATACTATATAACTGGTAGCTCTACTATTGTGGTCCATCATTCAGTATCTTCTGAAGTGTGTCTCTTGTGAGAGGGTAAGAGAAGGGCTGTCAATCACTGAAAACAGTCCAACAGCTGTGACTGACTTTACATAAGCAGGTAGCGTCACCATAGTGGGCCGACTCAGGAGTCACTGGACGCAATGGTCATTCGGCCTCCTAGCTTTGCATAGTGTTTGGCTGCAAAGCAGTAAAATGACTGTTATTTCAATGTATTTTGCCATTGGCTAGCACCTGGCTCGCCTTTTCTGTAGTCACATCCACACTGACTGTGTTGAGTAATCTCAGACCACTGCAGCAGTTTGTTTATGTTGCCTACCGTACTGTATGTCCGATCTTTGAAGTACCAAATAGGAAGATTTAAAAACAATTGAATATACTGTATCTGAGAGCCAGTAACATGTCATTTGTCTAAGGGAACATTTGACAGTGGTTAAGAGCATGCATTGCCTATGATACAGTAGGATGACAACCAAGTTGTGGAACAATGTCCTACTGTCCCATAACTCTTTGGCTCTTTCCTAGGGGCATTCTGTTCTATTGTTTGTTTCTTTTATAATTTGTCTGGGATTTCAATGTCAATAAACTTAGTATAATAAGACACGGTAAAGTATGCTGACATAAGGTATGTGTTTCAGTCTGTTATGTTGGTCTGGAGTTTGTTTTCTACAGCATGGTGCTGATTGAGGAGTCCACAGGAACGAAGGATGCTTCTGGTGCGGAGGGATGAACAATCTCTTTGACTCTCGTTGTCCTCTATCATCCGCCCATTATCACCATCACCTTCAGTTCTCTTTCTTTCTCTCGCTCTCTCTCCTATTTTCTCTCCCTCTCTCTCTCTCTCTCTCTCTCTCTCCGGTTACGTATTCCTCCAGCCCACAGTGAATCCAGTAGGGAGCTCTGGGTGAATTGTGTCCTATGGTTGTTCCTCTTCTTGGACAGGAAGGGGAATTTTAGAAACTCAACACTGGAAAAAAAAGAGGAGAGAAACAAGGATAAGAATCAGTGGAAGTTCCAGCAAACCTAAAATATCAACCAGCTACGACTGGATGTTTAAAAACCTACATGATCCAGGGTAGTTTAGTTGATACGATTAACCTAACATGAGCTTGAATGGGAGTTTGAATTCATTTAAACATTCTCAATAGTTATAGTCCAGGTGTTTGATTGTATGACTGGATGGGTTTACTTATGATGAGTACAACTGTTCAAAGCAAATGATTCACCTGGTCGACAGTGGATAAAGCAAACGAAAGACCAATACAATTGGCGTGGGTGGTTTCAGTCCTTGTGGGCTGTTTAGTCTGCTGGTGTTCACCTACCTCTTAATTCTTTGGTTAGTCATAGTCCAATAGGGTGCTTTTCCAGCCAAAAGGACTGAGTCAGTGATTTTGGAGGTCATTCCCACACAGGACTACAGCCCACCAGGAATGTTAGTTTAGCTTAACACAGACCAAGACTTGAGAGCACTTCAGAAAGTATTCATACCCCTTGACTTTTCCACATTTTGTTGGCCTACATACAATACCCCATAATGACATCACAATACCCCATAATGTCAAAGTGGAATTACGTTTACATTTTTTTTTAAACAAAATAATTCAAAATGAAATACTAAAATGTCTTCAAACCCTTTGTTATGGCAAGCCTAAATAAGTTCAGGAGTAAACATTTGCTTAACAAGTCATATAATAAGTTGCATGGGCTCACTCTGTGTGCAGTAATATTGTTTAACAAGATTTTTGAATGACTACCTCATCGCGGTAATTATCTGTAAGATTCCACAGTCGAGTAGTACATTTCAAGCACTATGACCAGGGAGGTTTTCCAAATGGGTAGATGGGTGAAAAAAAGACATTGAATATCCCTTTGAGCGTGGTGAAGTTATTGATTACACTTTGGATGGTGTATCAATACACAACGTCAGTACAAAGATACAGGGATCCTTCCTAACTCAGTTTCCGGAGAGTCACCAATGGTGACTTTAAAACAGTTACAGAGTTGAATGTGTCTGATAGAGGAGAAAAGTGAGGATGGATCAACAACATTGTAGTTACTCCACAATACTAACCTAAATGACAGAGTGAAAAGAAGGAAGCCTATGCAGAATAAAATATTCCAAAATATACATCCTGTTTGCAATAAGGCTCTAAAGTAAAACTGCACAAATTTTAGCAAAGAAATTAATGCTATGTTTTTGGCAAATCCAACACATCGCTGAGTATCACTCTTTATATTTTCAAGCATGGTGGTGGCTGCAATCTGGTTTTGGTTATGCTTGTCATCGGCAAAGACTAGGGAGTTTGTTTTTTTTTGGGGGGGGGGGGGGATAAATGGAATAGAACTAAGCATAGGCAAAATCCTAGAGGAAAACCTGGTTCAGTCTGCTTTCCAACAGACACTGGGAGACAAATTCACCTTTTAGCAGAACAATAATCTAAAACACAAGGCCAAATATACACTGGAGTTACTTGCCAAGGTAACATTCAATGTTCCTGACTGGCCTGCAGTTTTGGATTAAATTAGGTTGAAAATCTTGAAAATGGCTGTCTAGCAATGATCAACAACCCAACTTGACAGAGCTTGAACAATTTTTCAAATAATAATCTGCAAATATTGTATAATCCAGTTGTACAAAACTCTTAGAGACTTACCCAGAAAGATTCACAGCTATAATCGCTGCCAAAAAGGATTCTAACATGTATTGACTCATGGGGTATGAATACTTACGTAAATTAAATTCTTCTGTATTTTATTTTAAATACATTTGCAACAAAAAAAATCTAAAAACAGGGTTCACTTTGTCATTATGTGGTATTGTGTGTAGATGGATGAGAAGCAAACAAATATTGAATCAATTTTGAATTCAGGCTGTATCCCAACAAAATGTGGAATAAATCAAGGGGTATGAATACTTTCTGAAAGTACTGTATGTATCCTACAGCCTACACAAACAGATAGGCAACATGGAGGAAAACATTTGACATGAATCAGAGCGAAGCACAGAAACACACACAACACAAAACACTGTTACACACACACACACACACGCAAACACACACTGCGAAAACACAGCACACGAAGCACAGAGCGAAACAGCACACAGAACACAAAACACATTCTTACACTGAGAAGTGATCAGCTTACTTCCTCCTCTCATTTAGTTTTTTTCTTTCTTCCCCAAATTGTCCTCCATTTCATGGTTCTTCATTTGATGACAATCCTTTTTTTAAATATACAGTTCCTACTCCCCCCCCCCCAAAAAAACAAACATTATATGTAACATCTGACAGTCTTTCTGTCCTTTTTTTCTGTCCACTCCTATCCTGGGGAGACGTTTGTAATCCACTTTTAGGGGAGATGAAACTTTAACATTTATGGGACTTTTAATTTCCCCAAAGTCTGTTGTTTCAGTTTTGGGTTTTGTAATGGAAGCAGTAGAGATAGCACATCTCAAAATACCAATACAAAAAAATGATAGGAGAAAGTGGATAGGTTGAGATGGGGTGAAACGTGTGTGTCGGAGAGAGAGAGGAGAGTGGAGGGACCAAACAACCTCAGAATCACATAACAGGGTACATAGGTGAGCTGGGATGAGAACACAGGACACATACAATATTTACAAGTCCATACATACAGTAGAGAGGAAGCAAAACATTTCAAACCTTCTCTCTGTTCGGCTCTGATAGACATTACGTCTGGAAGCACTGATTTAAAGCAACACAGAGAGAGATATACCTGAGTTGTGAACGGAGGGAGACTGATGAAGAGAGCGGAAGGGGAAACGTGGAAAAGGGGGAAGACAGAGGTGTCGTCAAAAAAAACATTGCACTGATGATATTATTCAATTAATTTCTACGTCAGTTGTTGGCTAGACTACAAAACATCCTCCATTTCAGCATCTTAAAAGTCCTTCTCCTTTCTTAGGATTGGTTAAAAAAAAAGTGTCTGAAGCAATGATTGAACAAAAATATGCTATGATACACAGACCTGAACATCACTCAACTAACTGAACCCACTAACTAAACCATCAAAAATGAGCAAAATAACCACCTATCACAACAACCTCTACTGATCCATTCTAGAATGTCACATGCTCACCTCCTACTGCTTGTCAAAGAGCAGCACCCTCCTGTCCCAGTGACAATGGGGGGGGGGGGGGGGGGGGGGGGGGGGGGATTCACTACCCGTTGATGTTAACAGATGTTAATTCAATGTCTATTCCACGTTGTGCCCAGTGGGTATTGAATATTCCTATTCCCTATAATAGGGCTCTGGTCAAAAGTAGTGCACGGTATAGGGACTAGGGTGCCATTTCAGATGCGACCTAAGTTTAAAGAATGTGCAGGATGCACAAGGAAGTAGCATAAGCATTTTTGCTCAACAATGAGTCATCCATGTCTGTAGCCTACGGTTGGTTACGTGTGAATTCTACCACCAGAGGGCAAGTATAGTCTATTTGTAGATTGTTCGTGACAGTCAAGGTTAGTTTTTCTATTTGCTATGACTCAATAACTGTCCTAATATGTAACCACAAGGTGTAGCGAAACGAAGTAATGCACATTATATCCCAGGTTACAGGTTATTAGTTTATCAACAACAAAAAATGTCACTAATAATGCAAAAGTTGTGTGAGCTTTCCCTCCACATAGTGGAGGTTATCGTATCGTTTCAAACGTTAAACCCATAAAATGTTGGGTATGTACTGTATCTCAGGATATTTCAAGCAAGAGAGGGACAAGACAGAACAGGATGGATTGATGGAACAAGAGAGAGGGAGAACAGAGAGGAGAGGAAGTGTGTAGAAAAGTCGGTAAGGTTTGGGTGGGCTTTGGCCGATGTGGTTTTCACCGAGGGAAAGGGAGGTTTGAGGACGTGTTCTGATTAACATGGAAAAAGGAAGTCGTCGATTTCTTTCTCTAGTATTAATTCACAGTTACTGCTTCTTTTTGCATATACCTGAGAAGCACTGAGCTCTCAGAATAGTTCTCTGTAAAAAGATAACAAAAATGATAAATCATAAAGTAATTATTGTTACCAGTTAGTCTAGTAAGGTCTATAAGAAATAACAGAGCGGCTACACAAGACCACTGGTTACCCTTCCGAATCCTTAAAAAATAAAACTTTCCCAAACCCCCTCCCCATTAGGGTACCAATGGTCTCTTCCACCCTAGAACATCTTAGCATGCATATATAAGCCCAACTCTTCTCAGGCAAAACTGTGAGGGGCGAGTGCTTTTTTCCCTAATAGCATGCTGTTAGTCTATATGTTATGTGTATAGAAATATACACATTCATATGCACTTAATATATACAGTAAATATATACACATTCATTAAGCTTATGATCAAATCTGATGTCTTCTCAAATCACATTTCCTTGATAATGGATATAGACATATCAATCCCTTATTGCTTGCAATGGAAACCCCATGAAGACTGAAATAAGTCAAAACTTTACAACTGTACAGAACATTTGGACCAATAACAGGTATAAGAAGAATTTCTATAATACAAGAACAAAATCCCAAAGCACTAGATCAAAGGAGAAGACGGGGGAGGAAGGGAGGGATGTAGGGATGAAGAGAGACAATTAGAAAAAATAGATTTGGTAGTTTGTAGACTGGTGTCTGGGTGTCAACAAAACCATGTATAGGGAATATATCTGTGTGTACTACCATATATAACTATATTATCATATATATTACTCTGGGTGTAGAGTACTAGTGCAAGTTGGGGTGAATTCCATTTATATTATATCAACTCTGGAGGTGAATAAAAATCCAAACCATTCATTGAAACAAATCCGACATTTAATATAACAACCGATTTTCAATGAATGAATTGAGATTCAATGCATCTCCTGAATTGACTGCAATCAAAATGGAGTCCACCCCAACCATAGTTATAGGTCAAGCTTTCACCCTCCCTGTCACTCCCACCTCAAACTACACAGATGAAGGCTTTTCGGATTTCTCACCCACTACTATTGAATTAGCATGGTCCCAGATCTGTTTGTGCTGTCTAGCCAACTCCTATGTCATTGGCAAGCTAAACATGACATGTTTGATGTGACAATGAGTGACAAGGACTTGGTAATAGAGCACAAATCAGCTGGCACTCGGGCTACTATTGGATATGTGCAGATATGAAATGCAGATATGGAGTTATGTCACGTGACTCACAACAACAGTTCATATTTTATACTAATAAAACGTCAAACCTACTCACAGCATCACTTGAGCCTGTAGAGGACACAGTTCTCAACCGAACGAGTCCGGAGCTTTGAATTATCTAAGGGTTTTGTCTAATTGTATTTTTTTTGCTTCGATCGCTGAGCGAGGTTGCCCTAATAGCTTTTTTAGCTTAACACTATCTAGAGTGTATACAGTCCACACCTGTATAAGGCTAATGTTAATGTGAGTCATAGAGAATGCCATTTCTACGAAATGTGAAAAGATTTCACCTTCAGTCCTTACACAACCCTCTGTCTCTAGCGAGAGAGGAGCAGGTGGCAGAGTGAGAAATGAGGACGGGGAGAGATGGGAAGGTCAAACCCCCCCCCCCAAAAAAAAAAATCACGTCAAATCAAACAGACACATTTCAAGCAACTGAACTGGATACGAACAGTTAGAGACATACGCATTACCTTAATAGGCGGCAACATTCTATGCCAATAAATATCAATAATAAAATCGACAGTAACATCGGAAAATACAAAAATAAACATTTCTGTAAATCAACCACTAAAATGAAAATATACAATCCATAAGAGTGACAATAATTAAAATATCGACATTGGGTATATCAAGATATATATATATTTTTTAAAACATTGTCACTATAACCTCGTCATCTTCTAGATTTCAACAAAATGTCAAAAGAAATTGGGATTTTAGGAAGTTTTGGTCTCTTTTTTTCTGATGTCTGGTATGGAGGGAAAACATTTGTCCTCCTTCAACACCCCCCCCCCCCCCCCCCTCCCTTCTGATAAATTGGCACTCTTGCATCTTGGACCAAAGGTAGATGCATGTCTGTGTGCTCAAAGCCACACAAGTCCCATGTACGCCACAGATATACAGCATATCTCCATAGGATTAACTATACATAGATACAAATATATTTCTATACATTGCATATTTCTATATATGTATGTTGCCTTTTTTGTTAATTTGATCATTGTTTCGTTCTGTTCTTCTACCAAGCGCTGTCAGTCCATCCTCCATTCACGGTGCCCTCTTTTATTGTGAGGAGCGATGGTTCAGCAGCCAGGACCGGGAGAGGTGGGGGGTGGGGGGGGTGGGGGTGGGGGGGGTCAAAAAGGACAAAAGAGAAAAAGAAAACTGAAAAAAAAATCACTACACTCAAATCATAGGAGTCATTGTGAGTGTGGCGATGTGGTGAAATGCTCGATACAGGAAGACAACAAAGGATTGAGGAAGTGAAGGGAGATCGATGATGAAGATGGAAAAAGACCGAAATTGATCTCTTGTCTAACGGGTAACCCGAAGCCACTTCTGATTATAGCCACACCCTCCTGACACTGACATGTGCAGACTGAAAGGTATAGTTTGATATGTGTACAGATTTGATTTCTGAGGAGCCATATTTAGAAAAAGAGAAAGAAGCTTCATTTCATGCACCTGCATACAAGAGGGCAGGGAGGGCGGGTAGGGCCGGTATATGGTCAATGATGAGAAATACCGATCCCTGCTTCGATGGCCCCTTTCACTGCTCCCGACCAATGGGAATGAGAGTTCCACCCCCACCCCATCTTCTCTACCACACCTAACCCCGCCCCCTAGAGAAAGAAGAGAGAATCCATCCCTTCTGCCCTTTAATCCTCAAAACCATTATAAAAATAGTTTGTTATGTCCTCCCTCTCTGTGGGTTAGGATGCTATTCGGAATATCTTCTTTAAAACATTGATGGCCGTTGTTCAGGCTTTCATCAGAGTCTGTGTATTGCACAAAAGCCCCAGAACGCTTTGCGTTCTCTCCAGCTCTCTACATGGCACTGATAACATCAATAATGATAATGATAATAACTGTAGTAGTGAATGAATGCTAGTATAGTACAACTCTCTAGCACCCCCAGCTTTTAAAATGATACATTGCTGTTTGATCGGTCGTGAGTCTCTATAAGTGTGTGTATGTGTGTGCCTGTGTGTGTGATACAGTCTACTTTCAGCACACGGAAACACATTTAACGGTCCATTGAGTCATCTCCCCTGGGAGATCTACACTAACCAGTACATGGCTTGTTTTATGGGTGCTACTAAAAAATAATTTTCTTACTTTGGGCTTGCCTCTTTTTCTTTTCAAAGATTTTCTGTTAAATATAAGAATTTCTTTGTGCGATTTTTTTTTCTTCTTCAAAAAAAACAAATGCATGCATTTTAATATATATTCGATATTTTGTTGGTGTTAGTTACTGTAAGTGTGTTCCTCATCCCAAATACAAGCGATGCGTGTGTGTGAGTGAGTGGATGGGTTTGCTGTTGAGGCTTGATGTCGTGTGGGGGTGTAGAGTATCAGAACAAGTCTCATTTGACTAAGGAGCTCTTTAGGATTAGTGGCAATACGGAGTGCAAGAACAGCACACATTTACTATAATACAGGGAGGCCTGCTATTGTAGCTCACTACATTATTTATCAGTCCAAATCACTAACCTACACTCAATCCCTGTTAATAAGGCAAGTGTGTGAGAGTATACGTGTGTGTGTGTATGAGAGAGAGAGAGCGAGGGAGAGTGTATGTGTGTGTGGTGATGTGTGTTCTCATTGCTCCAACAGGCGTTAGATTGCTGTAGACTAACGCTGAATACCTCTTAACATTTTTGCTTCGGCTTAACATATTGCACATCGCATGTGGTGGGAAAGTGCATGTAGTCATAGTGGATATTTTTTCTCTTCATTCTAAGTCTCTTATACACTGCATGTCCCCCTCTACCTGGCTTTCAATATAGAGCATTATTACATGTGGCTAAATGGCACCCCCTACAGCTCATTATCATTATCACTATTGGACTAATATAAATGGGAGCACTAGGATTACAGTGGTGTTGGTATGTCTCTCTTTCCTGATGCTCCTTCTGTAGTTGACTTGTTGGCTTGCTTCTCCACATCATGACGCTACAAAATGGAGGGGATGGGGGAGTGACAGCGGCGGAGGTTGGTTCCCGGGGGCTCGAAAGGGTTGGTGATGGGGGTGAGGCGCATGGGGGCTCCTGACATGCCCGAAATGTTATTGAGGCTGCGAGACTTCTCATAGCCTGTCGCTGTGGTGACCGTGTTATCATAGTTAGAGGGTTACATTAGGTTAGAGGTCAAGGGGTTTACCGGAGAGGTGACAGAAGTTAACAGTGGTGTTTTTGGGAAAAGTAGTTTTAGGGTTAAAAACAGTTTAAATGCAGGACATTTGGTACAAAATAAAGTAAAATTGCATAAATGTTTGTGGTTAATTTAAATGTTTTAATGATTATTATGTTATTTTTTCATGTTTAAGGAGGATATGGATATCATTTGGATGACAGAGAAAGATGTCGCGTTAAAATATATGATGGATTAGAAATAGCAAGGAATAGCGATTGTTATGAATAAATAGGTTTCCAAAAACAAAAACAATAAAATAAAATCATACCAAATCAACAGTCAAACCAAAAATCCAAATCAAGTGTTAAGGCCACAGACAAGGGACAGAGAGAAAGACAGACAGACGGGAGAGACAGGACAAAACAGGAAAATGAGTTATGAAAATATGGCATCAAAGTTTTGCCACATCAATACAAAATGGTGCTCTCTGTCAGTAGTGTCAGCATACACAGTACAGCACAGTAGATTACAGCACTGTAGAGTACAGTAGAATATAGTAGGGGGGAGAGTACTGATGGATAAAACAGCTGGTGTCAAGCTCCAGTGACTTTTAGCTCCCTCTGGCATACACAAAGAGAGGGAAGTACACTCATGTGTCTCTCAGAAAAAAAGGGAGATATTGAGAAAGAGAGAGGGCAGACTCGGCATCCAGATGTTTTAGCCTCCAACACGGAATTCTAATCCTCCAGACAGACAGACGGACTTCAGAGGGACAGACAGACGGACAGGGCAACAGTACATACAGTCAAAGCTCTATTCAGCACCTCCCCAGAATAACAACAACGTGACCAACTTGGACCTGGTGAAGTCGTCAGGATTTGGGAACAGAAACATCAGCAGAACATTTATTGTGTGTGTGTGTGTGTGTGTGTGCGTGCGTGCGTGTGTGGTGGAAGACCTTAATAAAACACTGACAGCTTCACCGGGCCCAACCGAACCTGGCTGCCTCCCCTTATTCACCATTTACACCTTCCTCTCGGAGCCCCCGTCACAGTAGTAATGATCTCGGGTCAGTTTGACCTTCTACATCATAACGAATAAAATGAATAGGATAATATTTGAATGTGCAGAGGTGACCTGATCCTTGATCAGCCCTCCGACTCTGAGACGGTTTGTGAATGCAGGCCCATATTCCCTCTCATGGTCCAAGGCTACCTTCTTCCCCAGGGATGTAGTAGAACGTAAACATAAAACACAGTTTTTGCACCTTTTCATGTTGTGGAGAGCCTCTATGCACATATTATTATGCCAGATTAGTGTTCGAATTTGCATTACTCCCAACTAGTGATTGCGATGGCGTTCAGAATGCCGTTTTTGCCACTACTTCCTCAGCATTTCCTACAACTTGTGTAGGTCTGTTTGACATTTTTAGAGAACAGATGTCAATACCCTGGAGAATGACCAGGTAGAGCAAAATAGATCAAGGTTTGACACAAGCTCAAGATGTTGTTACATCTGCCATAATCCCACAACACCCCTTCAAGGGTGAGCCAAATATCCAATACCACATTTTAAGAGTGAGCCAAAATTTAACACCATCCCTTTAAGAGTGATCGAAAAGTCACATTACTATGCTCGGACATTACATGCATCAACCAATGGTTGCATGCCACGTCATTGACTGTGCCGTCAGCAACGTCTGAGCAGGGGAACATGACCGTTATCTAACACCACCCCTTTAAAAGCAAGCGAAAATCTAACACCCCACCTTTAAGAGTGAGTCGCTCTTTTCCAAGATACAATTTAGAGGAAAAAGTGGATATAAACCTCAACACATCTGACCAAGCAGTATAATTGTCAGGTTAGGTGGCATAACAGGATCGGTTTGACCATCCTCTGTTCTCTAAACTCAAAGCAGCCACATCTCCTCCTAATGTGTACTTTCTTTGTGTTGTTTTTGTTGTCATGAAGGACTTTTTTTTCTGTTCATCATTACTGATAATAGAGAATGTGGCCCTGGGTTAGGAATGAATGAGGGCGGAAAGGCAGTCACATCACATGTCATCAAACATAAACCTGGGATCCGATTCAATCAATCACAGATAAAAGGTCAACCACGCTGTGGTTTACGCCGTCTCACAGACATTGTCATTGGATATTTTGATTTTGTAAAACCACATCTACCCTTAAAATACAGCATCAATAGTCTGAATGAAAACTGCAGCCGTGCTGAAAAAAAACCGGCATACATTTCAAACTGGTTCATGCTGGTCTATACTGGTCAGTGCTGGTCAGATGCTGGTCAAGTTGGTCTGACCAGCATGGTCTGGGTTCTGCTGGCCGACCAGTAGGATCTAACTGGTCTGACCAGCATGGTCTAGCTGGTTATCCTGGCAGACCAGCCTTCGTTGTGTTTCCATTGTGTTTTCGCTGATGACCAGCCTTCATTGTGTTTTTGTTGGTAACCAGCATCAGCTAAATCAAAACCAGCATCAAGGCACATTATGCTGACTTACAAAGTGAAGTATAATTCCTATTGGAATCTAACCAGAGAGGATTCCCACAGTCTGCATTCAGAATGACTGCCATGGTTTAGAAGATGAGGGGGCGTTCAAAACCGCGATGCAGTTGTCAAGTCAACAAATCCGTCAGTGCAGCTGTGAACCGCATCACAAGAGACATGCCAAACGGGAGATGTATATATATATTTAAAAAAATTATATCATTAATGCAATTTCAATGTTGTTTGAGTTGCTTAGTGAACCACTAAATTAGTTTGAGAGGATTTTACTGCAACACTGCTCACTGCAGCCAAGTTGCTTGACATAGGAGTTTCAAAGAGCTGTCAGTCAAAGCGAGCTCATGAATATAAGCTCCCTGCCCACTCATCCTGTCTTTTCAAACTTCCTGGTACAGTAGTTAGCCATGAGAGAAAAGGTACTTTTCAGAATGACTGTTGGATGCCATGTAGAACCCTTTGATTTGTCTCTGTAGGGGAAACCTTTTGAGTTCCAATTAGAACCCTCTCATGAAGAACATCAACGCTAAATTGTAGCTGGTCTCATCAGATAACATGGCACACGTTAGCCCTATGCTAACCTCAACAAATGGTACTGATTATGTCCTGGCACAACTTCTTCATCAGCCTATGAACGATCTTAGACTTTATATCGACCAACCAATGTCATTTCTTTAAAATAGGTCAACCCTGGCCACTAGAGGGATATTTTAAACCTGCAAATTCAAGGTTTACTACTGTAACAAAATGTTGTGTGCCAATATTGCACTGATGCATCTTTGATTAGGCTACTAGCTAAAACGAACACCACACGTTGTTGTTTACGAGTTTCACACACATCCATGTGCTTTCGCGGGGAAAATATAAATGAGGTCCTTACAACAACATAAACCTGTTCACTGCCGGTCCTTGATGCTCGATTCAAAACGCATGCGATGAAGTGTATGATGCTAATAACGCGTAGCCTATAAAATGTTGTGGCCCTACATTTACGTGTACACGACCATGTAATATAGCCGATGCAATACGATTTGTATGTGTTTGTGGGCAAGGCTGAAGAAAGAGGTAGCTCCATATTCAAATTCATTCATAATCTTCATTTTCAAGCTGTTGGCTGTAGACGTCCCTTTTCAACACAATAACACTTGGGCACGAGCTCACCAGAACTGAGTACCGGCACCTCAAAATGTTCTACTGCAACCCTTATAAAATATTAGCTCAAAAGTATTGTACAGTTCCTGCACTTAAATATAAACAGTACTGGCACCCAAAATGAGTACCGGCACCTATTTTAGTCCAATTCAAGCACTGCACACTAACACAATACATGTAAATCAACATTTCAAATGGGGGAAACTCATGTGAGATTCAAACCCTTGCCACAATCTGCAACAATTACGTGGACTAGGCACTTGACACAGAGAGCAATTTGACCAGTCAGTCAAATACATGTGATAATTGCTTTGATGAACATGAACATGCTGTTAGAATTAGTTATCTCAAGGACACTTCCAACTGCTTCGACAATTTTAATTGTCTGACGCACCTGTGCCAGGACATAATCAGTACCACCTGTTGAAGTTCGCATAGGGTTCATTTGTACCATGTTATCTGATGGGACCAGCTACAACTTAGCATTCGGTCACATGCAATTAAATCAACGCTTTTCATTGGCTGATACGCATTTTGTGCGTGTTAACTTTCAATTATTGCTTTTTTACAGTTGATTTAAGGTGTAATTGTTTTTTAAATGACTTGTTGTTTACCTTACTTTCACTGCACATTGAAATGTATGTGGGGGCAATGTGCTGGCGGGGAAAATTAGCATATTTGGGGGGCATGGTCTAAAATATGTTGTATTTCTGCCAATTGTTAGTGGAAGTATTGTACCAGTTGAAGAGGTTTTATCGTTATGTTGATGAAGGTTGAGGAGGTAGAACTATCGCATAGTGCAGTGTGCTGCTCAATGAGTGCAGACATTGAAAAACGGTGCAATCATCTAGGTGTAATGTGTGGTGTCTAGGAGTCGGAATGGTGGCGAGTAGTGCAGACGAAATGGAGAAAAAGTTGATGATGCAACAGCTGTGCTGGAAGGCAAAGAAATATGGGTGTCAGTCCCGATGGTATGGAGCGGGAGGATGAGGGTCAAGGACCTGAAATGGTCTGTAGTGGAAAGACATAGGAAGAAGAGAGATCATGATACTGAAAGCAGCGGCGCGTTTAGTAAAGAAAGCATAAAGAGCTCCAAGGTAGGAAGCAAAAGTAATAATGAGTCGGAGTGGAAAGACCACAGGGCCTCATTCACACCCTACCTGACTAACTAATGCCGTAGAGAAAAAATGTAGGTCAAATTAGCTTGGTTCGTTGGAAATGGTAGACTGTTAATATTGTGTGGTAGACAGGCTCAGCAAGACAAGATTCTGAAAATGGAAAAGCTTTAAATGGGAAGAAGATTAAAAGCCATGTCCCTGGTGATTATGCTACATTGAGGGGAGTCATCACTGTAGTCCTGATATCTATGTCCACAGATAATATTAAAGAACATGTGAAGGGGAGGAAGAGTGATTGAGGCCAAAAGGTTGATCAGTAGGAAAGAGGGTCAAAGAAGTGAAGCCTATCATTGCTGCTCAGGTTTGAGAAGGTTATGCCTGGGAAAGTACAGAGAGGATTCCTTAGTTTCAATGTCAGAGATTTTGTCCCGTCCCCATTGCAGTGTTTTAAATGTCAAAGAATGGGACATGTAAAGGAAGGACAAGATGTGTCAAGTGTGGAGGGGAACATGATTACGGTGAATGTGGGAGCAATGTGAAGGTTAAGTGTTGTAATTGTGCGGGGGGAGAACACAGGTTTAAGGTTAATGCCAGGTTTTTATTTGATCTTTATTTAACTAGGCAAGTCAGTTAAAGAACAAATTCTTATTTTCAATGACAGCCTAGGAAGGGTGGGTTAACTGCCTGTTTTGTACATTGTCCGCTCAGGGATTTGAACCTCCAACCATCCAGTTACTAGTCCAACGCTCTAACCACTAGGCTACCCTGCCGTTTAAGGTTATTGTGGAGACCGCAAAAGAGACATTGGGGGATGTTACTGCTGAACAATCCTATGGGTGGAGTGTTTCAGTATTATATAGGTCGAGTTTAATGGGGTAGGGGGTTTTGGGAGTCGGTGAGGAAGAAGTTAGTAGGGATTTATCTGGTTTTTATTTTCGTGGTAGTACAGAATTGGACAGATCATGATTGATTCCAGCACAGTAGGTAACGACATGCCCTTAAACGTTTGTTTGTGCATGACATCATGGAAGAAGATGAAGGTTGAGCGCCTCATTTGTCCGGTCCCAGTTCTACATCTTTGTAAGAGCTTGTGACAATCAAGAGTTGCGCTGTTAAGAGGTTACTGTGCATTTCCCAGTAACTTAATGGCCGTTTTTCATCAGGAAGTTCATGTTTAATTTTCCTTAACTTACTGTTAGCTTGCTGCAAGCAGTTATTGTACAATTCACAGTAACTTACTGTGGACGACCTCTGTCATGCTCACTGACCTGATGGTGTGACAGGACGGTCAGTTTGCTACCAACCAAGAGGTTGAGGCCAGGTGAGGCTGGTTCCCAAGTGCGCTCACCACAAAGAATGCTGAGTAGTTGTCACCTAATGTTATACGCTATCTTGTAATCAGAAAGGTTCAGGGAAGGTACAGTGAGCTACTGGCTGCAATTAAGTTCCTGTGCACTTTACAATAACTTACTGACATCTGGCTGCCAGTTAGGTTGCCAGTTAAGGTGCCAGTAAGTTACTGGCAGTTAGTTGTCAGTGAGTTACTAGAAGTTACTGGCTATTACGTTACTGTGATTTTTTAACTGGTTGCCAATTAGGTAACGCAGAATTCAAAGCAACTTCGAGCCAAACTCATTTCCATTAAGTTACTGTGAAATGTAGTTATGCTACGTTTGGTACCGGAGCCCCGAGGCATGCGTTGAAATTGCTAAGCAGCTAACTTCGAAGCAGTGTGCCGATGCGTGCATCCCTTTAACAGTGGTACGTCAACAATGATGTCCGAGGCTTCGTTCGACTCCGTGCTTTTTTCAATCCGTAAGTTTCAAAATGAGAGATCCCAGTGATTTCGCTGTGGTTCCGGTGCTTTCTTCGATTCTAAGCTGCTTTCAAACATTGACCTCTACTGGACACTTTAATTACAAATATAGTAATGATTTTGTACAAATATTTTAATCTGACCAGTAATTTATCAGGTAGAGTAGGGAACAATTCAGGGATGTGAGGGTATGAGGTCAAATCCTGTTGAAGGCACACTATTTAGAAAATTGTTTTGTGTGAAACCACACTTTCTACACTGGTGTTCAAATCATTTGTTTTATTTGGTATAGTATAAGCTTCTGTCTTCAGCATCCTAAATAATGTCATAGATTCAGATTATGAAAAATAGTAAACTTGAAGCATGATGACAGATGTGAGGCTGGTATTCCAACTGATTATAGGGGTTTTGATGAAAACATTAGAGAAAGAAAGACTTTATATGATATGATAATCATACGCTGCTATTTATTGCTGACCAGGAGATGCAACTTTGTGAACAGATAATGAAGTGTTTTTCAGCACTATTTGGTGAAAGTGTCAAAGCCTTCAGAAAGCGTCGGATTCTCATCACTACTGAAATGCACAGTAACCTCTTTTTTTAAAACCTTTATTTAACTAGGCAAGTAAATCAAGAACAAATTCTTATTTTCAATGACATCCTAGGAACAGTGGGTTAACTGCCTGTTCAGGGGCAGAAGGACAGCTCAGGGATTCGATCTTGCAACCTTTCGGTTACTAGTCCAACGCTCTAATCACTAGGCTACCCTGCCGCTACATCTTAACAGTGCAGCTCTTTAAAACCTATTAGGGATAGCCCCCTTTTTTTCAATTTCCGCCTAAATGACATACCCAAATCTAACTGCCTGTAGCTCAGGCCCTGAAGCAAGGATATGTATATTCTTGGTACCGTTTGAAAGGAAACACTTTGAAGTTTGTGGAAATGTGAATTGAATGTAGGAGAATATAACACAATAGATCTGGTAGAAGAAATTACAAAGAACAAAACAACAGATTTTTTTTCTACCACCATCTTTGAAATGCAAGAGAAAAGTCCCAGTTCCAGCATTCACTCTGGTTGTAATTCCGATGGTGTCCACAAGATGGCAGCAGTGTATGTGCAGTGTATGTTCAGACGCATAACTTGAAGTATGAGCAAGCTGCAGGACATTTAGTGTGATGTCACCTAGGTATAAATGGGCAAATCGTGAAAGACATTTGCAATCATATTACATTTTTCTGCAAGAATATTGTCAAATCTGTATACTTGGACTTTGAATTAGCTTTTCCAGTATTAGTTGCCTTATTATACGTTCAACATTTGCAAAACAATCAGTTTTCATAACTTCATAACTCTGAATATTCTTATAATTTTGGTCCAAAAGGAAAAGGCATGCTATCTCAAAAGGGTAGCACCTACATTTTGCCACAGACACAGGGTTTCCAGATACTCCCGTAAAGCCCAGCTCACTGGCTATCTAACTGGCTTTATTTGACCCCGATTGGTGCTTATTTGACAAAGATACAGTCATTCAAGTGAAGACCGCCCGCATCATCAGCGTGCCATGAAGGCATCGCTCTCTGACCAAATATGGTGTCCTATAGGATGTACTACACCCCTAACGATATAGTGAAGTCTTGTTACATTCTAGGATCTCTGAGGAATACAGATTCACAGATTCCTTTCTTTGCAAATTGAACCAGTGGAAATACAAAATCGATTGTGCATGCTATATGGACCTTAAGGATATGAAAAATGATTTTATCTAACAAAACGACACTTCATGTTATCTCTGGGACCCTTTGGATGATAAATCAGAGCAAGATTTCAGAATGTAAGCACACATTTCACTTTCAGAGGTGAATTTATCAAACCTATCGCGGTGAAAAAAGTGTTTTGTTGTTAGGAGCTCTCCTCAAACAATAGCATGGCATTTGTTTTCGCAATAATATCTACCGTAAATTGGACCGTGCAGTTATACTAACAAGAATTTAAGCTTTCAGTCGATATAAGACACTTATATGTACTGACATTTGTTGTTTCTCTGTGGCCAATCTCTGTTATGCCCACAGACCTGGTGGGGTTAGCAGGTCATTCAGGTCATTAACAACCAGTTCAAACCCCCAGTTGGGTATAGTCTCAAGTAACCAACATTCAGCAGCAAACTGTCATCTTACAGCAATAACACCTTAATATCTTATTGGCAGACTCAACAGCCTTGGCTCAAATGACTGCCTCACCTGGTTCACCAACTACTTCTCAGATTGAGTTCAGTGTGTCAAATCGGAGGGCCTGTTGTCCGGACTTCTGGCAGTCTCTATGGGGGTGCCACAGGGTTAAATTCTCAGGCCAACCATTTTCTCTGTATACATCAATGATGTCGCTCTTGCTGCTGGTGATTCTCTGATCCACCTCTACGCAGACGACACCATTCTGTATACTTTTGGCCCTTCTTTGGACACTGTGTTAACAAACCTCCATACAACACTCCTTCCGTGGCCTCCAACTGCTCTTAAATGCAAGTAAAACTAAATGCATGCTCTTCAACAGATCGCTGCCCGCACCCGCCCGACCATCTAGCATCACTACTCTGGATGGTTCTGTGGACAACTACAAATACCTACGTGTCTGGTTAGGCTGTATACTCTCCTTCCAGACATCAAGCATCTCCAATCCAAAATCAAATCTAGAATCGGCTTCCAATTTCGCAACAAAGCATCCTTCACTCATGCTGCCAAACATAGTCCGTTTTTACGAGGGTATCCTATCAATCCTTAACTTTGACGATGTAATTTACAAAATAGCCTCCAACACTCTACTCAGCAAATTGGATGTAGTCTATCACAGTGCCATCTGTTTTGTCACCAAAGCCCCAAATACTACCCACCACTGCAACCTGTATGCTCTCGATGGCTGGCCCTTGCTTCATATTCGTCGCCAAACCCATCAGGTCATCTATAAGTCTTTGCTAGGTAAAGCCCCGCCTTATCTCAGCTCACTGGTCACCATTGAAGCACCCACCCATAGCACGTGCTCCAGCAGGTAAATTTCACTGGTCACCCACAAAGCCAATTCCTCCTTTGGCCACCTTTCCTTCCAGTTCTCTAGCTACCAGTGGCTGGAACGAATTGCAAAAATCACTGAAGCTGGAGTCTTATATCTCCCTCACTAACTTTAAGCATCAGCTGTCAGAGCAGCTTACCGACCATTGCACCTGTACACAGGCCATCTATAAATAGCCCACCCAACTACCTCATCCCCATATTGTTATAATTTCTTTATGCTCCTTTGCACCCCAGTATCTCCACTTGCACATTCACCTTCTGCTCATCTATCACTCCAGTGTTAATGCTAAATTGTAATTATTTCGCCACTATGGCCTATTTATTGCCTTACCTCCCTAATCTTACTACATTTGCACACACTGTATATAGATTGTTCTATTGTGTTATTGACTGTACATTTGTTTATCCCATGTGTAACTCTGTGTTGTTTGTGTTGCACTGCTTTGCTTTATCTTGGCCAGTTTGCAGTTGTAAATGAGAACTTGTTCTCAACTAGCCTACCTAGTTAAATAAAGGTGAAAAAATTATTATAATAATTTGTCAGAAAAACTTGAGTAACTTGTTGTTTACCTTACTTTTACTGCAAGCAGTAGCCTGTAGTGTACCGTAAAATAACAAACTTTTAACAGTGCATTTTATAGCATAAACGGAAAACATGGTGGTTCTTCACAACCATCACAACAGTAGTGAACCCTTCCTGATATGCCGTGTTACACACATCACCCCTGACAAAGAACCCCTGAAGAACCTTTTCTTTGTGTGTATGCTGGTCCAGCTGGCCTCCGAAACCACACCCATCATTATCATATTTCCCAGCATGCTCTATTGCTGTCTTTAGAATTGTTTGTTTCAATATCTACATTTTTGCATAGAAAGTGAGTGAATGAATGAATGGTCCAATTATTGGATATCACTATTTAGTCTAGATTCCAATAGGAATTATAAATTCCTTTTCAAGCCAGCATAATGTGACTTGATGCTGGTTTTGCGGGTGACCAGCTTATGTTGGTCATCAGTCTCAAAAACACAGCGAAGTCTGGTCGCCGGCAAAAACTCAACGAAGGAAAGGGCGATACCTAGTCAGTTGTACAACAATGCATTCAACTGAAATGTGTCTTCCGCATTTAACCCAACCCCGCTGAATCAGAGAGGTGCGGGGGACTGCCATAATCGACATCCACGTCTTCGGCGCCTGGGGAACAGTGGGTTAACTACCTTACTCAGGGGCAGAATGACAGATTTTTACCTTGTCAGATTGGGCTGGTCACTGGCAAAAACACAACAAAGGCTGGTCACCAGAGAAAACACAACAAAGGCTGGTCACCAGAGAAAACGCAACGAAGGCTGGTCACCAGAGAAAACGCAACGAAGGCTGGTCACCAGAGAAAACGCAACGAAGGCTGGTCACCAGAGAAAACGCAACGAAGGCTGGTCACCAGTGTAAACGCAACGAAGGCTGGTCACCAGAGAAAACCCAACGAAGGCTGGTCACCAGAGAAAACACAACGAAGGCTGGTCACCAGAGAAAACACAACGAAGGCTGGTCACCAGAGAAAACCTAATGAAGGCTGGTCACCAGAGAAAACCCAACGAAGGCTGGTCACCAGAGAAAACCCAACGAAGGCTGGTCACCAGAGGAAATGCAACGAAAGCTGGCCTATGCTGATTTTTGTTTTCTGCAGGTAGCGCGGTTTCTTTCAATATCTGTAGTTGATTAAATGCGGGCCATAGTCGCCAACAGCACGGGGAGAGGTTGTAGGCTCCCATCCCACTCCTCACAGTGACACAAACCAACAAACAAAATGAGAGACAAA
Source organism: Oncorhynchus kisutch (assembly GCF_002021735.2). Taxonomy (NCBI): domain Eukaryota; kingdom Metazoa; phylum Chordata; class Actinopteri; order Salmoniformes; family Salmonidae; genus Oncorhynchus; species Oncorhynchus kisutch. Next base: position 62,430,946 of record NC_034179.2, on the reverse strand, counting down.
ACATGGGTCATCACAAACAATACAAAATCTGAAAAGAACACAAAACAAAATAATACAACGCTGAATTACTATCACAATTACCAGGTGTTAATACCATTACTGTACTTCCATCCTTTCCAGAAAACAGATTGTGCCTCTGTCTGGAATTTAGAACTTAGAACACCACACCGATGGGGCAGGTTTGGGGTTGGGGAGCACTGGGCTAATGTTGTTGCGGCTGGATTAGCTAGTCAATCAGTTTGACGCCAGGCTCTTACATTAATGCATAGCCTATAGGAGCCACCCAGTCATGGGCTGGTGCTGTGAACAGGAGGCATGCTGAGTAATACTGCCCGGGTAGTACAGCTATGCGACAGATCTGGGTCATCGTGTTCCTCACAACCTGACCACTCCTCTTTGGCCGAGTGGGTGTGATGAGAGAGTGTGTGTGTGTGTTTTAATGGTTTGTGTGCCTGTTTGAGGGTACAGTCATTTCCAGGATTCTGGATTCACAACATGTACTGTTAATGTGTCAAATGAATGATGTGTAAATATATGTGCATGTGTCTACTCTCTAATTACAGTATATTTATGCATTAGCATGAATTGCCGTTTTCATATCTTTACACATGGATCTGACTAGCATGACTTTAGGTGTAGGATACAGTACACACATGATTATTATTCAAAGGTACAGTGCATAGCTGTGTAGGATAACCTCCTGCGTTGGTCTTTCTCTATTCAAACTCTCGTGTTCAAGACGTCGACCCTTGTAACAGCCCTCATCAATCCCAGCCCTGCAGCTCTTAGTTGATTAGGAAGAGTGTGTTAGGAAGAGTGTGTGTGCACGCAGGGTTCCACAAGCCGTGGGGGGGGGGGTTGATTGAGCTCGATACCCCCCCAACCAGTTTGCCTATCGTGTCCTACAGTAATGACATGTTTTTTTTTTTAACGAAGCCTCGCTTAGCTCAGCTCACTGAGACCAGGACAGGACCGGGATAGGGACAAAGGCCCTGCTCAGGAGAGGTTGAGGTGGGAAAGAACAACGTGGTAACCATGAGTAAACACTGGTAGCCTTTGGTAACGGCTGGTGACCGTTGGACGGAATCCAGCCATACCAAGCGTAATGACTCATTTGTTGAATTGTAATGTCATGAGTCAGGGCCGGGAGGCTTACCTTGGTCAGGTCACAGGGATGGGGAAAACTCTGGGCCCTCGTTATATAACTCTGAACTAGAGCCTTGGGAATTTCTTGGTCGGATCAGGTGGTCTGGGCAAAACTCCTGGACCTATATAATGTCTTAGAACTAGGCTGTGTGTAAATACAATGGATAGATAGGCGAATGTGTGGTTGGTAGTGACAATTTGATTGGCCAATAGTCATTAGCCATACTGTTCATCTAACGTTACCCAGATCACCTCCTTCACAGCACCCAACACGCCATGCAACATGCACCTTACAACTAGAGGGTGACAGAGAGAAAGAGAGAGAGAGAGAGAGAGAGAGAGAGAGAGATAGAAGTACAAGCAAAAATGGTTCATTAAATTATCGCAAAAAAAATGTCAAACCATAAATATCAACAAAGAGTGCTAAATAATATAATAATAATTATAATAATAATACATTTGCCAATTAACGGTACAAATATGATCTCTTTTTGTCTTTATCAGGAACTCCTATTGTTTGATTAGCACTCTGTTTCATAGCTTAATTCTTGACACAAATGCATACTGTACTACCACACACACACACACACTCGAACGAACAAACGAACGCACGCACCCACACACACACACAAGCCATAAAACAAGATGAATTGAAGCTGGCCTGCTGGTATGCAATCTATAGTTTGGCCAAGAAGTTGTGAGGTCACACAATATCAATTGCCGAAGCGTTCTAGCTTGGGAAACATGCATTTTGCTTCACTATCAAAGATGATCAATGCTATTAGATCTCAGACTATTAAAAACGTTTAGATTTGTAAAAGCTAATGGACGTCATTCTACTCCGTTCTTGCATTAAATCCTTACATATATCAGGTTGAACACATTCACGCCACTCTACAGGGCTTCATGGCAAAGCCTGGTTGTTTAATGCAGCAGAATACAGCACTGTTCCTGCCAAAGCCGTGACATACCAGCTCGTTCCTCCTGTACCCTTTTCACACTACCGAGCCAAACAGAGCCGAGCCAAACCAAGCTGTACTGCGCTGGCCTGGTTAGTGGTTACGCATCCACTACAGTTGCTGGAACTCAGCTGGAATGGACAATGTGAAAATAAGATTTGTGAGCCAGCGCAGTATGGTTCAGGATGGTTCAGTATGGTTCAGTATGGTTCGGGACGGCTTGATAGTGTGAAGATTGTATTACAGAGGAGGAGGGCAGGAAGCTAGTCGGTTGTACGTACCTCAGGTCAAACTTTAGTTATGCTACGCAGGTGCAATGACTGGGGATGTCCTGGGGATGGGATGGAACGGAACATGGAAGTTAGTCTGAGAGGGGGAGGGGGAGGGGATTGAGGGAAACAAGGGGGTACAAGGGGGCAAATATTTCCCCCAGTGCAAATCCACATGCAGATAAGGTTTCCAATATCAGAGTTGTTATATACTTTGTTATGGCGGCCATTTTGTAGTACGTCTAGTGTTTGGATCGTTGGTAGTGGATGTAAATAAATATGCATGCTCAGGTAGTTGTCAGATACTGTATAGGCTATATACTCCAGTATTGTGCAGTAGATACCTTTGTAGCAATAGAGTTCAATCATATGTGTGCTGTAGTATCACTGAAGTACAATTGTGGTATCACTGTAGGAGTATTACTGTGGTACAGTATCACTGTAGTACAACTGTGGTATCACTGTAGTAGTATTACTGTAGTACAGTGTCACTGAAGTATCGTATCACTGTGGTATTAGTGTAGTATCACTGTGGTATCACTGTAGTGTCTATCACTGTAGTATTAAATAAATGCATATACTGCACATTGTTTTAAACTGCTAAAGTATAGTACATTTTCTTTCAATAGGTTTAAATATCTTAATTTGCATAAATGTTTCTTATTACTTTCCCACTTTTTTGTATTATATATTGTATACAAAGCATTATATATTTGCATTGGCTGATTATTGTTATGTCACATTACGAAGCAACATGTAGATTTGTAATCACCCGAGGCAATATTTGAAACACATTTTTCACATTTATGGATGTATGACAGACAACACAATTGGCACAGTAACCATACATACAGTAGGCAATCTGTATGTATTAGACATAGCATGACAAACTGAACCCCGTTTTAACACACAAACACCTTATCCCCAAAGAACATGGAGTTGATTCATAGGAGACCACGCTGAGGCCTAGACGGCCAGCTCTCTGCTATGTCACATGGACACCATACATGAACACACATGCAGAACACACATTACTTACGATGGGGAGAGGGAGAGGGGCACTATAGATGAATGAATAAACCTACTACATCTCCTCCTGATTGAAGAATCTAATCCAACTGTTCTTTTCCTAATGCATATTGCATGTACCTTGATAGTGGCACATGATGGATAGAGAGAACAAGAGAGAGAGAGAGAGACAGAATGGGGGTGGAAAAGAAAGAGAGAGAGAGAGAGAGAGAGAGGAGGGAGGGAGGGCAGAAAAGAGAGAGAAAGGGGGAGGGTGGAAGAGAGAGAGAGAGAGAGGAGGGAGGGCAGAAAAGAGAGATTGGGGGAGAAAGAGAGAGAAAGGGGGAGGGTGGAAGAGAGAGAGGGTAAAATAGTAAGATGGAGAGAAATAGAGGGGGGGAGACAGGACAGACAGAGAAAGAGATATTCTATGAGGTGAAAAGGGTTAGTTTAGTATTATGGTAATATTGGACGGAATCTAAGAAACAGGAAACAGTTTGTTGTACTAACACTGCTACAATGAACATAACCCATAGATGTATGTTACACATATATATTCTGTATATACAGAGGATAACCAGAGTATATACAGTAGAAATGATTCCATGTTGGCGTTAATGACCGACATAGGACAATAAATAACACACACACATACACAAGCATGCACAGACCCACACCCTCCAGGACTCTATGTCACTGTCACAACCAGTAAATCCCAGTCTATTTGTTGACATAATGCGGACTCTTATGTCACTGTCACATGCAGTATATCCCAGTCTATGTGTTGACATAATGCGGACTCTATGTCACTGTCACATGCAGTATATCCCAGTCTATGTGTTGACATAATGTGGACTCTATGTCACTGTCACATGCAGTATATCCCAGTCTATGTGTTGACATAATATATAATCGTTTCTGCCTGATTTTGCAGACAGTATTTTCACCTGCTGATTCTAAAAGACATCCTGTTGATTTAGATCTAGGGGTGTTGAGCGCATATGGTCATGTACAGCATTGGATTTATTTTTTGTATTAGCTGTTGTTCAATGGTCAATATTAGCAATATAAATGCAATATTATCTTTGTCTTTAATCTGCAGTTTTACCATCCCTGCATCACATACCAAGGTATATAGACCGATAGGGATCCTGAGGCAAACCTCAGGCAAAGTCTGCCGCCAATAATCAAAGTCCATTCTAAAAGGCCATTGATTATCAAGACAGCCTGGTTTAAATAACAAAATGGGTGCCATGAGATTGCTAATTAAAATGTGAGTGGGGGAGGGGACAAAGAGGAGGGGGGGGACAAAGTGTCAAAGAGAAGAAGGGAGAGGAAAAGTGAGAAGCAGAGAGAGATAGAGAGAGAGAGAGAGAGAACACCATTGTGGAATGGCATCTCCTTCCGTCCAATGATTCCGAGTGCAGCACAGAGAGAGTAGCAGCCTAATGGCGGTGGTGCTTTGTGTCTACGGGGGGAAATCAATGGTAGAGGAGATCAACTGGAACAGCGCACATGAGAGAGATGAATTGTACGGACCCCAGATTCTAAACGAACCCACTCCAGCCACATATGGCACCCTATTCCCTATATAGTGCACTACTTTTGACCAGTGCACATAGAGGGTAGTTATCTTCATAGGGAATAGGGTGCCATTTCGGAAGCAACCCTGGACTACTCCAGTGTTTTAAAAGCAGAGCCTGACAGGCTGTAAGTGCCACTCAAGCTGCTCTCGGTGTAAGAGCCCCAGGGGAACACTTTGGTCCTAGATCAGCTCTTACAGGACAAAGGCACTCTGCTCCACTAGGAGTCCTTAGGGAGGGGGATTCACCCTGGTCCCAGATCAGTCTGTCTAGGGTTAATAGGGATAGAGGCCACTTCTGGATTTGATGAGGTCTTTCGACAAATAATACATTAGAATTAATAATAGTACATGAGAATAAAAAGCAAAACACTAAAATGATAAACAAAGACCGTAGAATAAAAAAGTATAATGATACAACGTGAACTCAGTGCATCGTGGGAGCAGGGTTTGATGACCACATGTAGTATTATCGGATTTGACTACTTACAACACATAGTGCAACACATTTGACACATTATTAAAGTGAAAGAATTATGCAATCATTCATTTTAATAATCTAACCCAGAATGCTTTGCACAAAAGTCCCAGAATGCTCTCTTCCACTGTTTCCTTGGCAACAGTGGGAAATAAGGAGAAAGGGGAGAGCGAGAGAGAGAGAGAGAGAGAGAGAGAGAGAGGAAAAGAAGAGGAGCGGTAAAGACAGAAGGAAAGGAGGTGGGAAAAAATATATATTCCACAGTACATTACAGACAAGAAAATAATAACCACCAATAAAACAAATTATACACACATCACATGTACATAAAACACAACACAATATCGACACACACCCTCAAAACACACCAATTACACTATTACACTATACAATATTTATCAGAGGAAAGTATTACAGACAGAGGGAGAGAAAGGCTGCTTCCCAATATGTCCTTTCTCCTGAAGTGTACGCTTGTGCTTTCCCCCAGCGCATTTGAAAAGCATTGGACTTGTGTAACCATTGGATTTGCTCTAGACAGAGTTTCCACCATATGTTTTAGGCATACCAATCTTTTTCTTTTAAATCCATGAGGGTAGTGAACAAGCGCACACTTCGGGAGTAAGGGCAGATATTGGGACGCAGGGAACAGACGTAAGGTGCCCAACCCTCCAAGCTTTAACCTTTCCTGACCTCTGCACTTTAGCATTTGTCAACAGAGGTCAAAGCTGCACGCGTCGTAAAATAAACCACATTAAAATAAAGCCATAAACCAGCAGAACCACTCCGGGCACAGAAACAATGGAGAAGCGCCAGGAGGAGGAGGAGGAAGAAGGGGAGGTTTAAAGCACTATATCCCACTTTAAAAGCGGAAGGCCGGCAGCCATTTTGGGGCGCCTTTGGAGGATGGCTTTTTTCGCTTTTAGAGTGTGGAGGAAGCTTTTGTTATTATTATTACAGGGCTGTCAGGGGCTGTGGCTCAACACACTCTGACACCACTAACACCAGTCAGCTAGTCACCACAGACCGTACGGCTACTACAGTCACTTACCTGGCACTGCACGTAGCACTGTGTCTGTCTGATGGTTGGTCCGTCAGTCGGTCTGTTTGTCCGTCTGTCTGTCCATCTGTAAGTTTGTAAGTCTGTCAGTCTGTCTGCTTGTAAATCAGTCTGTCTGCTTGTAAATCAGTCTGTCTGCTTGTAAATCAGTCTGTCTGCTTGTAAATCAGTCTGTCTGCTTGTAAATCAGTCTGTCTGCTCGTAAATCAGTCTGTCTGCTTGTAAATCAGTCTGTCTGCCAGTCTGTCTGCCAGTCTGTCTGCCAGTCTGTCTGCCAGTCTGTCTGCCAGTCTGTCTGCCAGTCTGTCTGCCAGTCTGCCTGCCAGTCTGTCTGCCAGTCTGTCTGCCAGTCTGTCTGCCAGTCTGTCTGCGTGTAACACTACGTGTGTGGAGGGGTGCCCAGTGCCGGTAAGTCTTTCAGTCCCAAAGTGTGTACAGTATCTAGACTAGACCTCTACGTTTTGATCTAGCCTGACCTTGTGCTCTCCCACTAAAGGACTGAAGCACACCTTAAAAGCACTAGACTCGGGAACAGTGTTTCAGCACAGCCAAATGCATCCCCCACTCCAACCACTGACATTCATACATCTACTGCTGTATAGACTACGATAGCTTGACATCTTGAGTCAATGCCACTCATATAGGGACATTTGTGGTGGTTGGGGATTAGGGAGCAGGCATAGATATGATCCAGAGTCAGTCTTGGTTTAGGGTTGTAAAGGAGAATGGAGAGGATTTAGGTCCAATGGACTGACCCTGGACCAGCACAGAGGGCCTGGGCTCCCCCCCTGGTACTGTGATGAAACAATGTTCTGGTCACCTCAGAGTGGAGGTCAGTTCCAGAAAAGAGTGAGAAGTAACCAGCTTTCACTTCAAGAAATGAACCAGTACACACCAGTGGCCTTTACTCTGCTACTAGTTTATATAGACAAACATGTTCACACTGATTTGGTCCAATCATCTGGATTTAAATGAGTCACAGTTTATTTTTCAGAATTCTCCAATTGTGTGTGGATTATACAGTACCTTGGATTTGTGTATTGTTTGTGTGACTGTTGGTACACTGCTAAACAGGACAGTTGTACAGGTGTCTCTGAGTAAGGAGAGAGGAGACCGTACCAGAGGAAAGAGCCACAGGAGCGAGAGGAGGACACGGCAACACAAAACCAAAAAGGAAAACAACGGGAGCACAAAGGAAAACGCAGGACACAACAACCGACAGACGGACGGACAGAGACCGGGGAGAGGACAGCGACAAACAGACAAGTGTAACACAGAGCAACAAGAGCCGACATACAAACGCATGACACGACACAACCTGAGGAGGGAGACAACAACAACAGACACGTCAGAAGACATGGCCCCCCTCACAACCCCACCCCCACCCCTCTCCATGGTGGTCCTAACACACACACACACACACACACACGCATAGCAAAGAACAGAGGGCTAGCATCGCAGCCGACACAAACACACAGATATACACACAAACGCACACACACCTTCGCACGCATACAGCGCTAGCCGATGGACAGAGGGACATCCACAGCCAAACACACACACACACACACACACACACACACTCCCATTCAGAATCTTGTGTTATGTTGGTAGCGTTACGTAGCGGCTTAATTGGTCAAATGGGTCATGAAGGGTTCAGTTTACGATGTGTAACAGGGCTCGAAGACGGGGAGTCGAGGGGTAGGCTACAAGTACATGTGGTGGGAAATCCTGTGTGTTGTGTGTGCGGAGGAGTAGAGTTCTGAGACGGTGAATTTGAGTGGAGGCTGGAGCTGAGATTGCAGACGAGGTCTCGGGGAAGGAAGGAAGGATGGATGGTGGGAGGGAGGGAGGAGATGAGGAGGGGGAGGTAGGGAGGTGGCCATCATATCGCTCACATCACATTACATAACGCCATTTAGCCTCCCATCGCACAATTAAGCCCAGCGCCCCCTCTCTTTCTTCCTCTCTCTCTCTCATTCTCTCTTTCTCCCTCTATTGGATCCAATGAGTCATGTAGGTCGAATCGACCCCATTCGCTCAGGGCACCTTATCTCCCCCCTCAGTGGAAAACGGTTGTGGCGTTTTGGTGGCGAGAGAGAGAAAAGAGAAGGTCGAGTGAGAGAGAGAGAGAATAGAGAGAGTGGGGGAGAGAGAGGGACAGAGGACTACACTGGTCTGCAGGGACTGGGAGGGGGGTTTGGGGTCATCCAGAGAGCAGAAAAGGAGGTTAAAGGTTGTGCGTCTGTCTGTCCGTGTGTGCGCGTGTAATGTAAGGTTAAGTGCAGAAGTTGAACTGAATGAAATTGACCAAAGGCTAAGCCATAGTTGTGGCGAACTGTGTTAAATGTGGGGAGATGTAAACACATACATTTCCAAACATACATTGATGTACAGTGCCCTCCAGAATTATTCTCACCCTCGGTAAATATGACGAAAAAAAGACAGTGGGAAAAAATGTCATTGTTGTTTATCAGCTTGATCTTGAACTCAAAATATCATATGACTCTGACCTTTAATTAAGTTATAATTGTAAAAAAAAATATATATATAATAATTGGCACCCCGAGAAATTCTTATGAACAAAATCTAATTCATGTATGTTTCGATTAATATTTTACTTTTTGAACTTCATCGGACTATTTGGGAAGTCTTAAGTGGTCCATCCATGACTTCCTGTTTCACTGGGGTATAAATATGAGGTGACACACTGGCTAAACTCCCTTAGTCATCCATCAACATGGGAAAGGCCAGAGAACACACAAATGAAATGAGATTAAAGGTTGTTGACCTTCACAAATTAGGCAATGGCTATAAAAAAAGATAGCCACGAGCCTGAAAATACTCCAAGGGAATCACAGTTTTGAGAATTGCCAAAGACGGTTACATCTTGGGGCCACCAACTCTCCAAAACTACAATTAAACACCCCCTCCATGCCAACAAGTTATTTGGAAGGGTTGCCACCTCTGCTGTCACCAAACCCCAAACGCAAGCGCCTTGCTAAATGCCATTGGAACTTGGATTGGAACCAGGTTCTATGCTAAATGCCATTGGAACTTGGATTGGAACCAGGTTCTATGGTCTGATGAGACTAAAATAGAGGTTTTGGGCAACAAACACCAGAGGTGGGTTTGGTGTAAAAAGAGCCATGGTCATGCAGAAAATAACCTAATTCCCATTGTGAAGTATGGTGGTGGTTCTGTGATGTTGTGGGGATGTTTTACTTCCAAAGGCCCTGGGAACCTTGTTAGGATATAAGGCAATCATGGACTCCATCAAGCACCAGGACATTTTAGGCCAAAATTTGTCTGCCTCTACCAGGAGGCAAAAACTGGGTCATCCAAGCAGGACAATGATCCCAAGCATACCTCTGAATCCATACTAAAATGGTTCACGGACCATAGAATCAAGCTTTTGAAATGGCCATCCCAGTACCCTGACCCTAAACCCCATTTAAAAACCTGTGGGGTGAGCTGAAGAGGAGAGTCCACAAGCGAGGACCAAGGACTCTGAAGGATCGGAGAGTTTCTATATGGGAGGAATGGTCTCAAATCCCGTCCTATGTGTTCTCCCACCTCATCAAGCATCATAGGAGGCGACTCAGAGCTGTTATCTTGGCAAAGGGAGGACGCACAAAGCACTAAATGCAGGGGTGCCAATAATTGTGATAATGCATGTTTTTGAATAAAAAATGTATTTCTTGATGACAAATGTTTTTCTATGAATAATTTTAACTCAATTAAAGGTCAGATTCATATGATATTTTGAGTGTAAGATCAAGCTGATAAATAACAATTACATGTTTTCACTGACTTTTCTTGTTCCAACAGTGTTGTTCTAGGGTGTCAATAATTCAAGAGGGCACTGTATGCACACACACACAAACACGCACACATGCACGAACACACACATACGCACGCACACCCACACACATGCACGGACACACACGCGAACACACGCATACGCGCACACACACATATGCACATGCACCCACGCGCACCCACGCGCACCCACACACACGCCCACCCACGCGCACCCACACACACACACACACACACACACACACACACACACACACACACACACACACACACACACACACACACACACACACACACACACACACACACACATTTACCCTCCCAACCTACACTTAGGACCATATTCCACCATGAAAATGTTGAACCAAACCTTAAAGCTTTACTGTAACAAGCAATTAACTGTCATGCATTCTTAAATATACAACCTTTCAAGAGTGTGTGTGTGGGGGGGGGATACCATGTTACTTTGTGTGTGTGTTTGTGTGCTTTAATGTGGTTTGTGTGTGTTTGTGTGTGCATGTGCGTGTGTGTGTGTGGATGCACGCTTGCCATGTTATTGTGTTTTTGCTCATTGTGCTTTCATTGTATGTGTCTTTTGTGTTACCTCTGTATTGCTATGGTTTGATCCAGGAGGAGGCGGAGTTTGCATTGAGGTCCTGCTGTAGCAGAGGCCCCTCCGGCTTGAACCACTCCTCTCCTGGGGGGGATGCCGGGCTGGCCGCTGCAGCGTCTGGTATTTGTTGTGAGGGGAGTGTTGGAGTGGGGTTTGTAGAGGAGTGTATTTGGGATCGGGGACGCCAGGGATCGGGGACGCCAGGGGCAGGCCGGGCGGGGGGGGTTCGTTTTAGGTTGAGGTTGAGGTGGCGGTTCAAAATGGCGGGTGGAAGGGGTTGGATTGTTGGAGGTAGAACCATGGGGATGTCAGGTGAAAGAAGAAGCAGGTGAGTGGTACAAGGTAAATGAAAAAGAGCATGCATGTCCATTGAGAAAGCATGGAGGGGAGATGAGGATGAATGGATGGGTGGAGCGATAGCAAGCCGACAGGGTGTGGAGAGGAGATAGAGACAAAGAGGAAGAAAGCATGACCAATAAATGAGAGGCAGAATGAGAGCCACAATATAGATATATCCATAGATAGATAGAGAGATACACTACATGACCAAAAGTATGTGGACAACTGATCCTCGTCCTTATGGGCATTAATATGGAGTTAGTCTCCCCCTTTGCTGCCATAACAGCCTTCACTATTCTGGGAAGGCTTTCCACTAGATGTTGGAACATTGCTGTGGGGACTTGCTTCCATTCAGCCACAAGAGCATTAGTGAGGTCGAGCACTGATGCTGGCCGATTATGCCTGGGTTGCAGTTGGCGTTCCAATTCATCCCAAAGGTGTTCGATGGGGTTGAGGTCAGGGCTCTCTGCAGGCCAGTCAAGTTCTTCCACAACGATCTCGACAAACCATTTCTGTATGGACCTCGCTTTGTGCACAGGGGCATTGTCATGCTGAAACAGGAAAGGGCCTTCCCCAAACAGTTGCCACACAATTAGAAGCGCAGAATCCTCTAGAATGTCACTGTGTGCTGTAGCGTTAGGATTTCCCTTCACTGAAACTAAGGGGCCTAGCCCAAACCATGAAAAACAGCCCCAGACCATGATTCCTCCTCCACCAAACTTTACAGTTGTCACTAAGCATTAGGGCAGGTAGCGTTCTCTGCCAGATGGTGAAGCGTGATTCACCACTCAAGAGAACGCGTTTCCACTGCTCCAGAGTCCAATGGGTTTACACCACTCCAGCCGACGCTTGGCATTGGCATGGTGATCTTAGGTTTGTGTGTGGCTGCTCGGCCATGAAAAACCCATTTCATGAAGCTCTAGATGAACAGTTATTGTGCTGACGTTGCTTCCAGAGGCAGTTTGGAACTCCGTAGTGAGTTGAAGACAGATGATTTTTACGTGCTGTGCTCTTCAGCACTATGAGGTCCCATTCTGTGAGCTTGTGTGGCCTACCACTTGCTCCTAGACGTTTCCACTTCACAATATCAGCACTTACAGTTGACCGGGGCAGCTCTAGCAGGGCAAAAATTTCACGAACTGACTTGTTGGAAAGGTGTCATCCTATGATGGTTCCACGTTGAAAGTCACTGAGCTCTTCAGTAAGGCCATTCTACTGCCAATGTTTGTCTATGGAGATTGCATGACTGTGTGCTCAATTTTATACACCTGTCAGCAATGGCTGTGGCTTAAACAGCCAAATCCACTCATTTGAAGGGGTGTCCACATACTAAGATAGATAGATAGATAGATAGGATAGGATAGACAGCATGACCACAGGCAGTAGAAGACAGATTGACAGCCAGATGCAGTGTGATAGCTATTCAGTCAGCGACCGTACTGTACAGATCTGTGAAAATGTGCATTAAAGCTGAAGAAAAAAGAAAAAAAACAGAGCCTAAACCTGGTGGGTTGAAATAGAGTACGTGTAAAAGTGCCCATGTGTCGAAAAGCGATATGGTTCATGATAGAGTAATAATATATGCCATTTAGCAGATGTTTTTATCCAAAGCGACATGCCGTCATGTGTGCATTCATTTTGCGTATGGGTGGTGGAACCCACTATACTGGCGATGCAAGCCGCCGAGCTCAACCATCCGAGCTACAATGGACCACTATTGATATCTACTGATATTGTATTGATATGTACCAAACTCTGGCAATAATACCTACATGTTATTTTACAACCCCAGCGTCCCAAACGGGAATGGAAAGCACCGCAGCACATTTAGATGTACAGTAGTAGACGTGGGGTGCCAATGGAATTGAATACAGCATGTGGGAACTGGGCCAACAAAATATCAATCCATTGATATTTCACTCATGCCATAATGTGGCATAGCCCAGTTCATATAGGAAGGTTTGGAGAGTGAGACAGCTCAAAACAGCATGTGGATATTGTGGGTGGGGTCTGTGACTGTCAGTCAAAATGATTGGTTATGAGGAATATGAGGAGGGGGAGGGGTTAGGGGAGAGGAGAAGGAGGTAGGGAACTACCTGGTGTTTCCGTAGTGTGTGTGTGTGTGTGTGTGTGTGTGTGTGTGTGTGTGTGTGTGTGTGTGTGTGTGTGTGTGTGTGTGTGTGTGTGTGTGTGTGTGTGTGTGGGAATTGGAAGCCAAATTCCTCCAAGAGCTACACTTGATTACGTTTGCCTGGTACGATGGAACCAATAGAATAGTTCCAAAAGCAAACCCAAAGCTGAATCAAACGCACCTCAAATACTGTTGAGTTTAATTAAAGTATTTGACCTAAGGTACTTGAACCAGCTCTGAAGTGTATAGTTCTGTACGTGTGTGTGTGTGTTTGTGTGTGTGTGTGTGTGTGTATGTGCCACATGTATATGGGAGTGTCATGAGCACACAGTGAGTGTTGAGCTGCTGAGTGTCGAGCTACTGAACCCTTGAGTATGGCGGAGCGCTGCCCCTGACTCTGACCCCGGCTCTGACCCCGGCCCTGACCCTGAGCCTGACCCGGGCGTACCTTTCCTCACGTTGCCGTCTGTAGCACGGAACTCTCCGGTACTGAGGAGGAAGCAGGCGCGGTCATGGGGATAGCGCTCACGGCTGCCGCCGGTGCCCAGACCCCCAGCAGCAGGACTCCTCTCCTCCCCAAGCACCATGTCTATGGTGGGGCAGTCCTCGTTAGCCAGGGCTGCATTGGCTGCGTCGCCATTCTGCTTGGAATCTGGAGGGGAGAGGGGTAGGCGGTAGGGGGAAGAAGAGAGGGGAGAGAGGGGAAGGAGGAGAAAGATAGGGGAGGGATGGATCGGAGGGAGGGGGAAGACAAGGAGGCATGTAAGAAGAGGTAAGGAGAGTCGACAGAGAAGGGTGAGGAGGTGGGAGAGGGGGAGAAATAAGTACGGTGGAAGAAAGAGAAGGTGGATAGGTGGGGTGTAAGGGGGGAAGGAGAAGGGTGGGAGAGAGAAAAAGGAGAGGTAAAAGGATGGAGAGGAAATATGTGGAGGGTAAGAGAGAGAGATGAAGTGAAGAGGAGGTAGGAGGAGGAGAAGTGGAGGAGGTAGAATGTGTAAGAAGGGGGGATAAATGGAGAGGCGAGAAGGCAGAGAAAGAAACAAGTAGCAGGAAAAGGGGGGATGGGGAAAGGTGTGGCAGTTAGGTTTAAGGTGAGATAATAAGAACAAGGAGGTAGAGAAGGACAGGAAGAAGAAGGAGACAGAGAGCAGGGCGATGTGTGAGAACGAGAGAGGGGGAGGAAGATGAATAGAAGAGGAGAGGATGAGATTGTTAAAAGCGAGAGTGCGGGTTGTACATGGTGAAGACAGTGAGGCGAGAAGAAGGAAAGGAGGCAAAGGGGGGGGAGAAAAGAACATTAGTGTCCTGTGATGTGACCAAAACACTGCAGTGGAGGAGAGGAGGCAGGAGCCCAGCCTCACCAGGTCCACACACACACACACGCACACACTGAGCTGAGCATCATTACATTAACACACACACTGCAAAAGAGAGAGGGCGGGACAGCGAGAGAAAGAGAGAAAGGGGAGGAAGAGAGAGGGAGGGGGAACAGAGATACTATAGAGTGTCGATATGCACATACATGCGCACTCGTACGCACACACACACACACACAGTACACGCACACACAGTAAACACACACGCAGTACACACACACACACACACACACACACACACACACACACACACACACACTCACGGTGAGATGCTGCGGGGTAACTTGTGCTTATAGCTTCCGACACAGCTGTCAAATCTAATTTGACGTGAGTTACTGCTCAACAATTTACAGAAATAACCCAGAGGGCCAAACCTCACAACGACACACAGAGAGACAGCGAGGGGGGGGATTGTAGGGGGCAGAGAGACTGAGAGAAAGGAACAGAGATTGCAGAGAGTAAAGAGAGCAGGAGAGAGAGGGAGTGTGAGAGAAAGAGAGAGAGACATTCAGTAAATGGCATATTACAGAGAGAGTGAAAGTGGTAAGAGAGGGAGAGAGGTGTGTGTATATGTGAGCGTGTACAGTATATGTCATTGAGCGTGTGTGTGTGAGCGTGCGTGCGTGCAGATGTCTGTGAGCATGTGTGTGTGTGTGTGTGTGTGTGTGTGTGTGTTCAAACAGGCGCATAACACGATGCTGTAGCAACACCTGGTAGTGGAGCCAGGGGGCGTCGGAACATTAAGAGGTCAAAGATTCATTAAAGTAAGAGGCTTCGTGAAGATCACTCACTCTACCAACTACAAAACCGAAGTACGAAGATCACTATACAGTCTGTCCCTCCTTACCTCTTTGTACCTCCCTCCCTCTTTGCCCCCTCTTCACCACCTTCTCTCCCCTTGACTACCACTTCTTACCTTCCTCCATCTCATGTCCAAATAGCTACACAGTTTGAACACTGTGATATTCTGGATGAATCTGTAAATATCTGTTTAATTTACCTGTTTATACCTGCATTATTTATCAAAAGGACACAGCCACGCGCCAGTTGACAGCATATTAGAAAAAAGAAAAGGCCATCTTTAATCTTCCTTGATGCCGTTGTTTTTGAGTGCGGGTTTAGTACTTCTGACTCCAAACAATACTAAAGCAACAGGTCAGGCTATATTGTTCATTGTAAATATGCTATTGGCACTGACCCCTGGAACGGACCCTGTATATAGCTTACTTACTTTCTCGTGTTCTCGTTTCTATTCGTTCATCTTCAGCTGTTGTCGAACACACATGGGTGTGAAAAGACAATTCTCTCTCTGTGTGCAGAGAATTCTACTCAGAGAAAAAAAAGCCAAAATCACTGTGACATCAGGCATTTCATGTATAATGGATTTTTGAAATTTCACAAAGTATAAAAAAAACAGATTTTTTTCCCCACATAATCAAAAAGACCTACTATTTAGGACGTCCTTAGACTTCAGACTGGTTTCCCAGACACAGATTAAGCTTAGTCCTAGACTATTTGTTTTTATTGAACCTTTATTTAACCAGGTCAGAACCATTGAGGTAAAAAAAACTATTTTGCGAGGGCGACCTGACAAGAAGGCAAAACAGGGAAATAGCAGTGTGTACATAGAATATTGCAGAAAAATACTAAATAAACACAAAAAAGAGTCACAAGTTAAAGATACAATTGAAGATTAGAAACAACTGCAGTTGTCACAAACAGTGTGGTCGATCAGAGCCTTAAAAACAGGCAAGGACACTAACTTCCCTAACTTGAATGTCTTTGGAAGCATGTTCCAGGATGAAGGGGCATTATAGGAAAAATATCTGTTTCCCCATCTCAGTTCTAGCCTTAGGAACAGACAGACAGCAGTGACAGTGAACGACGACTGTATTGAGTGACTGACCTGGTCAGTAAGGAACAGAGATACAAAGGGAGTTGTCCCATCAATGCTTTGTACACAAAAGTGTAGCAGTGCTTTAGCCTCCTGGTGGAGAGAGTGGTCCATTGCACCAAAGCATACAGATCACATTGAGTGATCCAGCATTTGCACTAAACCTTAAAGCACCATGATACACTGTGTCCAGATTTGACGGTACTTGCTGAGGTCCGCATATAGACAATGTCACCATAATCCAGCACTGATTAAAAACAGTGCTTTGAACAAGACCCTTTCGAAATAACGGCAGTGGTTAGAGAGTTGGGCCGGTAACCGAAAGGTTGCTGAGTCGAATCCCCGAGCTGACAAGGTACAAGTCGTTCTGAACAAGGCAGTTAACTCATTGTTCACCAGTAGGCCGTCATTGTAAATAAGAATTTGTTCTTAACTGACTTGCCTAGTTAAATAAAGGTTACATTTAAAAATATATATATATATAATTATACTCTGCTCAAAAAAATAAAGGGAACACTTAAACAACACAATGTAACTCCAAGTCAATCACACTTCTGTGAAATCAAACTGTCCACTTAGGAAGCAACACTGATTGACAATACATGTCACATGCTGTTGTGCAAATGGAATAGACAACAGGTGGAAATTATAGGCAATTAGCAAGACACCTCCAATAAAGGAGTGGTTCTGCAGGTGGTGACCACAGACCACTTCTCAGTTCCTATGCTTCCTGGCTCACTTTTGAATGCTGGCGGTGCTTTCACTCTAGTGGTAGCATGAGACGGAGTCTACAACCCACACAAGTGGCTCAGGTAGTGCAGCTCATCCAGGATAGAACATCAATGCGAGCTGTGGCAAGAAGGTTTGCTGTGTCTGTCAGCGTAGTGTCCAGAGCATGGAGGCGCTACCAGGAGACAGGCCAGTACATCAGGAGACGTGAAGGAGGCCGTAGGAGGGCAACAACCCAGCAGCAGGACCGCTACCTCCGCCTTTGTGCAAGGAGGAGCACTGCCAGAGCCCTGCAAAATGACCTCCAGCAGGCCACAAATGTGCATGTGTCTGCTCTTACGGTCAGAAACAGACTCCATGAGGGTGGTATGAGGGCCCGATGTCCACAGGTGGGGGTTGTGCTTACAGCCCAACACCGTGCAGGACGTTTGGCATTTGCCAGAGAACACCAAGATTGGCAAATTCGCCACTGGCGCCCTGTGCTCTTCACAGATTCACACTGAGCACATGTGACAGTCGTGACAGTCTGGAGACGCTGGACCTCATATGGCTGGAGTGTGTCAGCAGTTCCTGCAAGAGGAAGGCATTGATGCTATGGACTGGCCCGCCCGTTCCCCAGACCTGAATCCAATTGAGCACATCTGGGACATCATGTCTCGCTCCGTCTACCAACAGACTGCACCACAGACTGTCCAGGAGTTGGCGGATGCTTTAGTCCAGGTCTGGGAGGAGATCCCTCAGGAGACCATCCGCCACCTCATCAGGAGCATGCCCAGGCGTTGTAGGGAGGTCATACAGGCACGTGGACGCCACACACACTACTGAGCCTCATTTTGACTTGTTTTAAGGACATTACATCAACGTTGGATCAGCCTGTAGTGTGGTTTTCCACTTTAATTTTGAGTGTGACTCCAAATCCAGACCTCCATGGGTTGATAAATTTGATGATACATTTGTGTGATTTTTGTTGTCAGCACATTCAACTATGTAAAGAAAAAAGTAATTAATAAAAATATTTCATTCAGATCTATGATGTGTTATTTTAGTGTTCCCTTTATTTTTTTGAGCAGTGTATATATAAAAGAGCGGGAGAGAGTTCATTGAAGTTGGAAGTTCACATACACCTTAGCCAAATACATTTAAACTCAGTTTTTCACAATTCCTGACATTTAATCCTAGTAAAGATTCCCTGTCTTAGGTCAGTTAGGATCACCACTTTATTTTAAGAATGTGAAATGTCAGAATAATAGAGTGATTTATTTAAGCTTTTATTTCTTTCATCACATTCCCAGTGGGTCAGAAGTTTGCATACACTCATTTGGTAGCATTGCCTTTAAATTGTTGAACTCGGGTTAAACGTTTTGGGTATCCTTCCACAAGCTTCCCACAATATGTTAGGTCAATTTTGGCCAATTCCTCCTGACAGAGCTAGTGTAACTGAGTCAGGTTTATTGGCCTCCTTGCTCACACAAGTTTTTTCAATTCTGCCCACAAATGTTCTATAGGATTGAGGTCAGGGCTTTGTGATGGCCACTCCAATACCTTGACTTTGTTGTCCTTAAGCCATTTTGCCACAACTTTGGAAGTATACTTGGGGTCATTGTCCATTTGGAAGACCCATTTGCGACCAAGATCTAACTTCCTGACTGATGTCTTGAGATGTTGCTTCAATATAGCCACGTAATTTTCCTCCCTCAAGATGCCATCTGTTTTGTAAAGTGCACCAGTCCCTCCTGCAGCAAAGCACAGGATGGTGTTGGGATGGTGTTCTTCGGCTTGCAAGCCTCCTCCTTTTTCCTCCAAACATAACGATGGTCATTACGGCCAAACAGTTCTATTTTTGTTTCATCAGACCAGAGGACATTTCTCAAAGTACAATCTTTGTCCCCATGTGCAGTTGCAAACCGTAGTCTGGCTTTTTTATGGCGGTTTTGGAGCAGAGGCTTCTTCCTTGCTGAGCGGCCTTTCAGGTTGTCGATATAGGACTTGTTTCACTGTGGATATAGATACTTTTATACCTGTTTTCTCCAGCATCTTCACAAGATCCTTTGCTGTTGTTCTGGGATTCATTTGCATTTTTCGCACTAAAGTACGTTCATCTCTAGGAGACAGAACACGTCTCCTTCCTGAGCGGTATGGTGGCTGCGTGGTCTCATGGTGTTTATACTTGCATACTATTGTTTGTACAGATGAACGTGGCACCTTCAGGCGTTCAGAAATTGCTCTCAAGGATGAACTAGACTTGTGGAGGTCTACAGTCTTAACTGATTTCTTTTGATTTTCCCATGATGTCAAGCAAAAAAGCACTGAGTTTGAAGGTAGGCCTTGAAATACATCCACAGGTACACTTCCATTTGACTCAAATTATGTCAATTAGCCTATCAGAAGCTTCTAAAGCCATGACATAATTTTCTGGAATTTTCCAAGCTGTTTAAAGGCACAGTCAACATAGTGTATGTAAACTTCTGACCTACTGGAATTGTAATACAGTGAATTATAAGTTAAATAATCTGTCTGTAAACAATTGTTGGAAAATTACTTGTGTCATGCGCAAAGTAATGTCCTA
The DNA here is from genome assembly GCF_002021735.2 of Oncorhynchus kisutch. NCBI lineage: Eukaryota > Metazoa > Chordata > Actinopteri > Salmoniformes > Salmonidae > Oncorhynchus > Oncorhynchus kisutch. The sequence goes on along the minus strand of NC_034179.2, from coordinate 62,410,977 downwards.
ACCGACTTGCCAAAACTATAGTTTGTTAACAAGAAATTTGTGGAGTGCTTGAACAATGAGCTTCAATGACTCCAACCTAAGTGTATGTAAACTTTCGACTTCAACTGTATATACAGTGCCTTGCGAAAGTATTCGGCCCCCTTGAACTTTGCGACCTTTTGCCACATTTCAGGCTTCAAACATAAAGATATAAAACTGTATTTTTTTGTGAAGAATCAACAGCAAGTGGGACACAATCATGAAGTGTAATGACATTTATTGGATATTTCAAACTTTTTTAACAAATCAAAAACTAAAAAATTGGGCGTGCAAAATTATTCAGCCGCCTTAAGTTAATACTTTGTAGCGCCACCTTTTGCTGTGATTACAGCTGTAAGTCGCTTGGGGTATGTCTCTATCAGTTTTGCACATCGAGAGACCAACATTTTTTCCCATTCCTCCTTGCAAAACAGCTCGAGCTCAGTGAGGTTGGATGGAGAGCATTTGTGAACAGCAGTTTTCAGTTCTTTCCACAGATTCTCGATTGGATTCAGGTCTGGACTTTGACTTGGCCATTCTAACACCTGGATATGTTTATTTTTGAACCATTCCATTGTAGATTTTGCTTTATGTTTTGGATCATTGTCTTGTTGGAAGACAAATCTCCGTCCCAGTCTCAGGTCTTTTGCAGACTCCATCAGGTTTTCTTCCAGAATGGTCCTGTATTTGGCTCCATCCATCTTCCCATCAATTTTAACCATCTTCCTAGTCCCTGCTGAAGAAAAGCAGGCCCAAACCATGATGCTGCCACCACCATGTTTGACAGTGGGGATGTTGTGTTCAGGGTGATGTGCTGTGTTGCTTTTACGCCAAACATAACGTTTTGCATTGTTGCCAAAAAGTTCAATTTTGGTTTCATCTGACCAGAGCACCTTCTTCCACATGTTTGGTGTGTCTCCCAGGTGGCTTGTGGCAAGCTTTAAACAACACTTTTTATGGATATCTTTAAGAAATGGCTTTCTTCTTGCCACTCTTCCATAAAGGCCAGATTTGTGCAATATACGACTGATTGTTGTCCAATGGACAGAGTCTCCCACCTCAGCTGTAGATCTCTGCAGTTCATCCAGAGTGATCATGGGCCTCTTGGCTGCATCTCTGATCAGTCTTCCCCTTGTATGAGCTGAAAGTTTAGAGGGACGGCCAGGTCTTGGTAGATTTGCAGTGGTCTGATACTCCTTCCATTTCAATATTATCGCTTGCACAGTGCTCCTTGGGATGTTTAAAGCTTGGGAAATCTTTCTGTATCCAAATCCGGCTTTAAACTTCTTCACAACAGTATCTCGGACCTGCCTGGTGTGTTCCTTGTTCTTCATGATGCTCTCTGCGCTTTTAACGGACCTCTGAGACTATCACAGTGCAGGTGCATTTATACGGAGACATGATTACACACAGGTGGATTGTATTTATCATCATTAGTCATTTAGGTCAACATTGGATCATTCAGAGATCCTCACTGAACTTCTGGAGAGAGTTTGCTGCACTGAAAGTAAAGGGGCTGAATAATTTTGCACGCCCAATTTTTCAGTTTTTGATTTGTTAAAAAAGTTTGAAATATCCAATAAATGTCGTTCCACTTCATGATTGTGTCCCACTTGTTGTTGATTCTTCACAAAAAAAGACAGTTTTATATCTTTATGTTTGAAGCCTGAAATGTGGCAAAAGGTCGCAAAGTTCAAGGGGGCCGAATACTTTCGCAAGGCACTGTATATATATATATATATATATATATATATATATATATATATATATAAAAATAAAACATTGAGCAAGATTTGTTCCTAAAATAGAAACCCAACTTCAGTTTCTTGGTCAAGTTATCAATGTGTTCTCAGCTTTCATCTAACCAGATCCATAGGTACTTATAGGAGTTGCCCCTACCAATTTACTGGCCTTTTATAGTTCAAATCTGCAAGCGACTCCATCTGTTAACTTTCAGGGAAGAGAAAACCATACATTTAGTTTTCTACGCATTAAGCACAAGTTTCAATTGGAAAAGCTGCCTTTGAAAAACATCAAAAGCCAACTGTAAGTCCTGAAAAGCCTTCTCAATATTAGATGCGCTAGGATAAATAATTGTGTCATCAGCATACAGATGGAGAGTTGCAGAGTCAACAGAGTCTTCCCTATCTACAAGTCTATGCTAGGTAAAGCTCCGCCTTATCTCAGCTCACTGGTCACGATGGCAACACCCATCCGTAGCACGCGCTCCAGCAGGTGTATCTCACTGATCATCCCTAAAGCCAACACCTCATTTGGCCGCCTTTCGTTCCAGTACTCTGCTGCCTGTGACTGGAACGAATTGCAAAAATCGCTGAAGTTGGAGACTTTTATCTCCCTCACCAACTTCAAACATCAGCTATCTGAGCAGCTAACCGATCGCTGCAGCTGTACATAGTCTATTGGTAAATAGCCCACCCTTTTCACCTACCTCATCCCCGTACTGTTTCTATTTATTTACTTTTCTGCTCTTCTGCACACCAATATCTCTACCTGTACATGACCATCTGATCTTTTATCACTCCAGTGTTAATCTGCAAAATTGTAATTATTTGCCTACCTCCTCATGCCTTTTGCACACATTGTATATAGACCCCCCCTTCGTTTTCTACTGTGTTATTGACTTGTTAATTGTTTACTCCATGTGTAACTCTTTGTTGTATGCTCACACTGCTATGCTTTATCTTGGCCAGGTCGCAGTTGCAAATGAGAACTTGTTCTCAACAGTGGGGCAAAAAGTATTTAGTCAGCCAACAATTGTGCAAATTCTCCCACTTAAAAAGATGAGAGAGGCCTGTAATTTTCATCATAGGTACACTTCAACTATGACAGACAAAATGAGAAGAAAAAAAATCCAGAAAATCACATTGTAGGATTTTTTATGAATTTATTTGCAAATTATGGTGGAAAATAAGTATTTGGTCACCTACAAACAAGCAAGATTTCTGGCTCTCACAGACCTGTAACTTCTTCTTTAAGAGGCTCCTCTGTCCTCCACTCGTTACCTGTATTAATAACACCTGTTTGAACTTGTTATCAGTATAAAAGACACCTGTCCACAACCTCAAACAGTCACACTCCAGACTCCACTATGGCCAAGACCAAAGAGCTGTCAAAGGACACCAGAAACAAAATTGTAGACCTGCACCAGGCTGGAAAGACTGAATCTGCAATAGGTAAGCAGCTTGGTTTGAAGAAATCAACTGTGGGAGCAATTATTAGGAAATGGAAGACATACAAGACCACTAATAATCTCCCTCGATCTGGGGCTCCATGCAAGATCTCACCCCCGTGGGGTCAAAATGGTGAGCAAAAATCCCAGAACCACACGGAGGGACCTAGTGAATGACCTGCAGAGAGCTGGGACCAAAGTAACAAAGCCTACCATCAGTAACACTACGCCGCCAGGGACTCAAATCCTGCAGTGCCAGACGTGTCCCCCTGCTTAAGCCAGTACATGGCCAGGCCCGTCTGAAGTTTGCTAGATAGCATTTGGATGATCCAGAAGAAGATTGGGAGAATGTCATATGGTCAGATCAAACCAAAATATAACTTTTTGGTAAAAACTGGAGGACAAAGAATGCTGAGTTGCATCCAAAGAACACCATACCTACTGTGAAGCATGGGGGTGGACACATCATGCTTTGGGGCTGTTTTTCTGCAAAGGGACCAGGACGACTGATCCGTGTAAAGGAAAGAATGAATGGGGCCATGTATCGTGAGATTTTGAGTGAAAACCTCCTTCCATCAGCAAGGGCATTGAAGATGAAACGTTGCTGGGAAACGTTGCTGGGTCTTTCAGCATGACAATGATCCCAAACACACCGCCCGGGCAACGAAGGAGTGGCTTCGTAAGAAGCATTTCAAGGTCCTGGAGTGGCCTAGCCAGTCTCCAGATCTCAACCCCAAAGAAAATCTTTGGAGGGAGTTGAAAGTCCGTGTTGCCCAGCAACAGCCCCAAAACATCACTGCTCTAGAGGAGATCTGTATGGAGGAATGGGCCAAAATACCAGCAACAGTATGTGAAAACCTTGTGAAGACTTACAGAAAACGTTTGACCTCTGTCATTGCCAACAAAGTGTATATACCAAAGTATTGAGATAAACTTTTGTTATTGACCAAATACTTATTTTCCACCATAATTTGCAAATAAATTAATAAAAAATCCTACAATGTGATATTCTGGATTTTTTTTCTCATTTTGTCTGTCATAATTGAAGTGTACATATGATGAAAATTACAGGCCTCATCTTTTTAAGTGGGAGAACTTGCACAATTGGTGGCTGACTAAATACTTTTTTGCCCCACTGTATATACCTTGTAATGAAAAGGATCAGACCTAAAATTGAGCCCTGGGGAACACCCTCCTGAGCTACACACTGTGTTCTGTCTGAAAGGTAGTTCTGGAACCAATCCAATGAATCAACACTTAAACCAACCTTTTTTAGTCTATACAGGGCATGGTCAACAGTGTCCAAGGCCTTTGATAAGTCAATCAAAAAGTGAAAAGGCAGTGATTTGTCTTGTCCTGAGCATCTAGAATATCACGGACAACCTTAATTACTGCAATAATTGTACTATGCTTGGCTCTAAAAACCTGACTGGAATTGAGATAAAACTGAGTTATTGTAAAGAAAGTCTTTCAACTGCGAGTTCACCAGGTTTTCCAAAACATTTGCCAGTGCAGACAGTTTAGATATGAGACAATTGTGATTCAACAGGGATAACCCCCTCCACCCTTATGTAAAGGCATGACGCAGGCTGCTTTCCAGACGTAAGCTGCAGGAATGACTGCTCACAGAACTGCGTAAAATGTAGTTGGACTATGAACTCGAGGGGGCACTTTTTGGTGTCTATAACGCAAGCAACTGCACACCGATCACTTAAATCATTATGGAAAATACCAACGGCCGAGTATTTATGGGGATTGTTAATAACATCAATAAGTGTTGAGTTAAGAGATGTCTTTTGGACTGAGTCTTGTGACTGCATTTATAATGTGAGTAAAATGCAGTATATTGCACAGTTTGGAGATAACCAGTCCCAGTTTATAGGACCATATCATTTCCTCCCCAACCACGCATCAGTTCAGCCAGAGAATCCAGGGATTCTACTTTTGCAGGTGGAGGTATACGACATCCCATTATATCTTAAGTTCACAGCTTTCGATAACTGCAGTTTCAATGCTAAAAACTCAAACTGTTTTGGTTTAGATAAAGACCTTAGCTCAGTAGCCACATATCTGTCTAATATAGATGGCTATACGTCCTCCCCCTTACTTCGCCAGTCCCAGCGATAAACATCATAACCATCCAAGCCTCGAGACTGATTTGGAACCGATTTCTTAAGCCAGGTCTCGGACAGAACAAAGACATCTGGGTCAGCAGTGTGAACCTAGACTTTTGTCATGCCAATTTCTGGCATTAGGCTCCTCACATTAATGTGCATCAGTCCCAACCCTGATCTAGTTTTAAAATCATTTGGAGTGGGAAGGTCATCCATAGCCAATGGGCCTGGGCCTAGGGGGAATGTTTCCTGATCCATAGCCAATGGGCCTGGGTTTAGGTGAATGTTTCCTGATCCAGTCAATGGGCCTGGGTGAATGTTTCCTGATCCATAGCCAATGGGCCTGGGTTTGGGTGAATATTTCCTGATCCAGTCAATGGGCCTGGGTGAATGTTTCCTGATCCATAGCCAATGGGCCTGGGTTTGGGTGAATATTTCCTGATCCAGTCAATGGGCCTGGGTGAATGTTTCCTGATCCATAGCCAATGGGCCTGGGTTTGGATGAATATTTCCTGACACCTAAAGCAGACAAATAATAAAACACCGTGATGTGTTTCTTCCTCAAATCTCTCTGCACTTTGATGATTTCAAATCATCCAAACTACAGTCATCTGATACAACAAACACCGTTTTCAGCCAGACCAAACCCTGTAGATGGAAATGTTTTATGAGCATGTCACAGTAGGAGTCAAATGGTAACACAATGGGATCCCTCTGAAAGATAAAAGCTGCTATAACATCAGTTACAGTAGAGTCTAGCGGTATCTCTGGGTGAGGGAGATGAGATTGCACAGTCTGAATGATCAAAAACAATAAGCCATAACCCATGTACGCAGCAATTAAAACCATTTGTACAAAAATACCCATTTTAACCACTGAATCCAACAGTTCACCACCACAAAAAGAAAACTTAAAATATGCTGAGTCAGTCTTTTGAATCCTTAAAGGCCCTAAAAAATGCTGTAGCCTACACGTCTAGTAGCGTTAGAAACCAAGTGGGTGCCCGAGCGTTCGTGCCTTGGTTACTGTGACGACCCTTCCACTCTGTCTGCCGTATCCTTTCTCTTTGCTCTGGTTTTCTTTATTAGGATGTCGGTGGGCGGAGCCGGGAGGGTCGTCAGCGAAATGGGACACACCTGGGCCCGGGTGTGTCCCGGGATAAATACACCTCTTCCCCAATCATTGAAGAGGCTCTCTCCATGCAGACACACTGTTTGATTTTGGTTGTGGCGTTTTTGTGTCCGGCTTGCTTTGGCATCTTTCCAACACTCCTCGTGCTCACATCTATACACGAGACCACTCACTTACACTACTGACTATACATACACCATTGTTTATTTGCATATACAGTTGAAGTCGGACGTTTACATACACTTAGGTTGGAGTCATTAAAACTTGTTTTTCAACCACTCCACAAATTTCTTGTTAACAAACTATAGTTTTGGCAAGTCGGTTAGGACATCTACTTTGTGCATGACACAAGTCATTTTTCCCAAATATTTTTTGACAGATTATTTCACTTATAATTCACTGTAATTCCAGTGGGTCAGAAGTTTACATACACTAAGTTGACTGTGCCTTTAAACAGCTTAGAAATTTTCTGAAAATGATGTCATGGCTTTAGAAGCTTCTGATAGGCTAATTGACATCATTTGAGTCAATTTGAGGTGTACCTGTGGATGTATTTCAAGGCCTACCTTCAAACTCAGTGCTTCTTTGCTTGACATCATGGGAAAATCAAAAGAAATCAGCCAAGATGGTATGATGGCGCCGGAGGAGATGGTCGCCGTTTTACGGTCTCCTAACCAATTGTGCTATTATGTGGGGGGGTTTTCGCGATAGTTGTAAATGATTTTGTACATAATGTTTCTGCAACCGTATCTTACAGCAGAAAAGAGCTTCTGGATATCAGGACAGCGATCACTCACCTCGGATTAGACAAAGATTTCTTCAACAACAACAACAACAACAACAGCAGCAAGCAGGACTCACACGATATTCTCCAAACACCCCACAGGGCAGACAACACAATTATTCGCAAAAGGAAGCGACGCAGAGGAAGAAGAGCCGGATGCCTCGTCCGGACCTGCAGAAGACAACTAGGAAAGCTGCCGTTACCGTCAATATTACTCGCCAACGTGCAATCATTGGAGAATAAACTAGACGAGGTACGATCACAAATATCCTACCAACGGGACATAAAAAACTAATATCCTATGTTTCACGGAATCGTGGCTGAATGACGACATGGATATTCAGCTAGCAGGATACACGCTGTACCGGCAGGATAGAGCAGCACACTCCGGTAAGACGAGGGGGGGGGGGGGCAGTCTATGCATATTTGTAAACAACAGCTGGTGCATGAAATCTAAGGAAGTCTCTAGATTTTGCTCGCCTGAAGTTGAGTATATTGTAATAAACTGCAGGCCACACTACTTGCCTAAAGAGTTCTCAGCTATACATTTCGTGGCTGTTTATTTACCACCACAGACAGATGCTGGCACTAAGACCGCACTCAGTCAGCTGTATAATGAAATAAGCAAACAGGAAACCACTCACCCAGAGGCGGCGCTCCTAGTGGCCGGAGACTTTAATGCAGGGAAACTTAAATCAGTTCTACCAAATCTCTATCAACATGTTAAATGTGCAACTAGAGGGAAAAAAATTCGAGATCACCTGTACTCCACACACAGAGACGCGTACAAATCTCTCCCTCGCCCTCCATTTGGTAAATCCGACCACAACTCTATTCTCCTGATTCCTGCTTACAAGCAAAAATTAAAGCAGGGAGCACCAGTGACTCGGTCTATAAAAAAAAATGGTCAGAAGAAGCAGATGCTAAACTACAGGACTGCTTTGCAATCACAGACTGGAACATGTTCCGGGATTCTTCTGATGACATTGAGGAATACACCACATCAGTCACTGGCTTTATCAATAAGTGCATTGATGACGTCGTCCCCACAGTGACTGTACGTACATACCCCAACCAGAAGCCATGGATTACAGGCAACATTCGCACTGAGCTAAAGGATAGAGCTGCCGCTTTCAAGGTGGGGGACTCTAACCCGGAAGCTTACAAGAAATCCCGCTATGCCCTGCGACAAACCATCAAACAGGCAAAGCGTCAATACAGGGCTAAGATTGAATCATACTACACCGGCTCCGACACTCGTCGGATGTGGCAGGGCTTGCAAACTATTACAGACCACAAAGGGAAGCACAGCCGCGAGCTGCCCAGTGACATGAGCCTACCAGATGAGCTAAATCACTTCTATGCTCGCTTCGAGGCAAGCAACAGTGAGGCATGCATGAGAGTATCAGCTGTTCCGGATGACTGTGTGATCACGCTCTCCTTTGCCGACGTGAGTAAGACCTTTAAACAGGTCAACATACACAAGGCTGCGGGGCCAGACGGATGACCAGGACGTGTGCTCCGGGCATGTGCTGACCAACTGGCAGGTGTATTCACTGACATTTTCAACATGTCCCTGATTGAGTCTGTAATACCAACATGCTTCAAGCAGACCACCATAGTCCCTGTGCACAAGAACACAAAGGCAACCAGCCTAAATTACTACAGACCTGTAGCACTCATGTCCGTAGCCATGAAGTGCTTTGAAAGGCTGGTAATGGCTCACATCAACACCATTATCCCAGAAACCCTAGACCCACTCCAATTTGCATACCGCCCAAACAGATCCACAGATCATGCAATCATGCAATCTCTATTGCACTCCACACTGCCCTTTCCCACCTGGACAAAAGGAACACCTATGTGAGAATGCAGTTCATTGACTACAGCTCAGCGTTCAACACCATAGTACCCTCAAAGCTCATCACTAAGCTAAGGATCCTGGGACTAAACACCTCCCTCTGCAACTGGATCCTGGACTTCCTGACAGGCTGCCCCCAGGTGGTGAGGGTAGGTAACAACACATCTGCCACGCTGATCCTCAACACTGGAGCTCCCCATGGGTGCGTGCTCAGTCCCCTCCTGTACTCCCTGTTCACCCACGACTGCATGGACAGGCACGACTCCAACACCATCATTAAGTTTGCTGACGACACAACAGTGGTAGGCCTGATGACCGACAACGACGAGACAGCCTATAGGGAGGAGGTCAGAGACCTGGCCGGGTGGTTCCAGAATAACAACCTATCCCTCAATGTAACCAAGACTAAGGAGATGATTGTGGACTACAGGAAAAGGAGCACCGAGCACGTCCCCATTTTCATCGACGGGGCTGTAGTGGAGCAGGTTGGGCGCTTCAAATTCCTTGGTGTCCACATCAACAACATACTAGATTGGTCCAAACACACCAAGTTGTGAAGAGGGCACGACAAATCCTATTCCCCCTCATGAAACTAAAAAGATTTGGCATGGGTCCTGAGATCCTCAAAAGGTTCTACAGCTGCAACATCGAGAGCATGTTGCATCACTGCCTGGTACGGCAATTGCTCGGCCTCCGACCGCAAGGCACTTCAGAGGGTAGTGCGTACGGCCCAGTACATCATTGGGGGAAAGCTGCCTGCCATCCAGGACCTCTACACCAGGCGGTGTCAGAGGAAGGCCCTAAAAATTGTCAAATACCCCAGCCACCCCAGTCATAGACTGTTCTCTCTACTACCGCATGGCAAGCTGTACCGGAGTGCCAAGTCTAGGACAAAAAAGGCTTCTCAAAAGTTTTTACCCCCAAGCCATAAGACTACTGAACAGGTAACCAATGGTTACCCGGACTATTTGCATTGTGTGCCTCCCCCCCAACCCCTATTTTATGCTGCTGGTACTCTCTGTTAATCTTATATGCATAGTCACTTTAACTATACATTCATGTACATACTACCTCAATTGGCCCGACCAACCAGTGCTCCCGCACATCGGCTAACCGGGCTATCTGCATTGTGTCCCACCACCCGCCAACCCCTCATTTTTGCGCTTCTGCTACTCTCTGTTCGTCATATATGCACAGTCACTTTAACATGTACATACTACATACCACCTCAATAAGCCTGACTAACAGGTGTCTGTATATAGCCTTGCTACTCTTTTTTCAAATGTCTTTCTACTGTTGTTTTATTTCTTTACTTACCCACACACACAAACACACACACCTTTTTTTTGGCACCATTGGTTAGAGCCTGTAAGTAAGCATTTCACTGTAAGGTTTACACCTGTTTTATTCGGCACACGTGACAAATAAACTTTGATTTGAAGACATCAGGAAAAAAAATCCTTGGCATTGCCAGGTGCTAAAATAGAACTTGGTTCTATTTGTCACACTTGATGCGCTGCAAGTCCTGCCTCTCCCATCTCGTCATTGGTTTTTAGGAGTATATACCCACATGGGTGATTGAAAGATGAACTGAGGTCCACACTCCAGTCCAGTTGGTGGTGGTAATGCACCTTAAAGTTGGTTGCCAACTGCCATATAAAGTCCAAAAAACAAGAAGCCTGAAGGAGGAGAGATTACTAGAAACTAACTCGGTTTACCCTTTTATCTTTGGATTAATTGTTGGAGTAGGGGACCTTGTGCATTTCAGGTAAAATAACAACCCAGGTAGCCAGGTGCACTGTGTTTCCTCCGACACATTGGTGCGGCTGACTTCTGGGTTGGATGCGCGCTGTGTTAAGAAGCAGTGCGGCTTGGTTGGATTGTGTTTCGGAGGATGCATGGCTTTCAACCTTCATCTCTCCCGAGCCCGTACAGGAGTTGTAGCCATGAGACAAGATAGTAATTACTAACAATTGGATACCACGAAATTGGGGAGAAAAGGGGGTAAAATTAAATAATTTAAAAAACAACCCAATGTTTATCCCAGCACAAATTAGCTAGCAACAGCAAGCTTAATGCTTTTCAAATTAATATAGTGTGATCAGAGTTCGTTTTGATATTTCAACCTGCGTGTCCTGATCGCATCTGTTGTGGGTGGACAAAATCAACATGCGCACGATGGCGCACGTGAGCGGTCTGGTCAGCATTTTGGAATGCTAGCTCGTTCAACAGCTGCTGCAGGAATGTGCTGACAGGGATTTCGCCCAGTGTGTGGATATGGTCAATGCGCCCAGTCGCCTTGCAGTATGCTACCGCACAGTGGGGCAGCATTGGGCCCAGTAGACGGGCCAATCACCGGTGGAGAGTCCACCCAGCAGGGATATCCTGAGCTAGGAAGCACAGCGCATCTAGACGTTATGTCACAGCGCAGATACCGACCTCTGGCTTCCACCACACAGCACAGCAAGGCAGGAAAGGAGTCAGAAGACTCCGGTAGATTGCCGGAACACAGATGGAAAACCTGACCATGGAGGAGAATCCAAGGCTAGTCGGCCCAATCAGTGTCTAGACAGTCAGTCACAGCACAGATGCATCCTCTCTCGGCTTTCATGTAGAAACCGGCAGATGTCACTGCTTGGTTAACTAGTGATTTTAACACATTGATTGCTTTGATCCTGTAGGATTTTAGATTTTGCCACTTGTTTGATGACAACTCTCTAAGTAATAAAAACTTGTAACACTTGACACAAACAAAGTGTAACACAACATGCTTAGCGACACTGCCCTGCCCGTACAAATGGAAAGTGTCGGTACCATGCCTTAGTCTAGGACTAGGCGGAAACTGACCCTACAACTTTCAAACAGACTGAGCCTAGATGGAGTAAAAGAAAGCAAAACTGCGATTGAAATGTAGATAAAGGTAACAGGAAAGAGATCAGGTTCAAAACATCTCCGCTCTTATTGTATTTGTTACATTTTGTAGCAATCTCTTCTCCTCACCAATCCTCTCTCCTGTCTCTTCTTATTTACATTTTAGTCATTTAGCAGACACTCTTTATCCAGAGCAACTTACAGTAGTGAGAAAATACTCAGTAGTGAGTATTTTCATACTTTTTTTGGTACTGGTCCCCTGTGGGAATTGAACCCACAATCCTAGCGCTGCAAGCAGCCATGTGCTACCAACTGCGCTACACGGGACTAACAACTGCGCTACACTTGTCGCCTCTCCTGGGCTGTAAGCTGTGCTGACAGAAGGAGCTCTTTCGGCTGTGTGAACTCACCAGCTGATCGGGACTGGCATGTACACACACACACGCACACACACACACACACACACACACACACACACACACACACACACACACACACACACACACACACACACACACACACCTATGTATTACTAGTGTGGGTGGATGGCTAGTGCAAGAGGGAAATAGGCCTATATGATGTGCAAATGTATGTAAGTGTGTGTGAGTGCAGTGTTTCCCCATATTCTTTTAGCAGCAGTGGCCCACCACTGCTACAGTTTTGCCACCGCTACAAAAAATATGATGTAATATTTTATATATATATATATTTCTGCCAAGATGCGCTTTTAAATGTATAGTCATTGGCTCAATGATTGAAAGTCTATGGTGTGTGTGTGTGTGTGTGTGTGTGTGTGTGTGTGTGTGCGCGCGCAAGAGCGTGTTTTTGGGATAGGTATTTGAAGGTAATGTCTGTATTCGAGTACTCTCATGAAAACAAATGTACAGAATTGGCATGTTTGCGTTAAACATGGCTGAAGGCGAAAAAAGCTTGTGGTATGCCATCGGTTGTTCCAAATACTGCTTGTTCTGATACACAACTTTAACATTCACTGCCCTTGACATACTCACATCTGACAGACATGCTGTCAGCGCTTTTAAATGTAACCTGCTAAATAGTTGCATTTGAACATTTTGAGTACTCAATATTTAATGGAGGCCAAACACCGATTCCAGTACTTGAGTACTTGTGTGTGTGTACATGCGTGTGTGTGTCTCGCTCTGAGTAGCCTACATGTGTAAATTGAGGGGCCCTCTCTAATGCCATTTTACATGCTTCTCAACTTCTCTCTTGTCATAACTAATCCTTCTCTCAATCCACCCCCCCAACCCTCCACCCATCACCCGCTCTCCTCTTCAAGTTTAATTGCTTTTCTGTCCACTGTCAAACAGCGTTTTGACAGGCCAATCTTCCCAACCAAATATTTATAAATGTTAAAGCCGACGTGTTGAGAGCTCCCCAGCAGAGAGAGAAGGATGAGGGTGGAGGGGTGGCTGGGGGGGGGGTTAGATTATGGGATCACCCTGCTCTATACAGAGTTACAGTGTCTATCTGACTTCATCAGCGTGTGTGTGTGTGTGTGTGTGTGTGTGTGTGTGTGTGTGTGTGTGTGTGTGTGTGTGTGTGTGTGTGTGTGTGTGTGGCCTCAGCTTCCCTATTTAACATGGTTACAGATCCACTTCATTTCTCCCCACACTCTCTAATCGGGTTAACTCTACATACTGGAGAGGGATGGAAACACACACACACACACCACATACCCACACATGCGGTCATGGTAGAAAGGGAGGATTGTGATGGTTGGGAACCATAATCTGACAGAGTGCTATTTAAGACTGTTCCAGTATCTTAACTACAGTACAGTGATTCAGACATGGGGTATATGTTGTGATACATTGGGTTAGTTACATGTGACTCAGACGCAAGCCGAGACACCACATCATGTAGAGAGAGTGATCGGTGTAATTTGATCATAATATTGTCATATTAGTGTGAGGGATGCTGCAGGTCACCAGCAGTCAGTCACTCTAGATAGATTCCAAATATACTGCATCCTCACACACACAAACACACCACACACACACAGGTGCGTGCACACACACACACACACACACACACACACACACACACACACACACACACACACACATGCCTCTCCTCCCCTCCCCTTCCCTTCCTCCATCCCTCTCCTCCCTCCCCTGATCTACCCACCTGTCCTGTTGATCTCGATGATCTCCTCCTGGGCCAGAGGGCAGTCCCCTCCCCCCAGGCTGCCTGAGCTCACCATACCCGGCCCGGCGGTGGCCATGGCCAGGGCGTCTGGCTTGCAGTAGTTGGGCGAGCCCGGCATGGTGGGCCGAGGGATGTGCTTGCCCTTCCTCTTGGGCAGCTTCTGCTTGGCCATGGCCAGTGAGTAGTACATGCCAAAGTTGTTGACGATGACGGGCACAGGCATGGCGATGGTCAGCACCCCCGCCAGGGCGCACAGCGCGCCCACCAGCATCCCCGACCACGTCTCGGGGTACATGTCCCCGTAGCCCAGAGTGGTCATGGTGACCACGGCCCACCAGAAGCCAATGGGGATGTTCTTGAAGTTTGTGTGTTTGGCGGCCGTAGGGTCGTCAGGGTCGGCGCCGATGCGCTCGGCGTAGTAGATCATGGTGGCGAAGATGAGCACTCCGAGGGCGAGGAAGATGATGAGGAGGAGGAACTCGTTGGTACTGGCACGGAGCGTGTGGCCCAGCACCCGCAGGCCCACGAAGTGACGAGTCAACTTGAAGATACGCAGGATCCTGACGAAGCGCACCACTCGCAGGAAGCCCAACACGTCTTTGGCGGCTTTGGAATCCAGGCCGCTCAGCGCCACCTCCAGGTAGAAGGGCATGATGGCAATAAAGTCAATGATATTGAGGGTGCTACTGAAGAACTCCTTCTTGCAGGGGCAGAAGATCACGCGCATCATGACCTCGATGGTGAACCAGATGACGCACGTTCCCTCCACATAGGTGAGCCAGCCGTCGGTCACCACCTCGTAGACGATCTCCTGGCGCGTCACATTGTCCACCGTCACGTTCTCTGTTTTGTTGTAGATGGTGTTGAAGGCCTCGTGCGTCTCCAGGCAGAAGGTGGTGATGGAGATGAGGATGAACAGAAGGGAGAGGAACGCACAGTACTGTAGGAGAGAAGAGAGGGAGAGAGAGATGGTTAGGTTCAAGTTTTTTTTTTTTTTACTTAGTTGCCAGTTACAGGATTATGTTTCTTGGGCTCATTGAATTCTCCCCGAAGCCTAACCCAAAGGATCACATGGATTTACAGATGACTGTCATTCACATACTGGTATCACTGAAAACATGCAGCAACTGAGGTTAACCTAAACAGATTTTTTTTTTAAACATAAAAAACACCAATGTTCCCAGACGCACGAATAGATCTGTTTGACACAGTTTTAGGTCTAACGCCAACGATTACACAGAAACTCTGATGAACTCAGCAGGTCAACTGAACAAACCACATAGCAACCATTGCAGTTAGGATTGGGGAGTAACGGATTACATGGATTACTAAAAAAAAAAAAAAAAACTCTGACCGCAATTCGTTACGTTACCAGCAAAAATATTGTAATCCGATTACAGATACTTTTGAAAAACTAGATGGTTACTTCTAGGATTACTTTTACATTCAGAAAAGACGTTTGCGCAAAATGTATTTGACACCTTTCTGTTTTTTCAATGACATTCAAATTAGCATGGGTGCAAATTTCTGTTTGTTTCCGCCTGAGCGAGTCTGACCACAAGTCAGAGACCAATATGATGACACACCAAATTAGCTGAAATCACTCAGTTCTGCCTCAAGGACAAGACTCATAAATGTACACCTGCTTAAGAGGCATTAGAAGAAGACAAACATTTATATTACCAATTGAACATCTGCAGCATAAATCAATGCTCGAGTTTACATAACTGGCCATGTATGGATGTAGGCTTCTACTACAGATAAGAATACAATTAGGCTATATCTTTACATAAAAAAACAACAGTCTTGTCAGACATTTTGTCACTCCAATTAATTTAATACCCATTGATCTTCAAAAAAAACTTTTTGGTCTTCATTTAAGGTTTGGGTTTCGGCATTAGGGTTAGCAGTGTGGGTTTCGATTTTATGACTTTGAGGCTAAATTGTCAAACATATTCACACGCATGTGCAGACGATTAAAGGGTTTATTTTCTCGTGCGTACACACATTAAAATGTCGTTTGCATGACAATAACACAGCTAGTTGGCTAATACCCCATTCATAGACGGTAACTGCTCTTATCACCTTCTGACGATAGTAACGTTATATTCTGACCAGGGGAGTTTTGTTATTAAGAGGTCCGGCGCTTCCTCTAAAAAATGAACATGCATCGCTTGTAGTACGGTTTTGGAAACAAGTAACGTATACTTCAAATCAGCGAGAAATAATACAAATAACAAAATAAGTTAAGTTACTAGACATCTTTAAAAGGGTTAAGGTTCACACACAGCCATATGTCCATGTTACAGCGCATGTTTACGGGAGAAAGAGTGGACTACCTGTGCCAATTATTTATATGCGTCTCCGAATACCCTGTGCAAACGGAAGTTGGACGCCACAAACGTGTTGTCACTGAAAAAATACTGTCTGCTGCAACTGTTAAAACCAGTGTGTATTTTACATTTGTGAAATTATTTTTGGTGTGAAAGTAAGAGAGATTTATGTTTCTAGAACCGTACCGCAATTGAGATGGGAGTTTGAGCCTTCCAGTGCTGATTCACCTTTAAACAGAACATGTAAGGTCCTTGGCTCCTGAGTAATGTTAGCATATCAAACATGAACGTTCACCCCTCCTCATACGAAAATAAAAGTAAATTTTTCTTTATATCATGTAAGTCGACACCGTTGAGCTTCCCTTTGTAAAAGCTACGGCGACAATTTTAGAATATGACAGGTTAATGCAATATCAGGTGAACACTCAATAAAACGAGTTTTTAAAATATGAAAATGTCTGTACATTTCAGCTGTTTCAGAAACATTGCTCTGCTATTAGTATTTTTACTATGTGCATGTTGGGTTCAAGGGTAATTCTGTTTACACTCCCCTGCTTAGAGGGGAGCAACTGTAAAACGAGTGTCGTGCTGAGGTTGCATTCCAGACGTGAGAAATACGCAATATTATAATAATGTCTCTCGAGAATAGATACCTCCTAGAATCTCTCGAAATTCTCCTTAATTCTCGTCAATGAGAATAGACCCATAGATTTGGCCTATCAGCTGACAGTGAATGTAAATAAACAGGGTGGCTGTGCTGCGTTTTGGGTCATTGCAGTGGTACTGTGCTTCTGATAAGAGACGGAAGACAGGTGGCGCCAGACACCATGAACAACAGACCATAAATGAGAGAGAGATGCAGCTAATACAGTATGGGCATTCTGCTGCAATCTCATTGAAGCTGCACTGAGACAGAAAGAGGGAGAGAGGGAGGGAGAGAGCTAGGGGAAAAGAGAGGCGGAGGCAGAAAACGGTGGGTTCAAGATGGAGTGCGACTGTACAGTAGAGACAGAGAGTGGCGGAAAGAGGAAGAGGGAGACGAAGAGAGAAAGAGAGAGATGGGGGTTCGTGAGTTACGACGCTGTGGGCAATGGACGGCCACCCTTAAGAAAACAGATATGTCATGTTCGCTCTCACATAGATAAATGTCTATTGATTGAGCCGGCGTGCCTGTTTAAAGTACCAGGCCTTTTCTCCTATCAGCCCCTCTGGATCAATAGTATTTTTAATTGAACCTTTATTTAACTTGTCAAATCGGTTAAGAACAAATTCTTATTTATAATGATGACAGCCAAACCCTGTCCAATTGCGCGCCGCCCTATGTGATGCAGCCTGGATTCGAACCAGCAACCGCGGTGACACCTCTTGCACTGCAATGCCTTAGACCTCTGCGCCACTCAGGAGCCCAACAGTATCTGTTCATCTCAGGCACACGGAACCTCACGCTCTCACAAAACTGACCTAAACCCATTCAGCTTCAACCTCAACCCAGCCCAACCCAACCTCAACCCAGCTTCAACTCAACATAACCTCACCCAAATTCTGCCCAGCCTCAACCAAACCTAACACAACCTCAACCCAAATTAACTCAACCAAGGCTCAACCTAACCAATCCACAACCCAGCCTCAACTATGGCTCAGCGATATATTAAATTAATTTGAATCATTCAAATGTATGTTTTAGCACGATATTCCAAATGCCTGTATTTCTTTATGGGGGGGTTTATGTCCACTTGTTCTCGTGTTGTCTTTTTGGTCTCACTCCTTCTGCTGTGACTGTGCACTTTCCAATTTACACACAAACACCAAACTCCTCCCCCTGCCACTGAGAACAACAAATAGGAAAATGTACTTCTTCCTCTCTGACAACATACGGTTTCTACTCGCCATTTGCATTTGCGGTTTGGTCCAACAGAATCGCTCATATGGACCCAATAATAGAGGGAAACTTAAAAGGTGCATTATGCAGAAATCGCTCCTCCATTTCCTGGTTGCTAAAATTCGAATAGTTTGCCTAATTTCGGTTCATGTGACAAAACAAGCAAGTATAGTGTAGGTAATCATTGTACCATTTTAAACAGCTGTGCAAATATATTTTTCGATTAACAAAAAAAATATAGCATATTAAGCTGTTTGAAGCTGGTGTACAAAACCTAAAGTAAATTATGCAAAAGCAAAACCGTAAGAACAAAGTGGACAGGCTGGCCTGCTGTTCAAACCGTGGGGAGACAGACAGAATGGTGTGTTAATGAAAATTCAACTGTTCTACCTTGTTTGTTAAGCAAATAGATCCAAGTTGGCTAGACGTTAAATATAAAGATGAGCTGGCTACTCACTAACACGTGGGCTTGTGCTTCAGAGATTGTTTATGAGACCTGTGTTCATTCTCTATAGTGCCTGCAACAACAGGTTTATCATTATTAGTGAATGTGCATTGTGCATGGTTCTGGTAAAAATGTGTCAATGAAAAGGGCATTTTCATAGACAGTTAACATATTTTGATAAAATAATGACATTATTAGTGGGTCTTATTATTGTGGAAGGCCTAGGAAGCCAATGTATACGTTCACAAGCCCTGAATTCATTAAAGTATTGCTCACTGTTTCAAATGCAGCGTGTTTTACCTTTAATAGTACAACAAAGCTTATTTAGAGAAAACAGTTTTAAAAATCAAGATATATATATATATATATATTGTGAATCGCCCATAACTTTGATTTTGTTTTTAGGCCATATCGCCCAGCCTCTGTCTCTATATGCCTCTCTCTCTGCCTCTCTCTCTCTCTGCCTCCCTCTCTGCCACCCAATGAATTCCCTTTATGTAACACGTCATTACAGTCACTTATATACGTGTGTGTGTGTGTGTGTGTGTGGTGCTGCTGCTGTTTCCCCCTCTGCAGTGTTGCCCTCCCCTCTCTGTTCCCTCGCTATCCTCTTCCTCCTCCCCTTTCTTTCTCACAAAAATCCCTCTCTCTCTCGCTCTCTACTTCTAGATCTTTAGCTCTCCCATACCTTCACACTCCTCCTCTGTCTCCCTCTCTCTCTCTCTCTCTCTCTCTCTCTCTCTCTCACCTTCCCTCTCTCTCTGGTCTATGCAGTAAGCTGCCTGAACGTATCGGGGTCCTTCCAGAGCCCTGGCTGCAGAGTACAGTCGTCTTGCAAAATGCCTGCTCAGATCTCAGTAGAGAGAAACACGTACATCTGGATAGGGAGCTTGCATTTCATACAACACAAACTTGAAACATACAGGCACGCAGGTACACACACACACAACAAAATCACTCTAATTTCCAAAAATACAAAAGCCTACACACGCTCAACCGACATTATCAAACCAACCCAGCCAAAAATGACAAGTGGCTCCAGTGTATATCTACCCTTAATGCAGTACATTATATTATAGATGTCTTTGAGGATGTGTCTCAAATAGCAGCAGTCGGGTCAATCTTCTCATAACAGAGGAATAGAATCAAACAAAACACAGCCCAAATGAGTGGTCTGGATACTCCTGGGAGAGCTGCTTAATTCCCCCAGCCTATTAACATGAACTCATTTAACGAGCCTCATCTCATCTCACTGTGGCCTGGAAACGCTGATGATGAGGAGACCCGTTTCCGTGCCGACTAGAGACACCGCCGCCCGTCGCCTGTGATGTCACCTGCACTCAAGCTCCACTTTTGGGGACACTTTTTTTTTCTTTTTCGTCTGTGTGTGCAAATCTCGCTTCTCTTTCCATTGGATCTTTCTCTTTCTGTTGCTTTATCAAACATTTAACGGTTCCCTCCCTTGACATGCATGTTTTATGATAGATGGTGTGAGTATGTGTGTGTATGTAACCTTGGCTGAAGCAAAAGCCTGCCATTCCCCTGGCCCTTGCAGTTGCAGGGTGAGATGTTCCCCTCTTCTAGTAGCTCACACGCCTCCTACTATCCTCCTAACCTTGAGTCCATGACTGTGCCGTCAAATCCTTACTTCCTGAGTCCTTATTTCCTAAATCTTTGTTCCCTCAATTCTTCACCTTCCCCTCATTAGAGGAACGGATCAAAGGTCCCGCCCCCCTGACCTCCCGGAATAAGCTTTGAGAGGGAGGCGAAGAACGGATGAAACAATGATAAAGGAAGCAAGAATTTGATGGCTAGTGACATTTTCAGACACAGGAGGAGAGTGTGCTGAACGAGCCCTGTAGGTTCATTGAGCACATTGTGTCTTAAAGCTCCCTAGGGAGTCCCTGAGATGATACAGTACGCCTGTGTTCCAAATGCCATCCTATTCTCTACACAGTGCACTACTGTTGACCAGGACTCATTAGGCTCTGGTCAAAAGTAGTGCACTATGTAGGGGACTAGGGTGCAGGGTCCTGTCAAAGGTAGTGCACTATATAGGGAAAATGGTGCCATGTGGGACCCAGTCAGACTAACAACACACCTACTGATGGACAGGTAGACAGCCCTTCTGGTAAAGGTCAAGTCAGAGGGATGGCCAAATCTCTACCTCCGCCCTTCTCCTGAAGTGTATGGGTTTTAAAATGGTGGAAACTCCTCCAGCCAGTGCTTACACCAATCCAATGCTTTTAAATGCATGCAGGGAAGTGGGCACATGCGCACTTGGGGAGAAGGGTGGAGAATGGGGATGCATGGGCCCTGGTTAAACGTAGTGCACTACATAGGAAACGGGGTTCCATTTCAGACACAGCCCTGGTCTACCGCACCCGGATGTAAACGTGACAGTGACGAGGGTAGTGCTGGGAGGAGAACACTTAGTAGTGGGTTTTCAGTCACACTGAAGTGATGGGGTTGTCTTCAAGACTATATTGTTCTGAGCTCTAATACACACACACACACACACGCACGCACACAAGCAGTGAGTCAGTGAGTCTGTCAGTCTCACACACACACACACAGACAGATGCAGACACACACAGACAAACCTCTTCTGCTTCCAAATCAGAATACAGAGCACATCTCCATACAGACAGCACACTATGACAGACAGACATTTCATCCTACTTCCGAAACAGTGCTTTAGTACTACACACATAGCATTATGAACGATGATCTGAGCATCATACTGAACACTGCAATGGTCTGAGGACATCTTTAAACACTGCACCAATATGGAAACCCTCGACATTGCAGCAGAGTAGAGGAGGAGGGGGAAGAGAACACACACAGAGAGAGCGAGAGCGAGAGAGAGAGAGAGAGAGAGAGAGAGAGAGAGAGAGAGAAATGACTGATTCAATTAAAACATAAGATGAAGGTGGCACTGATGAATAAATTGTTGTCTTCATAAATAAGTGATTATTTACAGTGGTTACGTCTTCTAAATAAATGTGTGATCTCAATAGATCTGTCTGCCTGGAAAAGTGACCAGCAGGATTACTTAAGAATGAGAGATGACATTTGAAAGGTCTTAGGTTTGTCAATGGACATGACGGTGGTGTTTCTAAACAGTTATTGATTTGAATCATATCAAAATCACTAACTGCTGAGAAAGACCTTATCAGAAGAGGCGAGACAGGTAGGAGTATTTGAAAAGACAATGTGATCCTTCCTAAGACACCCCTTATCAGGTTTGGGTGGTATCCAGATTGTCATACCTTCATACCACATGAGGCTGCTGAGGAGAAAATGGATCATAATAATGGCCCAGAACGAAGCAAATGGCATGGTATCAAACACCTGGAGACACCGGGTGTTTGATACCATTCCACCATTCTTCCTAATTAAGGTGCCACAAACCTCCTGTGCTTCATACTGACCTTGTACCGTCCCAGGATATTCCGTAATACTGGCACTGAACACAAGTAAACCCGAAGGTTAGCAATGCTAACAAGTACAGGTAAATTCCCATAGCAAATGCTAACTAAATGCTAACGAGCACATTTTATACAGTCTCAGACAAAACTATTTGCAGGATAGACATCCCAGGCCATAACGTTATACAATTAACACAAAAAATGCTACTCACAGTTTGCTGCACGCACAAAACAAATATTACACTGCAAGGCTCTTGTTACAGGAGGGGATTCTCCGCCGTTACCGGGAGAAGCTTGTTTTTGCAAGAAGCTCACCACTTATCTAGATAACTAGCTACTAAATTAGCAAACCAAATTCACAACGGCAGAGAATTTAGCACATTTTAGACAGTTAACTTATAACTATTAAGATACTGTATCTAGCAAACATTTAGTTGTGAATTCCATACTGTAACTAGATCAGCTGGCGCTTACTGCACAACAGTGATTGACTCACAGGGCTCCGGTCTCTCATCATTGTGTGCTTGTAAACAAACACCATGTGACTGGGGACTACCGGTAAACTTCCTAATGAAAAATAATGTGACAGGTGAAATGAAGAACGCGGTGTGCTTTATCCCCGAATGTATTGCACATGTTGACTGCAGAGGTATTTACTTAAAAAGTAGCTACAAATATTCAAATGTATAAAAAAAAACATAGAAGAAATAGTTTCAACGGTATTGAAAAAACATCCCGTGACTATTTCCAAATACATAAATAATATGTTATATACGGTATACCACCCAAGCCTACCCCGACTGTCTAATTGTACCCACATTATTATCTAAACTATTTCTAATCAAAATCTGAAACAAGCACAGGCTTCATCATCATCCCCATAGCTCTCTCTGTTTTGCCCTCCCTCCCTCCCTCCCTCCCTCCCTCCCTCCCTCCCTCCCTCCCTCCCTCCCTCCCTCCCTCCCTCCCTCCCTCCCTCCCTCCCTCTACTCCCTCCCTCTACTCCCTCCCTCCCTCCCTCTACTCCCTCCCTCTACTCCCTCCCTCCCTCCCTCCCTCTACTCCCTCCCTCCCTCTACTCCCTCTACTCCCTCAAAGTTAATCTCTCGCTCTCTTTTCTTTTCTCTCCTTTCCCCTCCAATCTAGCCCTCTCCCTCACTCACTCAAGTCAGTGACCTAATTTTCATTAATGCCTCCTCAAATCTCACAGATCTCCTATAGTTTCCTCTCCTCTATTCTTCCTCTCCTCTCCTTCTCTTCCTCACACATTTTCCTTTCTGTTTTGCCATCTCTGGCCCACTTTAATCAAAGAAAAACTTTAGGAACCCTTCATAAAACCTTTAAACCTCCATAGATGCTTCAATCATTTATAAAGAAAAAGTAATGAGCTTCAAAGTTGTTTGTTTAAAGTAAGACGGCCATCTCTTCCTCTCTCTTTTATTTTTCTCTCTTCCCTCATCGTTGTAACTATCTCTCCTTTTTATCTCTTAGTGCCTTCACCTTAATTTACTCCTCTTTCTTTCTGTCTTACTCCTCTCATTCCTCCCTTTCTCCTCTCTAACCCTTCCATTGTTTAGTTTGAATAATACATGCGCTTGGAAACATTCCACAGTTCGCTGACATGCACACTGGCCATTAGGCAATCTGGAGTTCACCCCTAAAAAATGCCTTTTAACAAAAATACAAGCCATCATGGCTTCTTGAAAGCAACTAAGTGGCCTCAGGATCAAGAAGTTCATACACACAAAAACACACGCGCGCGCACACACACACACACACACACACACACACACACACACACACACACACACGTCTGCTTGTGCATAAAATAACACATAAAAGTGGATATTATCAACATTCTCATTAATGGTCTCTCAGTTAAAAACTTCAGAGTACTGATAAAAGGGGGGGAGAGAAAAATGGAGAGAGAAAAAGAGATAGTGGGAGAAAGAAAGAACATTTGAGAGAGGAATCTCGAGAGAGGGAGGGTCAGCGAGAGCGAGTGAACGAGAGGGGGAGACGGAAAAATAGGCAGAGTGAAAGAGGGAGAGAGAGAGAGCGATATACAGGATAAAGGAAAAGAGAGGTGGCAGGAAAGGGGGAGTGATGAGAGAAGGGAAGGAGAGGGGGAGAAGAAGAAGAAGAGGTAGTGAGGTGTAAAGGGGGAGAGAAAGAGAGCTTGGGACAGCAGATCACAACAGACTATTAGCATCAATTAGGCTGTATGAAGACAAGCCCCGCTCACAAGTCATCACAGTCAGAGCATACAGCACAACACAGATCTAACATCCCTGAGGGGGAGGGAAACCGAGAGCGAGACAGAGAGAGAGAGAGAGAGAGAGAGGGGGGAATCAGGTTAGACTAGAGAGAGAAAGTCAAGAGAGGTAGCAAGAGAGACGCAGGGTTTAAGTGCACCCTAGGTGTGAATACCGGTCATATAGGGTGCACTGTCATATAGAAGGGTGTGCCATGAAACTGTCTAATAACAAGCTGGGGTGGGGTTTCCAACGCCATGTCATTGTAGCTGGCCGAAGTGTCCCAAATGAAGAGTGCTGACGAGCCACTGGTCACCAACACTCCTGTACACCACAGTACAGAGGAGCTGAAAACTTTACTCTCTGCGTATACAAAGAAAGAACATGGGATTAATATTGCAGTTGTATAAATATTGCAGTACAACACAACACATGGGCTAGACCAGAGCCCGAGTACAGGGGGAAGAGGCGTAGAGAGAGAGAAGGAATGTGTGTGTGTGTGTGTGTGTGTGTGTGCTCATCTAAACACATGTGCATTAGTTATTCTTATAACTGAACGGCAAAAGTAAGATACCTAGAAACAATACCATCTATCTGTGTATGGTGGAACTAGTCCTGTCATGTTCCTAGGGTGCTACGGTAGTGTGGGGTGCATAGGAGGCACATCTCTCCCCATCCATCTCTCTCCCCTACCTTTTTTCAGTGTGCCATGCATTAGCACTGCGCTCTATTCATACCCCAGACCTTAGACAGCCCCAGAGCTGTGGAGGGACTCACCAGAGTGGTAGCACTGAGTCGGAGAGAGAGAGAGAGAAAGAAGGGGGAGAGAGAGCGAGAGAGGAGAGATGGGGGAGAGAGAGAGAGATACTAGAGTTGCTACCTAAAACAACCCAGCCTGCTAAACACTAATGCACTGCACCACCACCTCCAGTCTGAATAGACAACACAGCACGCAAGTACAGTTCATGAGTAAGAAGTGGAGGCAGGGTAAAACAAACACACACACACACGCACGCACATACACACACGGAAAGTCTTAATGTGAAGAGATTAAGTACACTCTTAGAAAAAAGGGTTATTTGCCTGTCCCCATAGGAGAGCCCTTTTTGGTTCCAGGTACAACCATTTTAGGTTCCCCTGTGGGGACAGGCAAAGAACCCTTTCCTCCGAGGGTTCCACATGGTCTACAAAAATATTCTACTTGGAACCAAAAGGGTTCTACCTTGAACCAACAAGGGTTCTTCAAAATGTTTTCCTATGGGGACAGTCAAAGAACGCTTAAGTTCTAGATAGCACTTTTGTTCTAAGAGTGTAGAGACACAAACAGACAAAAATCGAACCAAATCATAATACACACACACACACCTTGACCGAACCCAACTGCCGGTGTGCAGTTGAGGCCAAAGCATAAAACATAGAGTGTAGACTAGAGGACAGAAGACAGCCAGGCCCAGGCAGGCAGCATCCAGGCAGGCAGCATCCAGGCAGGCAGCATCCAGGCAGGGCACAGCGTTTATTGACACCTCATGGGGAATAAGTGATGCAAATGTAAAGAGGAGCTATTTGTAGTCCGGTCACCTCCATGACGCTCCGGTCAGCCTCACCCCACTGTAAGGACATGCACACACACGCTGGCGCACACACACACACACAACACCGTAAGGACACACACACTCTCGTCACTGTAAGGACACGGTCATGACGTCAGCTTCTTTTGAGTTGGGGAGGGGACGCTGACATACTGTACATTAGACCCACTATTCTGCTGAATAATTTTAAGCTATAAGTGTGATGTAATATACTGTAACCCAAACCTAGCCAATACTAATATATACTATTAGCACTATACACTGAGTGTACAAAACATTAGGACCACATCCCTAATATTGAGTTGCACCCCCTTTTGACCTCTGGACAGCCTCAATTCTTTGGGTGCACGGACTTTACAAGATTTAATTTGAACCTTTATTTAACTAGGCAAGTCAGTTAAGAACAAATTCTTATTTACAATGATGGCCTACTCCAGCAAAACCCTCCCCTAACCCGGACAGTGCTGGGCCAATTGTGTGCCGCCCTATGGGACTCATAGAGTCATTATCCGGTTGGAAGGGGAACCTTCGCCCCAGTCTAAGGTCCTGAGTGCTCTGGAGTAGGTTTTCATCAAGGATCTCTCTGTACTTTGCTCTGTTCATCTTTCCCTCGATCCGGACTAGTCTCCCAGTCCCTGCCGCTGAAAAACATCCCCACAGCATGATACTGCCACCTCCATGCTTCTCCAAAGGGATGGTGCCAAGTTTCCTCCAGACGTGACGCTTGGCATTCAGGCCAAAGAGTTCAATCTTGGTTTCATTAGACCAGATGAATGGTCTGTGAGTCATTTAGGTGCCTTTTGGCAAACTCCAAGCGGCTGTCATGTGCCTTTTACTGAAGAGTGGTTTCCGTCTGGCCACTCTCCTATAAAGGCCTAATTAGTGGAGTGCTGCAGAGATGGTTGTCCTTCTGGAAAGTTCTCCCATCACCACAGTGGAACTCTGGAGCGCTGTCAGGTTCTTGGTCACCTCCCTGACCAAGGCCCTTCTCCCCCGATTGTGCAGCTCTTCTAGGAAGAGCCTTGGTGGTTCCAACACTGTTTTTTGGGGACCTTTAATGCTACAGAAATGTTTTGGTACCCTTCCCACGATCTGTGCCTTGACCCAATCCTGTCTCGGAGCTCTATGGATAATTCCTTTAATCTCATGGCTTGGTTTTTGCTCTGACATGCACTGTCAACTGTGGGACCTTATATATTCAGTTGTGTGCCTTTCCAAATCATGTCCAATCAATTGAATTTACCACAAGTGGACTCCAATCAAGTTGTAGAAACATCTCAAGGACGATCAGTGGAAACAGGATACACCTGAGCTCAATTTCGAGTCTCATAGCAAAGGGTCTGAATACTTATGTAAATAAGGTATTTCTAAAAACCTGTTTTCACTTTGTCATTATGTGGTATTGTGTGTAGATTGATGAGGAACATTTTTTATTTCATATATTTTATAAAAAGGCTGTAACGTAACAAAATTTGGAAAATGTAAAGGGGTCTGAATACTTTCTGAATGCACCCCATCTACAATCCAAATACCCTTGATCACTTAGATCAAAAAGACATACAATTCAAAACAGACAAGAGTGCCGTGATTGGCTCTTCCCAGTGTGGCCGTCTCAAGGGAGGTATCAAATGAAGAACCAATAGCAGCAGTCTGGGCAGAATTGAATTTATGAATTGTAATTGTTATTGTTATAAAGCATTAAGTATGATGATGGCCTTTAAAAGGCCCAGTGTAGTCAAAATTCAGTTTCCCCTGTGTTTCGTATCATATTGCATGATAACAGCTGATGAAACTAACAATGTAAAAGTGTGAAGAAATTTGATCAGTGTTATTTCCTGATAGTGAATTGGTTGAAAATACAATCTACACAG
This sequence comes from Oncorhynchus kisutch, assembly GCF_002021735.2. Classification (NCBI taxonomy): domain Eukaryota; kingdom Metazoa; phylum Chordata; class Actinopteri; order Salmoniformes; family Salmonidae; genus Oncorhynchus; species Oncorhynchus kisutch. The sequence continues at coordinate 62,383,033 of NC_034179.2, read as the reverse complement.
GACGTTCTTAAATCAGCAGGTTTGCATGGGTAGGAGTTTCGGCTTTCGCCATGTGGTAAATTGGTTAATAGACCAAACCTCTCTGCCAATAACAGCTAGTTTTCAGTTTTCCCCTCAGACCACTCCCAGACAGTCCTAGCACAAGTCTTGATTGAGAAATAGTTAAGAACATTTTAATGGAAATCTATTACAGTAAGGTACTTAATTGTTACCCAGATATGATTTGATATAAAAACGACTACATTGGGCCTTTACCTGACAAAGAGGCTTCTGACAGGGAGAAGTTAACATCTGGGTTAGAACAGATATCCAAAAGCTTCAACTGTGCTCGCAAATGAAGGGAAAACTGCCATAATGCTATAGTAGCCTATATAGGCCTATATGGTCAAACGGAGGCTGGTAAGGGGAGGACGGCCAATAGTAATGGCTCGAATGGAATGAACAGAAGCGTATCAAACATATGGAATCCAGACATTATATGAGCCCATCCTACGATTTAAAGTGCCACCAGCCACCACTGATGCAGTCTATACTTACACATTCACACCAGTCAAATGTCAAGGTTTCCCACCCAACTGCGCAAAATCCGGAAAGGAATTTGTCTCTGTTAGCGACGCATCCATCCTTCAAAACCTCAGAGGGACAAGTAAATACTAAAGCAGAAGAAAGACCGACAACCATCACTAGCCCGGACATTTAATTGCTTTGGGCCGTAAGCAGCGCGTAAGCGGGATCGCTGCACTGAATCAGCACATCACAAAATCGATAGGATGAAAAACAAAGAGTGGCGGAGAAGTCTTTCATGAGACATCAATCGATTGAAGCCATCAACTAAAAGCATCCACAGATCATACAAGACAAAGCAGAAAACCTCGGGTTTGTTGGGGTAAAAGTACGATTTTTGATGTAATATCTCTAAAATATTGGGAGGGGAGGAGGGCGACAGAGCACTTGAGCTTCACGCTAATGTATTGCCTCTCTCTCTCTCTCTCTCTCTCTCTCTCTCTCTCTCTCTCTCTCTCTCTCTCTCTCTCTCTCTCTCTCTCTCTCTCTCTCTCTCTCTCTCTCTCTCTCTCTCTCTCTCTCTCTCTCTCTCTCTCTCTCTCTCTCTCTCTCTCTCTCTCTCTCTCTCTCTCTCTCTCTCTCTCTCTCTCTCTCTCTCTCTCTCTCTCTCTCTCTCTCTCTCTCTCATGACACGGACCCAATGGATACCCAAGGAGGAACAGGGAGGGAGGAGAGGCAGGAGAGAGAAATGAGAGAGAAGCAGTGGCATAGTCACAGGGCTATAGCACAAAGAGTATCCATCTGTACAGTAGCTACAGTACATAGGAGTGCAAACAACCCCAAAGCCACGGTGCAAAACTGCATAACGTGTGTGAACGTGACACCGTGTGCATGTGTGTGTCGTGTCTGAGGATATTGACAGCGGCTAACAAAAGGAACCTTGCGAGCAGAGCCATTGTGCTAAAACAGGAAAGAAGGATAAGAGAGGAGGATGGAGATCGGAGAAGAGGAGGCAAAAAGGAAAGGAGATAGAGGGAAAATGTGCTCACTCCAGCTCTGCTAGTGGATAGAGATTGGTGCAATGACTACTGCTCTGTTCTGAACGGCCAGAACAGCCAGCTGCCAAATCCTGCTCCGGGCTCCTGCACATCACAGTCATAACCGAAAGGAGGCCCTGCCAGAAAGAGATCGCTACAGGTCTTTAGAGCTGCATGAATGGAGAATACCATAGGGAGCTGTATCAGTCACGACTTGAATAACGCCCCAGTACAAAGGGCTATGCACACACACACAGAGACAGAGAGAGAGAGAGAGAGAGAGAGAGAGAGAGAGAGGGGTATAAACCATGCATTGTGGGGGAGAGAGAGAGAGGTGTGGGTTGTAAACCACTGTGACATTGTCTGTTCTGCTTCAACCACTGTGACATCGTCTGTTCTGCTTCAACCACTGTGACATCGTCTGTTCTGCTTCAACCACTGTGACATCGTCTGTTCTGCTTCAACCACTGTGACATCGTCTGTTCTGCTTCAACCACTGTGACATCGTCTGTTCTGCTTCAACCACTGTGACATCGTCTGTTCTGCTTCAACCACTGTGACATCGTCTGTTCTGCTTCAACCACTGTGACATCGTCTGTTCTGCTTCAACCACTGTGACATCGTCTGTTCTGCTTCAACCACTGTGACATCGTCTGTTCTGCTTCAACCACTGTGACATCGTCTGTTCTGCTTCAACCACTGTGACATCGTCTGTTCTGCTTCAACCACTGTGACATCATCTGCTTTATTTTGCCCATTATAATATGAAAGCAGCACAGCTCCGTGTCCAGTATGTGTAGAGGGATATCCATGTGGTACTAGTTTTAAAACAATATATTTTTGGACAGTATTGGATTCTAAGTTTATCTAACAAAAGAAACACAGATCTAACATCAGATTTCTTGACCACTAACGCTAACCTCAACTACAAGAGAGATGTAAGAATATCTGACCCAGGGTAACTTCCACGTGCTGTGAGGTATAGGTCTATGTGGTGGGAGTGGCTGTGTTAGTGTGGGATGTGACTGATTATTGACAGCAAGGCTCTGCCCACCTCTTACTGACACTTTAATGTGCATGAGGTCATCAACGCATTCTCTATTGAATCCACCACACCAAGCAGAGACGTGTGTGTTTGAGTGGGGTTTTACGTGAGAGAGAATCCCACTAGTGTGAAATACAAAGACCCTGCAAGAGGAGGGGAGGGGCGAGGAACGAGAGCCAGAGTGTGTAAGAGAAAGAGGGGGGAGGGGGGATAATGTGAATAGCATCAACGTGTGAGAGGAACAGAGAGTGAGAACTGTGATAGGGAGTGCGTGAGGAAGAGAAGGAGAGAATGAGATTGGTGGAACTTTTGCATTTGTTTCATGTTTATTATCTACTTCACTTGCTTTGTAAACATATGTTTCCCATGCCAATAATGACCTTTGAATTTGAGAGAGAGAGAGAGAGAGAGAGAGAGAGAGAGAGAGCAGGGTAAGAGGGAGAAGGAGAGAGAGAGAGAGCAGGGTAAGAGGGAGAGAGAGAGAGCAGGGTAAGAGAGAGAGAGAGAGAGAGAGAGAGAGGGGTGAAGCGGTAGACGCAGGGACCAGTCGCAGCATCATCAGTAGCAGCATCAGAGCCATCTGGGGGAGGGAGGAGGTTAGAACAAACATACTGTGCACCATACCAGCCAGCTCTCCCTCCCTCTCTCTCTGTCTCTCTATTTTTCTCTCTCCCTCTGACTATACATTTATCTCTCTCGCTTTCTCTCCGTCTCGCTCTCTCTCTTTTTCTCTTTCTCTCATTCCCTCTCAAAATCTCCCATTTGACTCTCTCTCAGCATCTTGCTCATTCCGTTTCCTGTGTGATTTGAATAGTGCCAATAAAAGCTGGTTAATTTAAAAAAAAATCTCTCTCTCTCTCTCAGCAAACCAGAGGGAGTGGGAACTGGCCAGAGCTACAAAGCCACAGAGCGGTGGAGCCACAGGGGCCGGGGGCCAGGAGAACCCCAGCGGCCCAGCAGCTGGTCCCTGTCCTGGGCCAGAGAAAGAGTGGAGGAGGGGGTGGATGGATGGAGCAAATGAGGCTAGGTCCAGGGAAAACTCAGAGCCCAGAAATTGTAGCTGAATGAGTCTTAATAGTCTTATTAGTTGGAGCCCCAGTGATGACCTCTCTCTACCCTATTCCACAGTGAGTGCCATTTGGGTATAGGGTGCCAGTGGGGTGCCTATTCCCTTAGTAGTGCACACATTTTTAAATAAGGAAATAGGTGTCATTCTAGAGACCACAGGGTGTACTCCCATCCAGCCCAGTCAGATTCAGCACATTAACATGTTTTTAACACTACAACCATTCTGATGAGCTACCATGATCATGAACACAATACACTCCCCTGTTGTTGGTGCTGTTAAAAGTATAGCATCTCATTGGTCTGCGATACACCACTTTCCATTACAGACTGCACACTATGCAATATGTATTGTGCACTACACACTTTGCTCTGCACACATCAACCTTGCATGGATCATTAAAGTGTCTAAACTTTCATAACTAATAGTATGGGGATAGTGTGTGTGTGTGTGTGTGTGTGTGTGTGTGTGTGTGTGTGTGTGTGTGTGTGTGTGTGTGTGTGTGTGTGTGTGTGTGTGTGTGTGTGTGTGTGTGTGTGTGTGTGTGTGTGTGTGTGTGTGTGAGTGAGAGAGAGAGTGTGCATGTACAATATGCAATTATGTAAAGGTACAGTATGCATGTGTTACTATACGTGTGTGCATATGTGCATAGGGAGGGAGAGAATGAGTGGGCTGGAGCGGGGAGAGAGAGAAGAGAATGTGTGTCATAGTTGTGGGTTTTGAACAGTACTTGTGAATGGTTAGATCACCTCACATTGATAAAAACATCTTCCATAGGAGCTGAGCCTCGTTCTCCTCAAGAACTTGAGAGCCTTCTAACGCAATCTCTTAAGCAACACAATGTAACTAAAGTAAGTCACGCTTCTGTGAAAACAAACTGTCCACTTAGGAAGCAACACTGATTGACAACAAATTTCACATGATGTTGTGCAAATGGAATAGACAACAGGTGGAAATTATAGGCAATTAGCAAGACACCCCCAATAAAGGAGTGGTTCTGCAGGTGGTGACCACAGACCACTTCTCAGTTCCTATGCTTCCTGGCTGATGTTTTGGTCACTTTTGAATGCTGGCGGTGCTTTCACTCTAGTGGTAGAGTCTACAACCCACACAAGTGGCTCAGGTAGTGCAGCTCATCCAGGATGGCACATCAATGCGAGCTGTGGCAAGAAAGTTTGCTGTGTCTGTAAGCGTAGTGTCCAGAGCATGGAGGCGCTACCAGGAGACAGGCCAGTACATCAGGAGACGTGGAGGAGGCCGTAGGAGGGCAACAACCCAGCAGCAGGACCGCTACCTCCGCCTTTGTGCAAGGAGGAGCAGGAGGAGCACAGCCAGAGCCCTCCAGCAGGCCACAAATGTGCATGTGTCTGCTCAAACGGTCAGAAACAGACTCCATGAGGGTGGTATGAGGACCCGACGTCCACAGGTGGGGGTTGTGCTTACAGCCCAACACCGCGCAGGACGTTTGGCATTTGCCAGAGAATACCAAGATTGGCAAATTCGCCACTGGCACCCTGTGCTCTTCACAGATGAAAGCAGGTTCACACTGAGCATGTGACAGACGTGACAGAGTCTGGAGACGCCGTGGAGAACGTTCTGCTGCCTGCAACATCCTCCAGCATGACCGGTTTGGCGGTGGGTCAGTCATGGTGTGGGGTGGCATTTCTTTGGGGGGCCGCACAGCCCTCCATGTGCTCGCCAGAGGTAGCCTGACTGCCATTAGGTACCGAGATGAGATCCTCAGACCCCTTGTGAGACCATATGCTGGTGCGGTTGGCCCTGGGTTCCTCCTAATGCAAGACAATGCTAGACCTCATGTGGCTGGAGTGTGTCAGCAGTTCCTGCAAGAGGAAGGCATTGATGATATGGACTGGATCGCCCGTTCCCCAGACCTGAATCCAATTGAGCACATCTGGGACATCATGTCTCGCTCCATCCACCAACGCCACGTTGCACCAGACTGTCCAGGAGTTGGCGGATGCTTTAGTCCAGGTCTGGGAGGAGATCCCTCAGGAGACCATCCGCCACCTCATCAGGAGCATGCCCAGGCGTTGTAGGGAGGTCATACAGGCACGTGGAGGCCACACACACTACTGAGCCTCATTTTGACTTGTTTTAAGGACATTACATCAAAGTTGGATCAGCCTGTAGTGTGGTTTTCCACTTTAATTTTGAGTGTGACTCCAAATCCAGACCTCCATGGGTTGATAAATTTGATTTCCATTGATAATGTTTGTGTGATTTTGTTGTCAGCACATTCAACTATGTAAAGAAAAAAGTATTTAATAAGAATATTTCATTCATTCAGATCTAGGATGTGTTATATATATGTATATATTCCTCTCCCACCTCTCTTTGTATATCTCTCTATTTCTCTCTCTACCCCTCTCTCACTCCCTCCCTTCTCTTCCCTCTCTATTACTTTCTCCCTCTCTTTCCGTCAAAAGCAAATACGGATAAACTTGAATTATCTAAGTGAATGTCCAATACATAACGTTGAAGACAATAGCTTGACAACAGGCTCTCCCTTCGGCAAAATATACTTTAACCAAACCTTCCCTGAAAAACAAAACAAGTGACTATCCCCTATACCCAAAGTAATAATTAAAACAGAAATTGGATAACAGAAAACATGCCTACCGTTTACCCTCACTTCTTGGATGGACCAGAGACTAAATGTGCCGTTTTAGAAATGGATCCTCGTCCTGTAAGCATCACATGGCAATGAAGGAGTTTTGATAAGCACAGGGTCCCGGGGCCAGAAGGTTGTGGAAATAGATGAGGGCGGGAAATACCTTCTTTAGATTCATGCAATGCTTTTATTATATCATCGTATTTGCAGGTCTGAGAAGAATACGCCTTTTGTAAAAAAAGTCATGCAATTCTACGTCATTTCACATGACTGGAGACCTGAGCAGAATCTTTTTTTATTTAATACCACACAAATGACAAAAATGAAAGGCTAAGAATGGACAGAGAGAAAGGCCTATGTGTTCATCGCATCATATTTCTCCAATGCCAAATCATCGTGTCTTGTTTGTAATGAAACCGTCCCTGTTTGCAACTAAATAAATCTGAGGCTTCATTATGAAGCTGAGCATGGTACTTCCAAAAGTTAGGCATACCTTTCCAACCCAGACAGAGTAGGCCTACCTTTCCACCCCAGACAGAGTAGGCCTACCTTTCCACCCCAGACAGAGTAGGTCTACCTTTCCACCCCAGACAGAGTAGGCCTACCTTTCCACCCCAGACAGAGTAGGCCTACCTTTCCACCCCAGACAGAGTAGGCCTACCTTTCCACCCCAGACAGAGTAGGCCTACCTTTCCACCCCAGACAGAGTAGGCCTACCTTTCCACCCCAGACAGAGTAGGCCTACCTTTCCCCTCCAGACAGAGTAGGCCTACCTTTCCACCCCAGACAGAGTAGGCCTACCGTTCCACCCCAGACAGAGTAGGCCTACCTTTCCACCCCAGACAGAGTAGGCCTACCTTTCCACCCCAGACAGAGTAGGCCTACCTTTCCACCCCAGACAGAGTAGGCCTACCTTTCCCCTCCAGACAGAGTAGGTCTACCTTTCCCCTCCAGACAGAGTAGGCCTACCTTTCCACCCCAGACAGAGTAGGCCTACCGTTCCACCCCAGACAGAGTAGGCCTACCTTTCCACCCCAGACAGAGTAGGCCTACCTTTCCACCCCAGACAGAGTAGGCCTACCTTTCCACCCCCAGACAGAGTAGGCCTACCTTTCCCCTCCAGACAGAGTAGGTCTACCTTTCCACCCCAGACAGAGTAGGCCTACCTTTCCACCCCAGACAGAGTAGGCCTACCTTTCCACCCCAGACAGAGTAGGCCTACCTTTCCACCCCAGACAGAGTAGGCCTACCTTTCCACCCCAGACAGAGTAGGCCTACCTTTCCCCTCCAGACAGAGTAGGCCTACCTTTCCACCCCAGACAGAGTAGGCCTACCTTTCCACCCCAGACAGAGTAGGCCTACCTTTCCACCCCAGACAGAGTAGGCCTACCTTTCCACCCCAGACAGAGTAGGCCTACCTTTCCCCTCCAGACAGAGTAGGCCTACCTTTCCACCCCAGACAGAGTAGGCCTACCTTTCCACCCCAGACAGAGTAGGCCTACCTTTCCAACCCAGACAGAGTAGGCCTACCTTTCCACCCCAGACAGAGTAGGCCTACCTTTCCACCCCAGACAGAGTAGGCCTACCTTTCCCCTCCAGACAGAGTAGGTCTACCTTTCCACCCCAGACAGAGTAGGCCTACCTTTCCACCCCAGACAGAGTAGGCCTACCTTTCCACCCCAGACAGAGTAGGCCTACCTTTCCACCCCAGACAGAGTAGGCCTACCTTTCCCCTCCAGACAGAGTAGGCCTACCTTTCCACCCCAGACAGAGTAGGCCTACCTTTCCACCCCAGACAGAGTAGGCCTACCTTTCCACCCCAGACAGAGTAGGCCTACCTTTCCACCCCAGACAGAGTAGGCCTACCTTTCCCCTCCAGACAGAGTAGGCCTACCTTTCCACCCCAGACAGAGTAGGCCTACCTTTCCAACCCAGACAGAGTAGGCCTACCTTTCCACCCCAGACAGAGTAGGCCTACCTTTCCACCCCAGACAGAGTAGGCCTACCTTTCCCCTCCAGACAGAGTAGGCCTACCTTTCCACCCCAGACAGAGTAGGCCTACCTTTCCACCCCAGACAGAGTAGGCCTACCTTTCCACCCCAGACAGAGTAGGCCTACCTTTCCACCCCAGACAGAGTAGGCCTACCTTTCCACCCCAGACAGAGTAGGCCTACCTTTCCACCCCAGACAGAGTAGGCCTACCTTTCCACCCCAGACAGAGTAGGCCTACCTTTCCACCCCAGACAGAGTAGGCCTACCTTTCCACCCCAGACAGAGTAGGGCCTGCAGACGCAGAAAAATGTAAAGCTTTAACTGCTGGCTACTCTTCTTCCATTGGCTTAAACCAACGAGAGAAGGTCACAAGTGTTTCCCTAAAAGCTGTCTGGGTTTAAACGTCTTCTACCGCACAGAAAGTGAATAGCTTAATCAATTGATAGCGACAGAATTAGATTACTTCCCAAGCAAAGTCTATTTCGGTCTCCTTCTGCTATAGAAAGTTGTAGCTCAGCCAAGGAACGTCATAGAAACCAAACAAAGACGTCCGCATTCAAAGTCACTTCTTTCCCAGTTATTTTTTTTTTTACAGCTTGTTTCTGGCATAAAGCATCAAGGACCAAAGCGCTAATATAGATCCATTCATATCATCGTTTTATTCTCTTCAAAATCTTAAAGGGATACTTCGGGATTTTGGGAATGAAGCCATGTATCTACTTCCCCAGAGTCAGATGAACACGTAGAGAACCATTTTTATGTCTCTGTGTGCCGTTTGAAGGAAGTTGTTAAACCAGCGCTAGCATTAGTTGGTAAAACTCTAACTTCCTTCCTACTGGACACAGAGACATGCAAATGGTACGCACAACTTCATCTGATAAAGGATAAAGGGCCTCATTGTACAAATCCTTGAAGGATCCCTTTAAGCTAATAAAGGGATATGCCTATGCTTTTATTGAACAAAACAATATTCTTAACCAAAAGGTAGGCCTATGGCACACTCATACGCCCTCAATTCGAGTCCTGGTTCTAACTTCACAGACACGGAGGTAGGCTATTTAGAGTGCATGATGCAGCACCATGAGCTGCCTGATTGACTGTGCCGCGGATATCCGCTTCATGGTTTCAACAACACAGTGCAAGTTAGTCAAATTAGCGATTATTGTGAGGTCGATATCTCAGTAGCTCTGATGAATTTACAACAAAAAAGTATAGAACATGTAACGTGTTTGTCCCATGTTTCATGAGCTGAGATAAAAGAAATGTCCCATACTTTACGCACAAAAAAGCTTATTTCGCTCAGATTTTGTGCGCAAATGTGTTTACATCCCTGTTAGTGAGCATTTCTCCTTTGCCAAGATAATCCATCCTCCTGACAGATGTGGCATGTCACGAAGCTGATTAAACAGCATGATCATTACAGAGGTGCGCCTTGTGCTGGGGACAATAAAAGGCCACTCTAAAATATGCAGTTTTGTTGCAAAACACAATGTCACAGATGTCTCAAGTGTTGAGGGTGCGTATAATTGGCATGCTGACTGCAGGAATGTCCACCAGAGCTGTTGCCAGATAATTGAATGATCGTTTCTCTACCATAAGCCGCCTCCAATTTGGCTGTACGTCTAACCAGCCTCACAACCGCAGACCGCGTGTATGGCGTCGTGTGGGTGAGCGGTTTGCCGATGTCAACGTTGTGAACAGAGTGCCCCATGGTGGAGGTGGGGTTATGGTATGGGCAGGCATAAGCTACGGACAACGAACACAATTGAATTTTATCGATGGCAATTTGAATGCCCATTGTCGTGCCATTCATCCGCCGTGTGTTCCAGTTCCGGCCAATACCCTGCAACTTTGCACAGCCATCGAAGAGGAGTGGGACAACATTCCGTAGGCCACAATCGACAGCCTGATCAGCTCTGGTGTGACCATCATTTGCATGAGGCAAGCGGTGATCATCAGATACTGACTGGTTTTCTGATCCACGCTCCTACTTTTTTTGTTTTGGTACCTGTGACCAACAGATGCACACCTGCATTCCCAGTCATGTGAAATCCATAGATTAGGGCCTAATGAATTCATTTAAGTTGACTGATTTCCCTTATACGAACTGTAAACTCAGTAAAACCGTTGAAATTGTTGCATGTTTGCGTTTATACTTTTGTTCAGTGTAGTTCCACCATGGGCGAGAAACCTATTTTTTATCAAATCAATTATAGTAGCAGCAAGCTGTTAAAGTTGACTTCCGGTCCTCCTTCTCATCGTCGTACTTTCCCTCTCAAACTGAACAGAATAGGCTAGTCTGCGTGCACTGTATAAACATTTTGGGGGAGTATAAATATATACCCATTTCGGAAAGAAGCCTTTGACTCTCCTCCTGAACTGCCACTTTAAAAGCTACACAGCCAACAGGTTTCGATCAGCAAGAGCATGGCAGCCTAGTTTTAATTACGCCGTTCCCCGCAGTGCAAAAGAAGGAAGTACATTTTCTCACGAATATAACTTTGCTCTGTGCTCCTGCAGCCTAGGCCTTAGCCTGTGGAGCATTTGATTGAGACCACACTAAATAGCCTACAGGTGCACTTGATGTTGCGCGCCCAGCAAAGAGTCAGAGATTCGGGGCGGCATCAGGCACACATCGATAAAAGCCTGCTACGCAACTAATTCTAAAACACTGAGAAATATTGAAATTTCATCAATTACAAATTACATGCCCCTCCCCTGGACTAGATTTTTTTTTTTAAATACTAAACCCTCCTCTTGAATGAAATTGAAAAATCATGACACTCCCACATTTTCCTCCTGGTCCCCATTCTGTTCGTTTCGAACCATCCAAGCAAACCCTCTTCCCACTCTCTCTCTTCCAGCTCTCTCTTTTATCCCCCTCTCTGTTCTACCTCTCTCCCTCCCGCCTCTCTCTTCTCCCCCCCACCCCATTCTCTTTCTCCCCCCCTCCCTGATCCATATACTGTGTTTTGTCCATGCCCATTGAGACATATAGATGTTGAGACAGTCCCACACATCCAGGCCATTTTTTATATAACCAGCTCATTCAACAGTAATGACACTACTGCTCAGTCCTCACTAACCAGGGACTAAAGTGTACCCTACATAGGGAGGGAACATCCCCATGCCCCGAGGAGTGTGCATTGATGCTACCAAAGAGTGGAATGAACTCTCACATATCCCGTTGGGTCTGAGTGTCCCTGTGTCCTAAAAGGACTTCATTCCTGGAGAGAAGTCAGTGGAGACATCTTAGCAGCCGAGTGGACATTACTTCCTGTCGTCCCTAAGGAGGGAACATTATGAGCCCTTAGAAGTGGACACGCGTTTCCCCTGGGAGAGAGAGTCTGAGTGACAGATAGGGAGATGAAGACAGACAGAAAGAAAGAGAGAATAAGAAGAAAGGGCAGGAGGACGACGAGGGAGCGAAGAGGAAGAGCAGACAAATGAAGAAAGAGAGCGAGAAGGACAGAAAGAGAAGGACCGAAAGAGAAGGACAGAAAGAGAAGGACAGAAAGAGAAGGACCGAAAGAGAAGGACAGAAAGAGGAGGACAGAAAGAGGAGGATAGAAAGAGACGGACAGAAAGAGACAGACAGAAAGAGAAGGACAGAATGAGAATCACAGAAAGAGGAGGACAGAAAGAGAAATACAGAAAGAGAAGGACAGAAAGAGACGGACAGAAAGAGAAGGACAGAAAGAGACGGACAGAAAGAGACGGACAGAAAGAGAAGGACAGAATGAGAATCACAGAAAGAGGAGGACAGAAAGAGAAGGACAGAAAGAGAAGGATATAAAGAGACGGACAGAAAGAGACGGACAGAATGAGAATCACAGAAAGAGGAGGACAGAAAGAGAAGGACAGAAAGAGAAGGACAGAAAGAGACGGACAGAAAGAGACGGACAGAAAGAGACGGACAGAAAGAGGAGGACAGAAAGAGAAGGACAGAAAGAGAAGGACAGAAAGAGACGGACAGAAAGAGAAGGACAGAAAGAGACGGACAGAAAGAGACGGACAGACAGAGACGGACAGAAAGAGAAGGACAGAATGAGAATCACAGAAAGAGGAGGACAGAAAGAGAAGGACAGAAAGAGAAGGACAGAAAGAGACGGACAGAAAGAGACGGACAGAAAGAGACGGACAGAAAGAGACGGACAGAAAGAGACGGACAGAAAGAGAAGGACAGAAAGAGAAAGACAGAAAGAGACGGACAGAAAGAGACGGACAGAAAGAGACGGACAGAAAGAGACGGACAGAAAGAGAAAGACAGAAAGAGAAGGACAGAAAGAGACGGACAGAAAGAGACGGACAGAAAGAGACGGACAGAAAGAGGAGGACAGAAAGAGAAGGACAGAAAGAGAAGGACAGAAAGAGACGGACAGAAAGAGACGGACAGAAAGAGACGGACAGAAAGAGAAGGACAGAATGAGAATCACAGAAAGAGGAGGACAGAAAGAGAAGGGAGATGCTCCCACGTGGGACTGGGAACAGATAAAGCCCAGCAGCCTTGGGAATAATCATGGAAATTAGGACATCTTAAAGATGGAGATTTGGAAGGACGGAGGGACGGGAACACCATAGGAATTTGATTGAAAACAAAGTGGAACAGTGAAGTAATGTTAGCCTCAGGTAGCTAAACTCTTGAAGAACAGTGAAGTAATGTTAGCCTCAGGTAGCTAAACTCTTGAAGAACAGTGAAGTAATGTTAGCCTCAGGTAGCTAAACTCTTGAAGAACAGTGAAGTATAGAGGGTAATGTTAGCTTCAGGTAAGTAGAGCACTAACCCCTATGTCTTGGAGAGTGCTTATCGTGTACATTGTATTCCAGTGGATTAGACTGTGGAAAGTACAGTAAGTGCAATAGGAAGCCATAAACACACAGGAATACACACACACACCAACTGGTCTTACTCTTGCGCACACACATGCAGACGGACTCAGACACCCACACACACTCCCTTTCTCTTTGGCCGGGACACACACACACACCCTGTCCATTGAGGTGAAACCAGGAAAAGAGAAGGCATTGCATTTTTTCTGCTTAGTATTCAATCCTGATCACTGCAGTGCACTATGCATGTTTGTCCTTGCAAATGTGCCTCTCCTCTCCTGCTCTCCCTCCCTCTGTCAGTCTCTCTTCTCTCTCTGTGCCCTCACATCACTCAGTATTTTACAGTTTTCTCCCTTATTGTATATATCTCTCTCTCTCTCTCCTTGTTCATCTCCAACACTTGATCAACCACTCCACACACATATGTTCTGTAGTAAAGTACACACACTGCATGGGGGAAAAGCATAATTGTCCTAGAGAATGAACACACACAGGATCTGGGCACTGAGTCATAGCGTCTGTATTTGTACAGGAACAGTCAGCAGAGAGCGGAGCAGCCGATATTCCACAAAGACACACTGGAATCTTCTCCATCATTAAATACAACACAGACACACACACGGGCCAACTGTGTCCAAACTGTCAGAGACAGGGCCACCCAGAGATTGACTGGGTTGGCTGGTAAATGTACCCACGCTCCACACTTTGACAGAGAAAGAGAGGGAGCGAGAGAGATATTAAAATGCAGAACTTTGCTATTCATCTCTTTCCATCCCTCTTGGCAACTCTCTCTCTCTCTCTCTCTCTCTCTCTCTCTCTCTCTCTCTCTCTCTCTCTCTCTCTCTCTCTCTCTCTCTCTCTCTCTCTCTCTCTCTCTCTCTCTCTCTCTCTCTCTCTCTCTCTCTCTCTCTCTCTCTCTCTCTCTCTCTCTCTCTCTCTCTCTCTCTCTCTCTCTCTCTCTCTCTCTCTCTCTCTCTCTCTCTCTCTCTCTCTCTCTCTCTCTCTCTCTCTCTCTCTCTCTCTCTCTCTCTCTCTCTCTCTCTCTCTCTCTCTCGTCTTGTATCCCTGTCTGTCCATTCACCTTAATTCTGCACGTGTAGGCTTTTTCCCCAGCAGTTTGTGGCCTGAGGTGCTTTGATACTGCTAAGCTCAGGATCGTCCCTCCATTGCTACTCTCTCCTTCATTCCTCTCTCAAATCATCCCTCTTTCATTACCAGGCAGTGTCAGCCCCTCGCCGCCTCCTCCTCTTCCTTCTTGCTCCGCCGCATCTCTCTCTCTCTCTTCCTCCTTCCCGCCAGCCTCTCTCCACTCTCACCCCCCCCCCCCCTCTCTCTCGCATTCTCCCTCCCCTATACGGAGCTCTGCAGCATTACCGTCATCATCATTTCATGAGTCTCCCTCCTCTCACAGACCTCTTCTCTGCAGTGCGCACGCGCACGCACACACACACACACACTCTCACATACAAAACACACACATTTTCACACATACATGCACACATATCGATACACTCTGTTCTTGCCTGGAATGTGCCACGAGGGATTTCAATATCGTGAACACACAGAGGGTTTACGGAAATCATCACGTTATCGACGTGGTGCACAAAGATTGCCGGAGAGGTTTATTACGTGTATGTGTGTGTGGTGTGTGTGTCTGTGTTCTGTTTTAAAGGCAGGATGTCTCCATCTTTCCTTTGCTTCCTCTCTCTCTCTCTCTCTCTCTCTCTCCATCTCTCTTTCCCTCCCTCAGATCAGTTTCTCCTGCCCTGTTCAAAAATGAAATCTTGTGGGAGAGAGAATCCGGAGCAGGTTGGTGCAAGGGAATTGCTGTATGCTATAAACCATCACTTGGTGTGTGTGTGTGTGTGTGTGTGTGTGTGTGTGTGTGTGTGTGTGTGTGTGTGTGTGTGTGTGTGTGTGTGTGTGTGTGTGTGTGTGTGTGTGTGTGTGTGTGTGTGTGTGTGTGTGTGTGTGTGTGTGTGTGTGTGTGTGTGTGTGTGTGTGTGTGTGCGCGCGCAATGTATTACTTGTCAATTCATTGTGCCTTAGGCAATGTTCGATTCGACTAGGTGTGCCTCACAGCCAAAGGGCTTGGCCACAATAACTATTCTCTACTCCTGTGTAATTTCTCCACTGGTAATCCAAATGCCATTCACTTATCTCCACTGATCCATAAATACTCATCAAGGATGCAAGGCCTGGCCTTTTCAGCAGTACCTCACATGGTACACTTCTGGGAAATTACAGCTGCATTATAATGGTCATGGTTTGTGTTTACAGTACAGATTACACAACAGTTTCCTCAAACTCAAGGTGCTTTACATTGTATAGGGGAAACTGGGGTAATTACTTTCCACCATTTTGTGGTAAATGGGAGGCAGTTGTGTTTGATATGGCCTATTGACGTTCATTGATACGTTCTAAAGATTGATTTTGTTTCTAATGTAGGCCTAAACATGGTTTTACTGAGTTTATCAATACACATATACAATTCAAGTGTCAAATCAATTACAATTCAAGTATTCTTGCCACATCATTGCTTGACCGCGGAAACCTGGTTAGCAGTTTTGATTGAACTGGGCCCTGTAGGGCTATTTGAAGAGGCTAATACAGGGCCGTAAGTAAGTAAGGAGAATTTGACATCTGCCTGACAAATCCCACAAATCTCCAAAAGCTTCCAGTTCTCTCTCTCCCCAGAGGATGAGAATCATCCCACCATCCTATAACCAGAAGGAGAAGAGGGGAAGGCGAGAGTGGAGGATGGGAGAAAAGGGGAGGAGAGGAGAGCAAGAGGGAAGTGGAGGAGAGGAGGGAAAGAATGGAAGAGGGGGAAAATGGGGAACTGAGTGGTAGAGGGGAAGACTGGTTCGGAAGAGGGGGGAGAAAGAGGGGAGGGGAAGGGAAGGGAAGTGGAGGAGGGGAGAGGAAGAGAGAAGAGAAATAGGAGAAGGAAAAGGGGAAAGAGTGTTCCCTCAGGGTCAACAGGAAAGGCACCCTCCCAACCCTACCTCTACCCCTTCCCCCAGGGGATGTAGACCAGCGGGACACAAGCCCTGTGTCACATGAACACACGCCCTGACTGCTACCTCTCCTTTCGATAATAATACATTGAATTGATAATGTGCTTTTCATTGAAAAAACTATCTCTATAATGGTTCCTATGAATAGAATTAAAGGCAGTATAGAAGGAACAAGAACAAAACATTTGCACACATTAAAAACGCCCAAACTGCCTTTTATGTGACAAATGTTGCTGTCCGAGGTGTTTTTTTTTCAGGTCAAACACTACAACGTATCATCTCACGTTTCAGTATAATGGATCAAGTTAATTCAGAGGTTGTTTGAGTGTCTCTCTAACAAGCTATAACTCTAGCACTATACCTTAGCTCTAGCCTGTATGACTGGCTTGACCCTTCACCTGAAATCCTTTTGTAACAACTTATTGTGGCTTATCTTTTACGCTTTACATTATACCTCAACTGATCCCAGGCCACTTATAGTATTTTTTTTCTCTAACTGGTTCTGGTTAGATCTGATCATAAATCAGCTGTTTAAGCACATAAAGTGACCAGAGCCAACCCACTGAGCACACACTGGTTGAATCAACATTGTTCCAACGTAATGTGTCAACGAATTGTGATATCGAATCAACATGGAAAATACATTCGATTTGAAAAAAAAAGTCATCAACCGGTGCTGTTTTCATCTCGTTTCAACAAGCGTTGTAAACATTGAAATGGGGGTCAAACGTCTTCTGAAATACATTGACTTGTATTTAAATGACGGTGTCCTTTGGGCAAATCAGATGTTAATGTATCCTACGTAAACCCAACCTCACACCAGTTTACTTTCACATACAGCTTGGTGTCAGAAAGGTTAGAGGGGTTACTTTCAACTATTCAATGTTATTTAGGTCGTCTACGCAAGTGAGTATGGAAGCTAATCAATGTCGAAATGTGTTGACATGACAGCTCAGCTGAATCAAACACAGCTTGTTGCCAAAGCTAAGTAGGGTTCATAGAGGTAGGCATTCAGATGGTATACTTGTTCTCACTGAAATGCATTTACACCTCATTGACCAGTAGGAGTCACTGTTCGGGCAGGAATTGTTGGACTGCGGCTTCACGTCTTTATTTCAATACACCTCTATTTTGGATGATGGCATAATATTGAAACAATGACGTTGATTCAAACATAGCATTTTACTATCAACATTGAAACAAGGTCAAATAACATATGTCTTATCAAATATGAAATTCAACATTACTTCAACCACCATATTGAATATATTTCTACGTGGAATTTTCAACGCAATTTCAACGTATACAGTTCTAATTATGTTGATATTAGATTGATGTAACAACCTGTTAGTCAAGTTAAGTCAATGTATTTAAGTTGAAGTTGACCTTAATTTCAAGGTTTACAACACTGGTTGAAATGAGATGAAAACAATACTGGTTGATTACTTTTTTCAAATCCAATGTATGTTTCACGTTAATTCCACATCACAATGAATTGACAAATGACGTTCAAACAACTTTGATTCATCCAGTGTGTGCTCAGTGGGAAGATCCATCTGCACTGCAGCACCCCGTGGCTCTCTGCTCTCCTCTGTCTGTCCCCTATCAGGTGAATGGAGAGGTGGTATTTTGCCAAACTAAACTCTAGTGACACAAGTCACCTTGCCTGGGACTTGGAGACTTGTGTTCGCTCCCAGAGGCAAACACCAAGTCTTTAGCTCAGTGGGCTAGCGCGGCTATCATGACATTGACTCCAGGGCACGGTTCCAATACTTTCAGACTGCCTCCTTCCTTTCAGCTGTTTCTCGAGGTTATTACTGAAGTGCATGATTGGATGACAGAAGGGTGCATGTTTAAAGTTTAAGAATGGAGCCAGTCCCTGACTAACTGAACGAAGGAAGAAAGGATGCATGTTTAGAGTTTTTGAACGGGGCCAGATACTGACTTACTGAAGGAAGGATGGTTGGAAGGATACAAATTTTAAATATTTGAACAGGGCCAGTCCCTGACTAACTGAAAGAAGGATGGAAGTATGCATGTTCAAAGTATTTGAATGGGGACAGTCCTCTATGAACTGAAAGGACACTGAGGAACAGGATGTACATAAGGGGAGGTAGAAATTTAGATGATGCAAGGCTTGACACAGAGAGAAAGTGTGTGTGTGTGTGTGTGTGTGTGTGTGTGTGTGTGTGTGTGTGTGTGTGTGTGTGTGTGTGTGTGTGTGTGTGTGTGTGTGTGTGTGTGTGTGTGTGTGTGTGTGTGTGTGTGTGTGTGTGTGAGTGAGAGAGAGAGTGTGCATGTACAATATGCAATTATGTAAAGGTACAGTATGCATGTGTTACTATAAGTGTGTGCATATGTGCATAGGGAGTGTGTGCATTGCTGTGTATGTGTGTGTGTGTGTGTGTGTGTGTGTGTGTGTGTGTGTGTGTGTGTGTGTGTGTGTGTGTGTGTGTGTGTGTGTGTGTGTGTGGTGTGTGTGTGTGTGTGTGTGTGTGTGTGTGTGTGTGTGTGTGTGTGTGTGTGTGTGCGTGCGTGTGTGTGTGTGCGTGTGACAGAAAGGCTATAGGAGGTGGTCCCTGCCGCTACTCAATTCTGGAGGATAAAAAAATCTACGTTTTGTGGTGCAGCACCATAGCCTGTTTTCTATACAACAGAATATTGTTATGGCAAACACAGGGCCAAAACCCTATATGATTCCTACCTCAAACATAAACCTACATACAGTCAATGGTCTGCATTTTGCCTGTAAATAAATTACTTTTTTTATTTTATTTATTAGATTACTTCAAAAACAGGTTACACATAAAGTGACCAGTAGGTAGATTACCTCCCATGCATAAAAAAAAACAGTTAAATTAGTTAGTGTTCCCTCAAATAACGATTTTTTTCTTCTTCAAAAGCCCCCTTGATTGGGCCCTATGTGAGAACACCGGCGCTGAAAGCTTTCAGTTCCCCCGACGTTTGTCGCATCTCTCCCCGCGGAGGGGCCCCACTGCCACCGCAGTGGATGCAATTCACACGAAACACTCCGAGCAGGTACAATCGACGACGACAAGGGCGAAAACAATGTGGCTGGGGTACACGCTGCAAACCAGCCAGCACTGTGTAAGGGAAGCCAAGTAACCGGCCGCTGAGGGCGGGCAGCACGCACATCGGTAAAAGAAAAGAGAAAGGGGAGAGAACCACGGGCGGTTTTGATGCACACGGTGGCCGGTTGCTTCTGCAAAGCACTCTGCTGCATGGGAATGTGCAATGGAGGTGCAGTAACGTCCAGCGAAAACCACCGGGGGAGGTGTGCGTGTCAGTATGGGGAAGAGGGGTGTGCGTGTCAGTATGGGAAAGAGGAGGAAAGATGCAGCCCATCTCCCCTTTTTCTATCTATATTTAGAGGTAGAAGAGGAGGGGGGGCGGTAGAGGGACAGAATCACAAATAGGATCCAGCCAAACAGAAACCTTAGCAGAAAAACGGCAAGGTGGTGTAAAAGGAGTGGAGTGCAACATTTGTATGCCCAAGGAAATTTGAGATCGTGTTTTTCACGCAATGTCAACAAGCCTCCAAATAGGCGACTCTGTCACATGCGTTTCCCATTACATTTACTAAAGAACAACACAGAAATGGCAATCCGCAGCAGAAGCAGCATTTAAGTCGGCCACAGACAGACCAATACGGCCTGGGAATGAAAGGTTTCCCAGTGGTCAATGCCTCCACAGAGGACTGGTGATAAATAAATCTGCCGACGGGAGAAAGGTGAGATCCCTTCCGGCACGAGCATGCGCGCGAGTAAGTCTGTCGGAGTGCGCACGACACACATTTGACGTATACAGTACAAAGGAATCTAGTTCACACACGCCGGTTTATTTTCGGCACCCGGGTCCCCTATTCACAGATTGTTTACAAACACCTGGGGAGAGAAAGAGACAACCGACACACCGAGACAAGAATGATTTAGCCCCATTTAAAAAAAAAGTGGAACACGTCACATCAAAGTCCTCAAATACGTGTTTGCTCTTGATCTCTACGGCCACGTCACCAATGAGTTGATTCCTGGGTGAATAGTATTGTGCATGTGCCATGCAGTAGGCTAGCCATTTTTTTTACACTATGGATAGAAAGAAAATACAGATTTCGCAAGCTATGCGGTTTCCGGGGGTGTGCCCATTAACATTAGGAGAACGGATGCCCCTAAACGTATAATAGACTATACTGTTTATTTTAGGCTAATAGTTTGTTGGGGATACTCGAGGACTGGAGTTGGATAACACAAAGTGATCAATATGTTTCGAGAATAAACTTTGCTGAGATGTTCCCCTGATCCTCAGTGACGTGTCTTACGGAGACAATGAGACCTGGGAGACTTGAGTCAGTCAGAGAAGTTCGAACACGTGTTCGAGACCGGCAGCGTGAACTGAATGATATAACTCAGTGACCTAAACGCGTCCTCGACAATCGACACACTGAGTAGACCTAGGCTATAAGTGACACCAACTTGTCTGGTCGCATTGCTGTAACATAATAGATTGCAAGAGCAGCCATTATGTAGTCAGATACTTTAGTTCACACGAGTAGAAAGGCGAGTAAAGTAGTAAAATGGAGAGGTCTAGGCGCTGTCTAGTGCTGAAATAGGCCAACAGACTATCGCTGTCCAGTGCTGAAATACAGAAGGTGTGGGTGGAGCTGTCCGGTACTAGAGCAGGGATGAAAAAGCCAGGCCGCAGGGGTCTGTGTTGTGCCAAACTTTTTCTCCATCCTTCGCAAACACAGCTGATTAAACTAATTGCATTAGAAACTGGAAATCATGATTCGTTGATTATTGGAGTCCGGTGTGTTAACTGGGGCTGGGGGCAAAAGTGTGACACCAAGCAAGCAGGTCTATACGCAGCTCCGCTGTATGTTAGGCCTAGTACTAAAAGAGAGTAATTAACTTTTTTTTTTGTTATGTTATTTATTTTTCCTCACGAGCGCAGGTATATCTGGGAGGGGAACATAGCTATGACCTACCGACCGTGTCTTCAGCCAAGAGGCGTGAGGATGCGCGTGACATGAACAGAGCTGGATCACACAGAGGTTAAACAGATTTTCTTTCCTGACATGTCATCAAATATCAAGCGCTCCCTCTGATATCTGGGGTAACCTCTGTAGCAGCACATTCTCAAAAGCACAGTGTGTGTGTGTCGTAATTGTAACAAGAGTGAAACTGGACCAGGGTCGTTCGGGAAGTTTACAAGGTGGACGAGGGTTAATTTCTCTCTAGAGGTGTGATATTGAACGCCCGTCAGTCTGCGCGCGCGCGCGCACACACACACACACACAAATATGACAGAATACTTCAAACTGACTAAACAGCGCAAGCGTAGTACACGAAAGGAGGTAACCTCTACGGGCATGATGTGAAAGAGGAGACTAGTCAACCATTCTAGAGCTTGACAGGTATCGCCACTAACAGCGGGTACTCGGCTATCGTCTACCCGCATTACCCCCCTCCCCTCTCTCCGTGTCTGTGTGTGTGTGGGGGGGCAGCTCAACTCGCTGCGTAAAGTGGGGGCTTCGCTTTGCAAATAACACCATTTGGTGGAGACAGCCACGGAGACATATGGATTAATCAATAAGCGGATACGCACATCCAAGATTGCAAGGCTAAGCAAAAAACAAATACGCGAAAGAGGGGAAAAGCGACCCCATACAATAGTTTTAGTGCTTTTACTCTCGATCGAAGTCTTAAAAGGGCTAGCACAAACAGCCCCCGATCTCTCCGCCTCCCCCTCTCCTCTCCTTTTAGACCGCTGCTTCGTGTGCTGCGCTGCAGCAGAAATCGGCGCGAAGTCAGCTACTATCAGCACCGCAGTGCTACGCTATAGCACAACGAGAGAGATAGAGAGAGAGAGAGAGAGAGAGAGAGAGAGTAGGAGAGGGGGGGGGGGGGCTCCGGTGGGCTAGAAGGTGAAAATAAGCCACCCAGCGCACAGCCCTGCATCCGTGATAATAAAACAAGTCGTGTGTTGTATATGATAAAGAGTTGTGGGATACACTGTCGGCGCCGCAGAGCGATGACGACATTCACCCGCTGTGCAAAGAATAAGCCATCCCCAACTGATATGCTGTTTTTCACTATCAAACCGAATCGAGGACTCTGTAGTCAATTTTGTAGCCTAATCAATGCTGTGCTAGAGCCCTTTTGTCCTCTCCGTTCCACACCGTTTTCCTTTATTTCTTTCATTTTCAGAACATATAATAATAATATAATACAGACGTTTATTATCCAAAGCGATTTACAGTCAAGTGTGCACACATGTTACGCATGGGTGGCGCCGGGATTTGAAAACCCCAATCCTAGCGTTGCTTTAACCAACTGAGCCATATAGGACCACAACATGTATTATGTTACAAACAAGTCAGGGGCCTCATGTATCAACCAATTTGCATGTGCAACAAATTATTGGGATTTATCAAACACACCGTGTGCATTCGGAAAGTATGCAGGCCCCTGCACTTGTTCCACATGTTGTTACGTTACAGCCTTATTCTAAAATGGATTACATCGTTTTTTCCCCTCATCAATCTACACACAATACCCCATAATGACAAAGCAAAAACAGGTTTTGAGCATTTTTTACAAATGTATTTTAAATAAAAAACAGAATTATCACATTTACATAAGTGTTCAGACCCATTACTCAGTACTTTGTTGAAGCACCTCATGTCCAATCAATTGAAATGACCACAGGTGGACTCCCAATTAAACTGTAGAAACATCTCAAGGATTATCAACGGAAACAGGACGCACCTGAGCTCAATTTCGAGTCTCATAACAAAGGGTCTGAATACTTATGTAAATAAGTTATTTCCGTTTTTTATATTTAATACGTTTGCAAACATTTCTTAAAAACTTGTTTTCGCTTTGTCATTATGGGGTATTGTGTGTAGATTACTGAGGATAAAAAAAAAAATCAATTTTAGAATAAGGCTGTAACGTAACAAAATGTAGAAAAAGTTAAGAGGTCTCATTACTATCATTGACAAATCAGTCATACTATATTTGCGCGCTCATGAACTAGCGCTACAAACCCGCCTGGAAAGCGCCCCTCATTCACCTTTTATGGTAACAAAAACTCCCTCATTTGCTGCGGGATTATGATATGTTGGAACTGGGCTATGATAGTTTCCACAGCGCAATGGCAATTTTAATAGAGGTGCATTTTTGTAGAGGTGTGGGCAGAATGTTTTGATATTTTGCAAAGACTTCTTTTTTTAATTTAAAAAAATTTCGCCTATAGCAAGTGCGGAACACTGGCTGCGCATTCTGCTCGACTGATTGTCTATTGAACAATTTAAAAATAAATGCTGCCTACAGCCCACACAAAATACGAATTGTTGTGCAATATTTTGTTTATCAATACATGATCAATACATGTTATAGGGTCTGAGATTAAACAGGTGTTGCGCTCCTATCGCACAACACTACTGTAGCCTACTAAGACTGTCATAGGCCCACGGTCTACTTACTAATAACGATGACTAAATAGAAGATGAATATTTGTTGTGTAGCGGGTATAAACCAGTCATGTCAGAAAGAGAGAGACATGCACTGCAATATAATTATGATTCAGGCCTATATAATACAAGTAAAATAAACATATTAGGCGACTTGCTGCTATATGATCTTTGTAACAGGAAATGCATCTGTTTTATCATTACGCCTAGGTTTGAATGCTTTTATGAGCCTACCATTATTATAATTCCCCTGCATCAAACACCTTGTTGCTTGCAGTACAGTTGATCAACCACTAGGTGTGCATACGCATGGTCTGAGATTAGCGTGGAGATACAGTATGCACACTTTCCCATCAAGTAAAAAAAAATGTATATATCAATACCATCCTTAGCCGGAATACTGGCGCGCGCAAAGTTTTAGAGTAGTTTTGTGCACTTTTGATAAATGAGGTCCCTGGTATCTTACTATACTCCAAACCTTTAGGAATATGCAGGCAAGGTCACTTTTGCACTCGCTAATTTATAAACCCGCAAACCACGCCTTTCAACTAGATTTCACTCCACTTGAAACCAAGGATTCACCATGCTTTCATTCTTCAGTCATTAATTCCCGTCTCTGTTAACATCTCTGTTACAAAGGAAGCCTGAAAGAGACAGCAACACAAGCATCTACAACATCCAGTCACTGAATGACAGTAGGAGGACAGGGGGGGTGGTTTATCTGAGATATTTAGGGCTATGAACGGATTCGAATGCTTTTTCCCCTGCATGCAGTCTCAACAACCAGGCCAAACCAGAGACCAGTCATACAGGCGCAGCCCGGGCAATACGCTGTCTTGATGTGCCCAGTCGACAGAAAATGCTCTTTTAACACACAATAATCTGGGTCACGGCACAGCTTTGTCTCCGTAAATGGATATGGATTTTTAGAGACAATTAAGCATGAGGAGGGGGAGAAAGAGAGAGAGAGAAGGAGAGAAAGAGGTTTATTGTGGTAGCGACCCTGCTATAGTTACATTTAGTACAGCCACTACCGGGTGGATTAATCATATTGGCACAGGTGACGGTGTGCTTCCGCTTCCCTCCAAAGTGTGTGGTGGTGTAAAGTCACGTCCCACTTGGGCTAACACTCTTTATTCTCTTCACAATGTCTTGTAAACAACACAGTCATCTGTGATTGGTTTACTTCTGTTGTGTTATAAACAGTGGTGGGGAAAGTACTAGATTGTCATACTTGAGTAAAAGTAAAGATGCCCTTAATAGAAAATGACTCAAGTAAATGTAAAAGTAATCCATGCTGAAATAACTTCACTTTATAGTCGGAGGGGATAAATGACAAATGTGGAAAATTCAACGCCCAAACCAGGAGGGTTATCTTGGCAGCTCTACCTGCTGAGTAAGCCTGGGAAGAGACCTAGCTGTAATTTATCTCTGGGGTAGGGTGACATTGGCCCTAGACACTGATCTAAGGTTATATCTGCATTCCCTCCTCCTATTGGGTAAGGTTAGGATTGGAGGACAGTAAACTGATCCCAGATCTGCTTCTGAGGGCAACTTCTATACCTGGAGCTGCCACGCTGTTTACGTCCCAAATGGCACCCTATTCCCGATAGTGCACTACTTTTGTCCAGGGTCAATAGGACTCTGGCCAAAATAAGTGCACTCTTATAGGGAATAGGGTGCCTTTTAGGACGTAAACTCTGACTCTAAGTCCGATGCGCCCTCTAAAACGAACTTCCGGGAAACAAAAGCCTGCAGTATTGTGTTCCCATGAAGACAGCATCCTTGGAGGTCAGGTAGAGGGCCACCACACCAGGAAGAGAACATCAGGTAAGTTCATCTCATATAGTTAGACTTTGTAGAACAGATACACAACTCGAAATACCCACCCCATTGGATAGATTAGAATGTCCATTCTACCAAGGACTTGCGTTTAGAAGGACAAGGAGCTATAGCCGCCCCCGCAGGACAACTTCTGGTATAAATTACGCCTGTTGTGTGACCGTGAATATTCTAACGTCACTCCATGTACGAAGCTCTCAGGCTTAAACTGAAGCAATCAGCCCTATACAGACCATTGATGATTATCCCATTTTTAATCAAGAGCGGAACCCCTTAGTTGCCTTCTCTTGACACCTTACACCTTAAATAGGTCTGTGTGTTCTCTATGGAACGACCTTGGTTCTACTAATTATATTTATATGTCAAGCCTATACCTGTAATAGCCTACTGTAGCCTGGGCCAGAATACAGCATAGCATACATCCTGTTGCCAAGGGAACCACATGCGTTCAGTGTTACCTGCGTGAAGGTGTTAATTTGTGTTTGGGTGCAGGTGTCCACAAGTGAGCCGTTGTAACAGGTAACGTTACAGGCCTGGCCTGCACATCCTCAACAGTCAACACATTTCAGCCAACAGTTCCTGGTTATGAATGTTCTCTCATCTCCGCAGATGTATGGTCCTACCTGAATACTCATGCAGATGTGTCTTTGTTCATTTGTCACAGGTGCAGGCCTGTTGATGTCCCTGTTTTCACACACAGATAGCCTATCACCTCGAAGGGGAAAAAAAGTGGGTAGCCTTCAATACAAAGGCCACCATACTGAAGATAAATGGGCTATATGGTTTGTCAGTATCAAAGTAAGTACTGTGTAATGACACACAGTACAATACCGTAAAATTCACTGTCTTGTACTTTTAAAAAGGTAATGCTACTGTAATCAGAGTGAATAAATGAATGAAAAAATTAAACGAGTTTAAGGGTTTGTATTTCACAGTATTTTACTGTAATTACATTTACTGTAATCACCAACTGTAATTACAAGGGATTGGTGCAAGCAGTTTGGCTGCTAGGTAAAGTGTTTACAAACATTACAGTATATTAATGAATATTGTGTTTTATATCACTTGCACTTCTAGAGGCTTCCAAACTGTCAGTGACTACAGGACATGGCAAAATACTCAACCATTAGGGTTTAAGACTTGCTGCCACTCCCTTATACACTTTAAGTTGAAGGGGCACTATAACTACATACAAGTGAAATTGGTACAGCATTCTCACTCACGGGTGCAACAAATATATCCTCAACAAATTGGAATTACAGTGCCATTCTAAATACATTTCCCACAATGCCCATAATTTACAGTGTGCTGCAGTAAAACATTTTCAAGTATTTTACTGTTGATAATACACAATTACTGTACACATTTACAATTTTCCATTAGTGTATGTCACCACAAGCAAAATGAGATAGGCAACTGTTGACAATTGGTCAATCAACATATAGAGGCAAGGAAATCTTTCATTCATAATGTTGGTTGGCAACAAAAACCCTAAACTAACTAAGCCTAAAATAACCATTCACTTGTATAGATTGAGACTGCGGTAGACAAGGCGGAGACGTTGATTGGCAGGAAGGACAAGTTCAATGGTTACAGGTAGGTTGGTGACGGGTAGGTTGGTCAAACAGGTAGGTTGGTCAAACAGGTTGGTTGGTCAAACAGGTAGGTTGGTCAAATAGGTTGGTTTGTCAAACAGGTAGGTTGGTCAAACAGGTAGGTTGGTCAAATAGGTTGGTTTGTCAAACAGGTAGGTTGGTCAAACAGGTAGGTTGGTCAAACAGGTAGGTTGGTTAAACAGCAGGAGAGGATGGTCAAAGGTTTAGGTCTAGATTAGAATGAAAAGTGGTGAGTTAGTGAAGTAATTTCTGTGGTGGGCACAAACATGACAATGGTTCCATTCATTAATGATCCATTTATTTAGGTTTTAACTTTACTGGTGTTAGCTAAGTGGACACTAGTGTAGTTTACAAAACTAGCTGCTTAAAATGCGCCAAAATCGCGGCCAGGGTGCGCAAAACGCAGGTAGCCTATAGACTGGGGAGGGACGCAGCACGAGAAGGCTTGTTAAAGCGAAAAAGTTATTGATGTGAGGAGATAAATGAAGATGAGATCAAGAGGGGGGAAAGTGGGATGGAGAGAGTGAAAGGCAAGGAGAAAGAGAGAGATGCGCAACAGGGGAGTGAACAGTGTGGAATACGAGAGAGTGCGCGAGGAGACAATGCGCTAATCGAGATTGAGTGATGCACTCGACGACAACGACGGAGTCGGCACTAGAGGTCCACAAAGAACGACAATTTAATCAAGCGTGGGAAAGTGTGTGCGCGTGTGTGTGTGTTGTGTGTGTGTGTGGGGGGGGGGGGGGGGGGGGGGGGATGCAGTACGCTCGAGACGCAGTGGTAACGGGGAAATAATGCGTAAAAATGGAGAAGGATAGAGGGACGAGGTGAGAAGCGTATAGGAATGGAGGACCGACCAAGTGACTGCGTGAGAGGGAACGAGGTGCATGGGAGAGGGTCTCCCCACACAACTGTAATAACGTACTGTGGTGCTACATAGAATAATTTATACAAAAATAGAGAAAATAACACACTCTGGCCGACATCAGTCAATATCCAACCAGTAACAATTTCTAAGTACACCAGCACTTGTCTGAGTTGGCTGCTTGTTGGAAATCCCTAACCGATGTTTATGACAGTCAGTTTGTTTTTCTTCGAACTAATTTTCCTTCACTATCAAAGCGAACATCACAATCATTCTGACAGAAACACAATGAACACACCCTCCCTCATCATCGTATTAACTTTGGACATAGCAGCTAACTTTCATTGACTGCAGTCTGTACACATGACGTCCATTATAAAATAGGTCAGGGATATTGAATATACAGCCTAAATAAGCATTAGACTATGCGGGATCTCCCTCTTCTAAATACACTTTGATATTCCTGTGCACCTGCAATAGACTTCTGTGGGACCGCAACATTTTTTAAAGAGGAAATGACATAACGAGTGTGATAGAGAGAGAGCGCGCGCGAGAGAGAGAGAGCGCAATACAAGCATCGCAACAGCATGTATCGTGCTGGAAGGAGGACTCACCTTGGCATTCTTGGAAGAATATGGATCCTCAAAAAGATTCCAGAAATAGGGTTGCCACACACTCCACCAGCTCCTCTTGCGCCCGTCTTCATGCAGGCACAGCCTCTTGAGCTCTCCGTCCGCAGTCAGCTCCAGGTCGTCTTCCGGCTCCTCTGGCTCGGGCTGCTCGAAGCTGTCCAGCGCCTCTTCGGCATCCCTGTGTTGACGGTAGTTCATCCAGCAGCACGCCTCCACGTCCGTCTCGTCGATGCCCCAGAAGGCGAGCTCCTCCTCGAACAATGGCCCACACACATCGTTGGGACAGTGAAGCTTGCCGGTGCGGTAGTAGTTGAGGATGAATGTGAATGTGCCGGGGTGGCGGTCGAAGAAGAACTCGTCGATTTTGGGGTCATAGTCGAAGTTGCTAAACGCGTCCGGATCGGTAAGCCAAGATAAGCGGGTACCGGGCAAAGTTTTGAGGGTGCTGCGGTAAGTCTCGTGTCGCACCCCTCCGCAGTTTATTACGATTTTCTCGCTGTCTGGCGGACAAGTCATGTCTGCACTGTAACATGCTTTGTTGGGCGACTTGTTCCCACCCTTGCGTCCTTTGAAAGAGGAGACTGACACCGAACTGAGCATAGGGGAAAGGGGGAGGGAGAGGAAAAGAGAGAGAACACAAGGGGAGGGGGGGGAGGAGTCTGTGGAGAGGGAAATAGAGAGGGGTCGAATATTGAGTGGAAAAGGGTTGAGTATGGTGTTGATTTTTTAACATGACGGTCAAATCTACAGATAAGGGTCAAATCTTTGAAATATAAATAGATCATAGACCATTTGTGCCCCATACATACAGTACCAGTCCAAAAGTTGACACACCTACTCATTCAAGGGTTTTTCTTTATTTAGACTGTTTTCTACATTGTAGAATAATAGTGAAGACATCAAAACTATGAAATAACACACATGGAATCATGTAGTAACCAAACAAGTGTTAAACAAATCAAAATATTAGAGATTCTTCAAAATAAAAATAAAGAAAAACCCTTTGCCTTGATGACAGCTTTGCACACTCTTAACCAGCTTCACCTGGAATCCTTTTCCAACAGTCTTGAAAGAGTTCCCACATATGCTGAGCACTTGTTGACTGCCTTTCCTTCACTCTGTGGTCCAACTAATCCCAAATCATCTCAATTGGGTTGAGGTCAGATGATTGTGGAGGCCAGGTCCTCTGATGCAGCACTCCATCACCCTCCTTCTTAGTAAAATAGCCCCTTTTAATATTTTTTTAAAATGTAAACTTTCTTTAACTAGGCAACTCAGTTTAGAACAAATTCTTCTTTACAATGATGGCCTACTGGGGAACAGTGGGTTAACTGTCATGTTCATGGGCACAACAACATATTTTTACCTTGTCAGCTCAGGTAACCTTTCGGTTACTGGCCCAACGCTCTAACCACTAGGCTGCCTGCCGCCCAGCCTCGAGGTGCATTGGGCCATTGTCCTGTTGAAAAAAAAAATGATACTCCCACAAACCAGATGTGATGGCGTATTGTTGCAGAATGCTGTGGTGGCCATGCTGGTTAAGTGTGCCTTGAATTGTAAATAAATCACGGCCGTGTCTCCAGCAAAGCACCGCCACATCATCACATCTCTTCCTCCATGCTTCATGGTGGGAACCACACATGCAGAGATCATCCGTTCACCTACTCTGCGTCTCACAAAGACTTGCCGTTGGAACCAAAAATCTCAAAATAGGACTCATCAGACCAATGGACACATTTCCACCAGTCTACTGTCCATTGCACGTGTTTCTTGGCCTTAGCAAGTCTCTTCTTATTATTGGTGTCCTTTAGTAGTGGTTTCTTTGCAGCAATTTGACCACGAAGGCCTGATTCACGCAGTCTCCTCTGAACAGTTGATGTTGAGGTTTGTCTGCGATGTGAACTCTGTGAACCATTTTTTTGGGGCTGCAATTTCTGAGGCTGGTAACTCTAATGAACTTATCCTCTGCAGTAGAGGTAACTCTGGGTCTTCCCTTCCTGTGGCGGTCCTCATGAGAGCCAGTTTCATCATAGCGCTTGATGGTTTTTGCAAATGCACTTGAAGAAACATTCAAACTGCTTGAAATCTTCCAGATTGACTGACCTTCATGTCTTAAAGTAATGATGGACTGTCATTTCTCTTTGCATATTTGAGCTGTTCTTGCCATAATATGGACTTGGTCTTTTACCTAATAGGGCTATCTTCTGTATACCACCCCTACCTTGTCACAACACAACTGATTGGATCAAACGCATTAAGAAGGAATGAAATTCCACAAATGAACTTTTAACAAGGCACACCTGTTAATTAAAATGCATTCCAGGTGACTACCTCATGAAGCTGGTTGAGAGAATGCCAAGAGTGTGCACAGCTGTCATCAAGGCAAATGGTGGCTACTTTGAAGAATCTCAAATATAAAATATATTTTGATTTGTTCAGCACTTTTTGGATTACTACATGATTCCATATGTGTTATTTCATAGTTGTGATGTCTTCCCTATTATTCTACAATGTAGAAAATAGTAAAAATAAAGAAACCCTTTAATGAGTAGGTGTGTCCAAACTTTTGACTGGAACTGTAAATACACCTAAACCTACAAGCTAGTTAGAGAAATAATTCACCCAATAGTGACTGAAACCACAGCTAATTAACAGGCCAATTCACCAATTCTATAGGCTACTTGACAACAGCAAATGAACCTGAGACAGGTGAGGGGAGGTTAGGAGGTGCAGGTTACTATAGTGACAGCAGGTGACTAGATACTGATGAGATGGAGCATGACATAAGGGGCACTGCATGAGAAACCTTGTGTTATCGTTAGTGCTCGGTCTGTAGTGGACAAGGTGAGGAATAGTGACACAGACACACCGGTAGGGCAATGTTGAATTGGGGAGAGGTAACGTTTTAATGTGATATTACATAACGAATGGGACCCTCTCTTCTCTCTTCCCCCCCCCCCCCTCTTTCTCTCCCCCCTGCATGGACCCACTCTTCCCGTCCTCCTGCCTTCCATTTCACTAAAACACTTTCTTCAATTAGAGAGGAGTGAGATGAATATGACAGTGTTTCACGCCCCCTCCCTCCGTCTCTCTCTCTCTCCATCCCTCCTTCTCTCGCTCTCTCCAAGTTTCAGGCTTATCCAATGGGAGAGAGGGGAGAGTGGAGTGAGAAAGAGAGAGGGAGAGTGCGAGGATGGGGAGAGGAGAGCTAGAGGCAGAACGATTATTTGCTGAGCTGCACAAAATGGGGAGAAAAGACTGCAGACAGTTAATGCACCCTGTTCTCTCTACCTCTTTCTCTCATCTCACTCTCGCTCTCCTCTCTCTCGCTCTCCTCTCTCTCTCTCTCGCTCTCCTCTCTATCTCGCTCTCCTCTCTCTCTCCTATCTCGCGCTCTCCTCTCTCTCTCGCTCTCCTCTCTCTCGCTCTCCTCTCTCTCTCGCTCTCCTCTCTCTCTCGCTCTCCTCTCTCTCGCTCTCCTCTCTCTCCTCTCTCTCGCTCTCTCTCGCTCTCCTCTCTCTCGCTCTCCTCTCTCTCTCGCTCTCCTCTCTCTCTCGCTCTCCTCTCTCTCTCGCTCTTCTCTCTCTCATCTCTCTCGCTCTCCTCTCTCTCACTCTCCTCTCTCTCACGCACTCACTCTTCCCCTCTCTCCCTCTTTCTCACCCATCTCTCTCCCTCTTCCTCTTCACTCTCCTCTCCCTCCCCTCTCTCTCCTCTGTTCTTCACTCCTCTGTTCTTCTCTCCCTCTCTCATGCTCAGTGCAAGGCTAACGTGCCGTGTCGTCGATTGAGTACATTCTGATGATACTGTATTAACCCTTACTGTGGCGATGCAATGCCATTGATTACACTGGATTAGCTTATCATGTGGCTACATTCCTCCGTTGGTGTAGTCGTTGGTGTGTAGCTATTACAGCACCTTCACATGCAAGCACAGGGTCTCCTTACTGCAACTCTTCATATAGCTGATACACTGCTGTTGTAGTATGTAAGCAGAGCCCTATTCATATCGTCGCTGTGTTTGCAGAGTCAGTGTGTGTGTGTGTGTGTGTGTGTGTGTGTGTACTGTAGTAGGCTATGCAGTGCCCTTGTACAACGAGGGGTGCATCTCAATAGTCTCCCTTCCTTCCTTCATCTGCACTGATCTGTAACGAGAGGATGAAGGGAAGCACACTAGTAAAGCCTACAGGAGAACCGTCTTTCACTATTCCTGCTCTTGCA
Organism: Oncorhynchus kisutch; assembly: GCF_002021735.2. Taxonomy (NCBI): domain Eukaryota; kingdom Metazoa; phylum Chordata; class Actinopteri; order Salmoniformes; family Salmonidae; genus Oncorhynchus; species Oncorhynchus kisutch. The sequence continues at coordinate 62,350,240 of NC_034179.2, read as the reverse complement.
GATCAGAGGAGATGAAGGAGAGAAGATGAAGAAAAGAGACGAGAGTAGGAGATGAGAATAGGAGACGAGAGACAGGGGTCGACGAAAGAAGACGCGAGAAAGAAGCTAATGACTTTGAGTTGCAGAAATTCGTCTAGGCATTATCCCACTATACAGTGTATGTGCCCTTTACTGAACGATGATATGCTACAGAGAGTATGGAGTGATATTAGTCTGGATGGAGAGAGAGATTCAGAGGAGGGAGTTAATAACACACATGGAGGGTTAACACACAACTACGTGGATCTGGATCTGCACATACACACACACACTCTCTCTCTCTCACACACGCACACACAGTCGTAGAGCCGCACTGCGAGCGGGGACCGGGTCCATGCTGGAAAAGTGAATGATCTTTTGCTGCAGTGAAAACAAGAATGAGGCTCTCTCTCTCTCTCTCTATCTCTCCAATCTCGCTCTACTCTCTCTCTCTCCCGCGCTTTCTGAATGGCCCTGTCACTCTACCGTAGTCACATTTTGTCCTTTACCTACTCAAAGTAATCCATCCACTTCAGCTCTGCTCTCTTCTCTCCTACTCCTCTTCCCCTCTCCCTCTTTCTCTCTTCCTTCCTTCCCTCCCTGGCTCACTCGTGTTCCGCATAAAATAATCAGATTTCACTGGGTGAATTAGAACCAGTCTTCTTAACCGTTCTCTGCTTTCCTTCCTCCCTCACTTTCTCCTCTTACCATTCCTTTATGTTCCTGCCCTTCCCATGCTCTCTCCCTCTCTCTCTCCCCCCTCCCCCCCTCTCTCTCTATCATTCCATCTCTGTTTCCACCATCTCAGTAAAGGTACTGCACTCATCACATTTACTACCTCCCTCCCTATCTCTTTCACACACCCATATCTCTCCTTTCCTCCTCTCCCCTCTGTATGTCCTTCTCCTCCATCCCTGCCTCTCTCTCTCTCTCTCCCTCTCTGTCTCCCTCTCTCTCTCTCTCTGTCTCTCTCTCTCTCCCTTTCTGTTCTTTTGTCTTTTGGCTTCTGCAGGACTGTTACTTTGCTGGCGGTGCTGTTTGAAACCCCCCTCCTCCTCTCCTCTCTCCATCTCTGAGTTGAAAGCCCCCCCCCCCCACACACACACACACACACTCCCCTCCTCTCCAGATGTCCTCTGTGCCGCTACCTCATGCTATCGCTTCATTAAGTCCAGGCAAACTGCCACGGACCGGACCACAGTCCCCCCGAGAGGAAGGAGGGAACCACAGGCAGAGAGAGAGAGAGAGAAGGCGAGAGAGGGAGAGAGAGGGGAGGGGGGCTACAAACCTCAAAGTAAAATGTGTAGATTAAAAGTGTGTATGGGACAGTAATATTTTGTTTTGGGGAAGGGGTTTTCATATCTGTCATAATTAAATATGAACATTGAGGAATTTGAAGGAAACATGACATGGAGAAATTGATACAAAAATCAAAGTAAACTATTCTACAATGATGACATTTAATTTGCGGTATACAAATAGTCATCAATGGTCAGCACACATAATCTTTGAATAAATAACTGCATTGTAGATGATTGGAGTGGTTGTCCGTTTCATCACCATGGACAGCGTGCATACCGCGCGTCAGTGAAAACACGTGACACATTCGGGTATTTCCGAATGCGGACGGAAATTTAGAAGAAAAAAAATAGAGCGAGAAAAGGAAGGAAACCCGAGGGCGAGATTTACTGTGATTTATGTTTCTGCTAGAATGTTACTGTAATGACGGAGTACATTTCAGATAATATACCATGCCCTTTATATATGGGGGCTCCCGAGTGGCGCAGCGTTCTGAGGCACTGCATCTCAGTGCTAGAGGTGTGGTTCGATTCCAGGCTGAATCACAACCGGCAGTGATTGGGAGTCCCATAGGGCGGCGCACAATTGGCCCAGCGTCGTCCGGGTTAGGATTTGGCCGGGGTAGGCCGTCATTGTAAATAAAAATGTGTTCTTAACTGACTTGCCCAGTTAAACAAAGGTTCAATAAATACAATAAAAATGTGTCTGTTGTTGCAATGTCTCCAAAAACCATTAGGCTACCCTAACAGCTAATTACTACATCAGAAAGCGCTTATCAATGTAAAACACCAACGTTGTTGATCAGGGGTCTCCGACAGATGGATCGCGAGCTACCAGTAGCTTGTAGCTCACCAAACAATTCTGAAAATATATGGAATTTTCACGTGTTACACCGCAAGCGCTCAGGTACTATTTAATCAACGCAACATTGACATTATAGTGGTTAGCCACTATTAGCTTAAAAAGCCAAACCTAACACAATATCTGCCAATTAATTGAACAGCAATATTGCCCGCATGTCTGTGTGGTGCGCACGCAATTAAAGGGGAATTACAATCAAACATCTAAATGTGCTAGTCTTGTTCCAGGCAACCCCCTAAAAAAAAGGTATTCTGATGTGATTTAAACATTGACATGGACTCAGAACATCACATTTCGTTGTTTCTCTATGAACAATTGTAATTTTGAGAGTGATAAACAAATCTAAAACCAGGAAGAAAAAAAACTGAGAAAACATCATTTGAAAAAAATAAAACATAATTTAAAGGTACAAAACGGATTATTAACTAATATTTTAACCAGGTATAGTGACAGAAAACAGTGCAGTGCACTACTTTCTTTTGTATACTTTGGACCCGGGAAAGATTTGTAAGGGAGAGGAGAGGAAAAGAATGTGCCGAAAGCTATAAAAAAATGTGTAGCTCGCGACATGTTTCATTCAAGTAGCTCTCATGCTATAAAAGGTTGGTGACAGTGCATTTGGAAAGTATTCAGACCCCTTGACTTTTCCCAAATTTTGTTACGTTACAGCCTTATTCTAAAATGGATTTAATTATCCCCCCCCCCCCCCCCTCATCACTACCTCATAGTGATAAAGCAAACAGTTTTTATAAATACATTTTTTTTTAAATGTAAATATCACATTTACATAAGTATTCAGACAGTTTACTCAGTACTTTGTTGAAGCACCTTTGATTACAGCCTAGAGTCTTCTTGGGTATGACGCTACAAGCTGTATTTGGGGAATTTCTTCCATTCTTCTCTGCAGATCCTCTCAAGCTCTGTCAGGTTGGATGGGGAGCGTCGCTGCACTTATATTTTCAGCAGTGTTGCCAACAAATTTTCAGGGTAAGTTGCTAGAGGCAGGTTGATTTGTTGCTAAAAGTTGCTAAATGACGTTGTGATGTCATTGCGTGGTAACGTAAAACTGCGTCATTACATAGAATACACAATAACGTTACTCAAATTGACTTGGCATCACAGGAAAAATATGATTTGAAATTTGTTCAGGTACAGAGTCCCACTCTTTTCTGTACTTTTGGCTGTACAATTTTGATTGAGGCATGTTGATTGATGTTGTAAGTTCTGTTCAAGATCAAACATTCGTGACCAACTATAGTCATTGGGTTTGGCTGGTCGAACCCATGCTACTGCTGCTGCAGTCAGCCAACAATGATTTGCAATTTGCTGAAATTGCTGCTGGCCTGCTGCTGCCTGTGCTGCCGAGCTGAGCACCTGCTGCTGACATCACTCACAATGCACTGTTGCAGCCAGGCACTGTGTTGTGATTGAGTGTGTGACAGAGAAAATTGTTTTTGTTTCATTCAGAGGGAACATTTTGTGTGCATTTTAGCGTTTGAGTCACTTTTCAAAAGTTGCTAAAAGTTCCAAATACATTTTTAAAAGTAGCTACATTTGTTGCTTGGTGCTGTTTGAAATAAAAATAGCCAGGTTAGTCTGAAAAGATGCTAAATCTAGCAACAAAATTGCTAAGTTGGCATCACTGATTTTCAGGTCTCTCCAGAGATATTCGATCAGGTTCATGTTCGGGCTCTGGCTGGGCCACTCAAGGACGTTCAGAGACTTGTCCCGAAGCTACTCCCTGCGTTGTCTTGGCTGTGTGCTTAGGGTCATTGTCCTTTTGGAAGGTGAACCTTCGACCCAGTCTGAGGTCCTGAGCGCTCTAGAGCAGGTTTTCGTCAAGGATCTCTCTGTACTTTGCTTCGTTCATCTTTGCCTCAAAATATATGGCACATGGAAACCAAACGAGGGTGTTCTACGGTGATAGATGGGATGGGCTGAGAGTGGCTGAGGGTTGGCTTAAATGAACTTATGTTTGGTAATGTATTATTGTTATGTGACTGCTTTATATGAAAGTACCATGTATGGAAAATGTGTATGGAAAATGTGTATGTAAAATGTGTATGGAAAATGTGTATGGAAAATGTGTGTACATGTAGCAAAAAAGCTGTACAAAAAAAAGAAAGAAAACAAATTGTCCTCCGATGAGGGGGGGGGTGGTGGAAGGGTTAATAAAAATCAATTTACAATCTCTCTGTACTTTGTACTCTGTACTCTCTGTTCCCTTGATCCTGACTAGTCTCCCAGTCCCTGCAGCTGAAAAAAACATCCCCACAGCATGATGCTGCAACCACCATAGGGATGGTGCCATGTTTCAGGCCAAAGAGTTCAATCTTGGTTTCATCTGACCAGAGAATCTTGTTTCTCATGGTCTGAGAGTCCTTTAGATGCCTTTTGGCAAACTCTAAGCGGGCTGTCATGTGTCTTTTACTGAGGAATGGCTTCCGTCTGGCAACTCTACCATAAAGGCCTGATTGGTGGAGTGCTGCAGAGATGGTTGTCCTTCTGGAAGGTCTTCCAATCTCCATAGTGGAACTCTGGAGCTCTGTCAGAGTGGCCATCGGGTTTGTGGTCACCTCCCTGACCAAGGCCTTTCTTCCTCGATTGCTCAGTGGTGGTCAGCGAAAGTAAGACTTCGTGGTTCCAAACTTCTTCCATTTAAGAATGATGGAGGCCACTGTGTTCTTGGGGACATTCAATGCTGCATTTTTTTTTTGGTACCCTTCCCTTCCCAGATCTGTGTTCTGACACAGTCTTTTCTAGGAGCTCTACGAACAATTCCTTCGACCTGATGGCTTGTTTTTTGCTCTGACATGCACTGTCAATTCTGGGACCTTTATATAGACTAGTGTACCTTTCCAAATCATGACCAATCTATTGAATTTACCACAGGTGGAATCCAATCAAGTTGTAAAGACATCTCAAAGATGATTAATGGAAACAGGATGCACCTGAGCTCAATTTCAAGCCTCATACCAAAGGGTCTGAATACTTATGTAAATAATGAATTTCTGTTTTTTATCATTAATAAATTATCAAAAAATTGTACAAACCTGTTTTCACGTTGTCATCATGGAGTATTGTGTGTAGATTGATGAGGCAAAAATAAATGTAATCCATTTTAGAATAAGGCTGTAACTTAACGAAATGTGGAAAAAGTCAAGGGGTCTGAATACTTTCCGAATGCACATGTCACGTTCTGACCTTAGTTCTTTTGTTATGTCTTTGTTTTAGTATGGTCAGGCCGTGAGTTGGGTGGGTTCTCTATGTTCCTTTTTCTATGTTTTGGGATTTCTGTGTTTGGCCTGGTATGGTTCTCAATCAGAGGCAGCTGTCAATCGTTGTCCCTTATTGAGAACCATACTTAGGTAGCCTGGTTTCTCTTTTGAGTTGTGGGTGATTATTTTCCGTGTCAGTGTTTGTTTCCACGCGGGACTGTTTCGTTTGTTTCGGTTATTCACGTTGTTATTTTGTAGTTTAGTGATCATGTAAATAAAGTAGCATTATGGACACTTACCACGCTGCACATTGGTCCGATCTCTCTTACTCCTCGTCAGAAGAAGAGGACGAGCGTTACAGCACATAAACAAGTCTATATACAATGTGAGCAAATGAGGTGAGAAGGGAGGTAAAGGCAAAAAAGGCCATGGTGGCAAAGTAAATACAATATAGCAAGTAAAACACTGGAATGGTAGTTTTGCAATGGAAGAATGTGCAAAGTAGAAATAAAAATAATGGGGTGCAAAGGAGCAAAATAAATTAATTAATTAAATACAGTTGGGAAAGAGGTAGTTGTTTGGGCTAAATTATAGCTGGGCTATGTACAGGTGCAGTAATCTGTGAGCTGCTCTGACAGTTGGTGCTTAAAGCTAGTGAGGGAGATAAGTGTTTCCAGTTTCAGAGATTTTTGTAGTTCGTTCTAGTCATTGGCAGCAGAGAACTGGAAGGAGAGGCGGCCAAAGAAAGAATTGGTTTTGGGGGTGACTAGAGAGATATACCTGCTGGAGCGTGTGCTACAGGTGGGAGATGCTATGGTGACCAGCGAGCTGAGATAAGGGGGGACTTTACCTAGCAGGGTCTTGTAGATGACATGGAGCCAGTGGGTTTGGCGACGAGTATGAAGCGAGGGCCAGCCAACGAGAGCGTACAGGTCGCAATGGTGGGTAGTATATGGGGCTTTGGTGACAAAACGGATTGCACTGTGATAGACTGCATCCAATTTGTTGAGTAGGGTATTGGAGGCTATTTTGTAAATGACATCGCCAAAGTCGAGGATTGGTAGGATGGTCAGTTTTACAAGGGTATGTTTGGCAGCATGAGTGAAGGATGCTTTGTTGCGAAATAGGAAGCCAATTCTAGATTTAACTTTGGATTGGAGATGTTTGATATGGGTCTGGAAGGAGAGTTTACAGTCTAACCAGACACCTAAGTATTTGTAGTTGTCCACGTATTCTAAGTCAGAGCCGTCCAGAGTAGTGATGTTGACAGGCGGGTATGTGCAGGTAGCGATCGGTTGAAGAGCATGCATTTAGTTTTACTTGTATTTAAGAGCAATTGGAGGCCACGGAAGGAAAGTTGTATGGCATTGAAGCTTGCCTGGAGGGTTGCTAACACAGTGTCCAAAGAAGGGCCGGAAGTATACAGAATGGTGTCGTCTGCGTAGAGGTGGATCAGAGACTCACCAGCAGCAAGAGCGACCTCATTGATGTATACAGAGAAGAGAGTCGGTCCAAGAATTGAACCCTGTGGCACCCCCATAGAGACTGCCAGAGGTCCGGACAGCAGACCCTCAGATTTGATACACTGAACTCTATCAGAGAAGTAGTTGGTGAACCAGGCGAGGCAATCATTTGAGAAACCAAGGCTGTCGAGTCTGCCGATGAGGATGTGGTGATTGACAGAGTCGAAAGCCTTGGCCAGATCAATGAATACGGCTGCACAGTAATGTTTCTTATCGATGGCGGTTAAGATATCGTTTAGGACCTTGAGCGTGGCTGAGGTGCACCCATGACCAGCTCTGAAACCAGATTGCATAGCAGAGAAGGTATGGTGAGATTCGAAATGGTCGGTAATCTGTTTGTTGACTTGGCTTTCGAAGACCTTAGAAAGGCATGGTAGGATAGATATAGGTCTGTAGCAGTTTGGGTCAAGAGTGTCCCCCCCTTTGAAGAGGGGGATGACCGCAGCTGCTTTCCAATCTTTGGGAATCTCAGACGACACGAAAGAGAGGTTGAACAGGCTAGTAATAGGGGTGGCAACAATTTCGGCAGATAATTTTAGAAAGAAAGGGTCCAGATTGTCTAGCCCGGCTGATTTGTAGGGGTCCAGATTTTGCAGCTCTTTCAGAACATCAGCTGAATGGATTTGGGAGAAGGAGAAATGGGGAAGGCTTGGGCGAGTTGCTGTTGGGGGTGCAGTGCTGTTGACCGGGGTAGGAGTAGCCAGGTGGAAAGCATGGCCAGTCGTAGAAAAATGCTTATTGAAATTCTCAATTATGGTGGATTTATCAGTGGTGACAGTGTTTCCTATCTTCAGTGCAGTGGGCAGCTGGGAGGAGGTGTTCTTATTCTCCATGGACTTTACAGTGTCCCAGAACTTTTTTGAGTTAGTGTTGCAGGAAGCAAATTTCTGCTTGAAAAAGCTAGCCTTTTCTAACTGCCTGTGTATAATGGTTTCTGGCTTCCCTGAACAGCTGCATATCACGGGGGCTGTTCGATGCTAATGCAGAACGCCATAGGATGTTTTTGTGTTGGTTAAGGGCTGTCAGGTCTGGGGAGAACCAAGGGCTATATCTGTTCCTGGTTCTAAATTTCTTGAATGGTTAGGAAGGCATTTAAAAAAAATATCCAGGCATCCTCTACTGACGGGATGAGATCAATATCCTTCCAGGATACCCTGGCCAGGTCGATTAGAAAGGCCTGCTCGCTGAATGGCGGATCCTGGCTGATTGGCGGATCCCGGCTGACTGGCGGATGGGGCATCTCTTACTCCTCGTCAGAAGAAGAGGACGAGCGTTACAGCACAGTAGGCGTTATCAACAAATGACAATGATCCGCTGACTGGCGGATCCTGGCTGACTGGCGGATCCTGGCTGACTGGCGGATTCTGGCTGACTGGCAGTTCTGGCAGATCCTGGCTGACTGGAGGATCCTGGCTGATTGGTGGATCCTGGCAGACTGGCGGATCCTGGCTGACTGGCGGATCCTGGCTGACTGGCAGTTCCGGCAGATCCTGGCTGACTGGCGGTTCCGGCAGATCCTGGCTGACTGGCGGTTCCGGCAGATCCTGGCAGACTGACGGCTCTGGCGGCTCCTGGCTGAGTGGCGGCACTGGCGGCTCCTGGCTGACTGGCGGCACTGGCGGCTCCTGGCTGACTGGCGGCACTGGCGGCTCCTGGCAGACTGGCGGCACTGGCGGCGCTGGGCAGACTGGCGGCACTGGCGGCACTGGGCAGACTGGCGGCACTGGCGGCGCTGGGCAGGCTGGCGGCACTGGCAGCGCTGGACAGACTGGCGGCACTGGCGGCGCTGGGCAGACTGGCGGCACTGACGGCGCTGGGCAGACTGACGGCACTGGAGAGGAAGGCTCTGGCAGTGCTGGACTGAGGAGATCTGGCGCCTCTGGAATGAGGGGCTCTGGCGCCTCTGGACTGAGGAGTGCTGGTGCCTCTGGACTGAGGAGCGCTGGTGCCTCTGGACTGAGGAGCGGGAGCTCTGGCAGCGCCGGACAGGCGGGAAACTCTGGTAGCGCCGGACAGGCGGGAACACCTGTGTTGATGGGACGGAGAGACAGCCTGGTGCGGGGTGCCGGCACTGGTGGTACCGGGCTGGGGACACACACCTCAAGGCGAATGCCTTGCATACTACGCCAAATCAACTGCTCTCTCTCTCTTCACACTCCCCCAATTCTATTAACACCTCCTCGAGTGTCTCCTCATCTCCCATCTGTTCACTCTCCTCCATTCTGTCCAATAACTCCTCGACCCTCTCAGACTCAGCCCTCAGCTTCGCCGATAGCTCCGATAACATCCATGGCTCCTTACGGTAAACAGGGGGAGATGGCTCAGGTCTGGCTCCTGACTCTGCCACCCTCTCCCTGTGCCCCCCCCCCCCCCCAAGACATTTCTTTGGGTGCCTCTCGGGCTTCCAGCCGCTCTGCCGTGCTAGCTCCTCATAATGCCGCCTCTCTGCCTTCGCTGCCTCCAGCTCGGCTTTGGGGCGGCAATATTCCCCTGGCTCTGCCCAGGGTCCTTTCCCGTCAAGGATCTCCTCCCAAGTCCATTTCTCCAAATAGTGCAGCCTCTCCCACTGCTGCTGTTGCTGCTGCCTCTGTTTACCATGCCGCTTGGTCCTTGGTTGGTGGGTGATTCTGTAACGGCTTTCTTCTGGTGAAAGAGAGGCGGACCAAAATGCAGCGTGGTGGTTATTCATGTTTTTAATAAAGACGATTATACATGAACAGACTAAACAAAACAAGAAAAGTGAAAACCTAAACAGTCCTATCTGGTGCAAACACAGAGACAGGAACAATCACCCACAAAACCCAACACAAAACAGGCTACCTAAATATGGTTCCCAATCAGAGACAATGACTAACACCTGCCTCTGATTGAGAACCATATCAAATCAAATCAAATTTATTTATATAGCCCTTCGTACATCAGCTGATATCTCAAAGTGCTGTACAGAAACCCAGCCTAAAACCCCAAACAGCAAGCAATGCAGGTGTAGAAGCACGGTGGCTAGGAAAAACTCCCTAGAAAGGCCAATACCTAGGAAGAAACCTAGAGAGGAACCAGGCTATGTGGGGTGGCCAGTCCTCTTCTGGCTGTGCCGGGTGGAGATAACAGAACATGGCCAAGATGTTCAAATGTTCATAAATGACCAGCATGGTCGAATAATAATAAGGCAGAACAGTTGAAACTGGAGCAGCAGCAGGCCAAACATAGAAATAGACAAACCAGACACACAACATAGGATGCCCACCCAGCTCACGTCCTGACCAACACTAAAACAAGGAAAACACATACGAACGATGGTCAGAACGTGACATTATTTGCAAATTATGGTGGAAAATAAGTATTCGGTCACCTACAAACAAGCAAGATTTCTGGCTCTCACAGACCTGTAACTTCTTCTTTAAGAGGCTCCTCTGTCCTCCACTCGTTACCTGTATTAATAGCACCTGTTTGAACTTGTTATCAGTATAAAAGACACCTGTCCACAACCTCAAACAGTCACACTCCAAAATCTACTATGGCCAAGACCAAAGAGCTGTCAAAGGACACCAGAAACAAAATTGTAGACCTGCACCAGGCTGGGAAGACTGAATCTGCATTAGGTAAGCAGCTTGGTTTGAAGAAATCAACTGTGGGAGCAATTATTAGGAAATGGAAGACATACAAGACAACTGATAATCTCTCTCGATCTGGGGCTCCATGCAAGATCTCACCCCGTGGGGTCAAAATGATCCCAAGAACGGTGAGCAAAAATCCCAGAACCACACGGGGGGACCTAGTGAATGACCTGCAGAGAGCTGGGACCAAAGTAACAAAGCCTACCATCAGTAACACACTACGCCGCCAGGGACTCAAATCCTGCAGTGCCAGACGTGTCCCTCTGCTTAAGCCAGTACATGTCCAGGCCGTCTGAAGTTTGCTAGAGAGCATTTGGATGATCCAGAAGAAGATTGGGAGAATGTCATATGGTCAGATGAAACCAAAATATAACTTTTTGGTAAAAACTCAACTCGTCTTGTTTGGAGGACAAAGAATGCTGAGTTGCATCCAAAGAACACCATACCTACTGTGAAGCATGGGGGTGGAAACATCATGCTTTGGGGCTGTTTTTCTGCAAAGGGACCAGGACGACTGATCCGTGTAAAGGAAAGAATGAATAGGGCAATGTATCGTGAGATTTTGAGTGAAAACCTCCTTCCATCAGCAAGGGCATTGAAGATGAAACGTGGCTGGGTCTTTCAGCATGACAATGATCCCAAACTCACCGCACGGGCAGCAAGGGAGTGGCTTCGTAAGAAGCATTTCAAGGTCCTGCGGTGGCCTAGCCAGTCTCCAGATCTCAATCCCATAGAAAATCTTTGGAGGGAGTTGAAAGCCCGTGTTGCCCAGCAACAGCCCCAAAACATCACTGCTCTAGAGGAGATCTGCATGGAGGAATGGGCCAAAATACCAGCAACAGTGTGTGAAAACCTTGTGAAGACTTACAGAAAACGTTTGACCTCTGTCATTGCCAATAAAGGGTATATAACAAAGTATTGAGATAAACTTTTTTTATTGACCAAATACTTATTTTCCACCATAATTTGCAAAGAAATTCATAAAAAATCCTACAATGTGATTATCTGGACAAAAAAAAATCTCATTTTGTCTGTCATAGTTGAAGTGTACCTATGATGACAATTACAGGACTCTCTCGTCTTTTTAAGTGGGAGAACTTGCACAATTGGTGGCTGACTAAATACTTTTTTGCCCCACTGTAACCTGAAAGGCCGCTCAGCAAGGAAGAAGCCACTGCTCCAAAACCGCCATAAAAAAAGTCAGATTACGGTTGGCAACTGCACGTGGGGATAAAGATCGTCGTTTTTAGAGAAATGTCCTCTGGTCTGATGAAACAAAAATAGAACTGTTTGGCCATAATGACCATCGTTATGTTTGGAGGAAAAAGGGGGAGACTTGCAATCTGAAGAACACCATCCCAACCGTGAAGCACGAGGGTGGCAGCGTCATGTTGTGGGGGTGCTTTGCTGCAGGAGGGACTGTTGTACTTCACAATATAGATGGCATCATGAGGCAGGAAAATTATGTGGATATATTGAAGCAACATCTCAAGACATCAGTCAGGAAGTTAAAGCTTGGTCGCAAATGGGTGTTTCCAAATGGACAACGACCCCCAAGCATTCTCCCAAAGTTGTGGCAAAATGGCTTAAGGACAACAAAGTCAAGTATTTGGAGTGGACATCACAAAACTCTGACCTCAATCCTATAGAAAATTTGTGGGCAGAACTGAAAAAGTGTGTGCTAGCAAGGAGGCCTACACACCTGATTCAGTTACACCAGCTCTGTCAGGAGGAATTGGCCAAAATTCACCCAACTTATTGTGGGAAGCTTGTGGAAGGCTACCCGAAACGTTTGACCCAAGTTAAACAATTTAAAGGCAATGCTACCAAATACTAATTGAGTGTATGTCAACTTCTTACCCACTGGGAATGTGATGAAATAAATAATTCTCTCTTCTATTATTCTGACATTTCACATTCTTAAAATAAAGCGATTATCCTAATTGAGCTAAAACAGGGAATTTTTACTGGGATTAAATGTCAGGAATTGTGAAAAACTGAGTTCAAATGTATTTCGCTAAGGTGTATGTAAACTTCCGACTTCAACTGTATATACCTTTATGTTGCCATAAATATTTAAATTATAACATGTTAATAATAAAGGGGCAATCTGCAGTTAGAAAACTAACAACGCACCACTGTTTCGGTAAACAGCCGAGGGATGGTTTAACCATGTTTTAAGGCTACAATGAAATTGTTCACATACATTGGAGTAAAACAAGATCATATTTTGGGTTCTGATGCCTTGCGACAGTTGAACTAAGCTCATGAGGAATTTATAACTTATGTTCTTCAAGAATCAATGGGTATGTACTTAACTCAAAATATGGATGTAGCAACTGCAGATGGTCCATTTAAATAGATTTTTAAAAACAATGTTGCTGTCAATAGACCCTTCTCAGAGCATACCATGTTACAGCCAACCAACGTGTCGCCATAACAACTTAAATCACAACATGTTCATATCAACGTGAATACTGGGATTATGATCATAGCAAGAGGCAAATAATATGTAATTTACTAATAGTAGACGTGGGATATGGTTTCAGCACCACGGACAGCACCCACCTTCAACATTACAAAAAGGTTACAGGTCTACATCACAAACATTCAGTTACACCTATGGTAGTACACTCATTCACACACACGCACGCACGCACACACACAATATTAATTAAGCTAACATGCTGAGTAAGGGCTTCCGTAGGACTGCACTGTATGAGAGTGATAGAGAGGAGCAGACAGGGATCACACACACACACACACACACAGTAGCCCACAGTCGGGAGAGGTTAATACAATGACTGAACTAACGACCCAGAGACTAGGATCAGTACTGACACTGCCCTGGGAGAGAGGTTAATACAATGACTGAACTAACGACCCAGAGACAAGGATCAGTACTGACACTGCCCTGGGAGAGAGGTTAATACAATGACTGAACAAACGACCCAGAGACTAGGATCAGTACTGACACTGCCCTGGGAGAGAGGTTAATACAATGACTGAACTAACGACCCAGAGACTAGGATCAGTACTGACACTGCCCTGGGAGAGAGGTTAATACAATGACTGAACTAACGACCCAGAGACTAGGATCAGTACTGACACTGCCCTGGGAGAGAGGTTAATACAATGACTGAACTAACGACCCAGAGACAAGGATCAGTACTGACACTGCCCTGGGAGAGAGGTTAATACAATGACTGAACAAACGACCCAGAGACTAGGATCAGTACTGACACTGCCCTGGGAGAGAGGTTAATACAATGACTGAACTAACAACCCAGAGACTAGGATCAGTACTGACACTGCCCTGGGAGAGAGGTTAATACAATGACTGAACTAACGACCCAGAGACTAGGATCAGTACTGACACTGCCCTGGGAGAGAGGTTAATACAATGACTGAACTAATGACCCAGAGACTAGGATCAGTACTGACACTGCACTGGGAGAGAGGTTAATACAATGACTGAACTAAGGACCCAGAGACTAGGATCAGTACTGACACTGCCCTGGGAGAGAGGTTAATACAATGACTGAACTAAGGACCCAGAGACTAGGATCAGTACTGACACTGCCCTGGGAGGGGGAGAGAGGGAGAGAGGGGGACAGAGATAGGGAAGGAGGGAGGTGAGCTGACTGAGAAAAAAAGCGGGTTCTACTGGAAAACAGGAAAATCCTTGCTGTGTATGAGTGTGTGTGTGTGTGTGTGTGTGTGTGTGTGTGTGTGTGTGTGTGTGTGTGTGTGTGTGTGTGTGTGTGTGTGTGTGTGTGTGTGTGTGTGTGTGTGTGCGTGCGTGCGCGCGCGTGCGTGCGTGCGTGCGTGCGCGCGTGCACGTGTGTGTGTGTGCGCGTAAGATGATGGGATGCGACAACATCAGAATAGAGCCAGAGATAGAAGCAAGCCGAGAAGAATGAGAGTGAACGAAGCAAGCGAAAAAAGATGCAGACAGAGAAGAAGAAAAACGGGAGGTGAGACAGAAGGAGAGGGGCTGGAAGGTGTGATCATAGTAGAGGGAGGAGAGAGAAACGTACACTGGTTCTGAGAGGGGGGGTTACCAGAGAGGAAGAGAAGAGATGAAATGTGTGTGAGAGTCAAATAAGAGTTGGAATACAGCAAATATAGAAAGAAGGAAATAAGAAAGAGAGGAGAGGAGGAGGAGGAGGATTCAAATGGGGAAGTACGCAGATATGGAATACCACATATAAATATGAGTACCTCTGGGGAGACACAGTGAACACAGTGAACACAGCGAGAGAGGGAGAGAGATCTACCCAACCGTATGTGGCTGGCTGTTATGCACTGTAGAGTATCTGCATCTCCCTCTCCCTCTCCATCTCCCTCTCTACAGTGCCTCTCTCCTTATCTCTGCCTGCATCTCTTTCATTGTGGTACACAGGAGACATCTAGAGGACACACTGGGGTATTGCGGACTGACAAAATGCTGCAGTCTCCCCCTCCCTTTCTCCCCCCCATCTCGTTCTCTTTCTCTCCCTCTCTTTCTCGGTGCAGTGTGCTGCTGGTTTACGATACCCCTACTTTTTAGCTGCCGTGTTGGTGAGCTTTTAAATCTACCCCCCCCCCCTCTCTCTCTCTCTCTGTCGCCTTAAAAAAGAAAGGGTTGTCATTGTTCTTTGATGACCTGTTAACCGGTACTGCATGAAGAATTCTACTCTGCACCCTACCTCGTATGTGTATGTGTGTGTGTGTGTGTATGTGTGTCAGCAGGCCCAATTGTAATGAATAAACAGCCGAGACCAGTGGGAGAATGGGAGGGGTGGGGGAGAGAGGGAGGGGTGTGGGGAAAGAAGGAGGTGTGGATGGAGAGAGGAAAGGGTGGAGGGAGTCAGGTAGGGATGAATAATAAACAGAGGGAGAGAATAGAGAGAGAGACGAATAGAGACACACACACAGACGAGCACCACAGGCGCTCACACCAGGTCGTCGACAGTGGGCATGAATCACCTTAAGACTAGGGGTACTGCTGTGGGGGAGAGAAAATACTCACACTCACGGCACACACAAACACACACAGCACACACACTCCTTCAACATGGCAAATTGGCCAGTGTTGATTTTTCAGTGTGACATTTCTAGTGTTGATTCAGGAGTTAAATTCACTCTTTAAGAGTGTAAAAGAACCCTCAGTGTTGCTGTTAATAACCAGAATTTTTGTTTTACACTTTGAAGAGTAAAACAGTCCCATCAAAACCACACCCATCAATATCATATTTTCCAGCATGCTTTACTGGAAGCAGATTTTTTAGGATTGTTTTTAATATCTGTGTTTTTGCATGTACATCAATTGATTGATACATTGATCTTATGCCACACAAAGATAGATACAATTTATTAGTAAAGTCTTCTTATCAACTTTCCTAACCCTGACAGTCATTCTGAATGCAGGTTGCGGGTGAATAAAAACGACAACTGTTGAATATCCAAACTCATGCTGGATTCCAATAGGAATTACACATTACTTTGCAAGCCAGCATAATTCGACTTGCAGGCCTGATGTGGCCTGTAAACCAGGAGTTTCTAAACACCACTGTGTTAGGGTTAAACTAGGCCATCAAAGTAAAGCCTTATGAGAACTGGCAGTGGGGTGCCTGGACAAAAAACCCTCCCTCAATGTGAGCAAGACAAAGGAGCTGATTGTGGACTACAGGAAAAGGCTGGCCGAACAGGCCCCCATTAACATTGACGGGGCTGTAGTGGAGAAGGGTCAAGAGTGTCCAAGTTCCTTGGTGTCCACATCACCAATGAACCATCATGGTCCAAACATACCAAGACAGTTGTGAAGAGGCCCCGACAACACCTTTTCCCCCTCAGGAGACTGAAAAAATTGCCATGGGTCCCCAGATCCTCAAAAGGTTCTACAGCTGCACCAGAGAACATCCTGACCAGTTGCATCACCGCCTGGTATGGCAACTGCTCTTCCTCTGACCGTAAGGGGCTACAGAGGGTAGTGCGAACGGCCCAGTACATCACTGTACTGTACATCACTGCCAAGCTTCCTGCCATCCAGGACCTATACAATAGGCAGTGTAAGAGGAAAGCCCATAAAATTCTCAAAGACTCCAGTCACCCAAGTTATAGCCTGCCCCCCTGTTCTAATAATAAACATTTGTTACTTTGACACTGTCTCCATCTGGGTAATCTAAAAGTTACATTACCGATTACAGTTTTGGACAGGTAACTAGTAACTGTAACTGATTACATTTAAAAAGTAACCTACCCAACCCTGTGTATCATGAATGGTCCACCATCCAAAGGACAACCAGCTAACTTGACACAACTGTGGGAAGCATTGGAGTCAACATGGGCCAGCATCCCTGTGGAACGCTTTCGACACGTTGGGGAGGGCAACTCAATATTAGGAAAGTGTTCCTAATGTTTGCTATACTCAGTGTTAAATATTAATGACAGCATTCGCCTTTGTACTCACTTGGTAAAAGCCACAGGCCTTTAAAAGGAAAGAATTCAATAGCCATGTCTCTGTCACTAACAAATAGTCATGGGCGGTAACTCTACTATTCACTTGACAAGAAAAGGCACCCTGTGAAATATGCAAATTAGCCTTTAGACCATACAGTGTTAAAACCACACCCCAAAATGATTTACTGTAACACTACAGCGGTTCATTTCTTACACTGAGAAAGTGTAACAGCGTCAGCACCAAGGAAAGTGAGTCCAGTTTACTCTAAATCAAGTGTTTTTGTTTTTCACTGTAGGTGTTGTATATTACTGTACAGTAGAGCTATGCAAACACCATAATCATGCTCATTTGAATATGGAATTCCGATTAAATGTGTCCACCATGTCCACATTGTGTCAGGATACCCTTTTCCCACACTATATTCAAATGCCAGTAAGTATTCTGGCAAAATATGATTATAACCCAACAACAACTTGATTATTTGTTGCTAGCTTGTAGCTAACTAACAAGCTAGCTAGCAAAGCTAAAGGATTGCAAACGATTAGCATAACTCTAGCAAAACAAACATTTGTTTTTCTAAATGTTAACTAGCTGGCTAGTATTTATGAGAGCAGCGAATACTTTCCTCACACGCTAGGGAAGTGTTTCCTACAATGTTATAATGAAAAGGTGCCTCCCGCTCCCATTTTCTGAAGACTTGTTGGTGGAGTGGTGATGACGCCACTCACTGCGTGAACTTTTGGTAGCATGATTGCGTCCAGACTGAGGAGCTATCCGCACACAATGCGTCCCTAACCACCTGTCTTTTCAATGCGATCAATTCTGATTTCAGAAGTCGCATGTAAGTGTCAAGTGTAGATATGCCCTTACAAGTGTTGACAGATCTGGACAGTGAACCCATTTAAGAAATCCTTTTCCTGTCCTCTGAAATAATTGGCAGGTGTGCCACCTTATGACGTCAAGAATTTAAATAAATAAATATTATTTTGAAAGAATATCTGTGAAATAATTTGCATACAGGGAGTGACCAGGAAATGGTCACAAAATGTGGACACAGTGGACGGATAAGAGACACATTTTAATACCATGTGTAGACACACATCTGAAAATGTGGGGAAAATCCGAAAGTGGACAAGATCAGGCACCAGATTAGCGCCAGGTATAAACGAGACTAGAAAGAGAGAGAGAGAGAGAGAGAGAGGGACAGAGACACGTAAAAAGTGAGAGATAGAGAATGAAAGAAGAAAAGAGAAAGAGAATAGAGAACTGTCTCAAACCCAGACAAAAAAAGATGAGAGAATCAAATGAACACACCCTAGAAGAAGAAAAAGAGAAAGACGGAAAGAACGAGAGAGACAGAGGGAGAGGTGAAGTGTTTCCTGACAGAAACGATTCCATCCCGTCTATTCCCATATCTAGAGCTAACAATATCCTTAAGATAGCTTTAACCCCTTTCCTCCTCTCCCCTTCTCTCCTCTCTTCACTCATCTCTCGTTAAAAGCTAATTAATAAAACTGCCCTTCGCGGTTAATTACCTCCTCTTTATAGGCCCACGTAAAGCACTCAGGGAATACAGGGAAAAAGAGAGAAGGAGTAATGGGAGAGAAGGAGGGATATAATTGTGTTAAGCCAAATCACATGTGAACTTGATGGAACCTATTCTTATCCCAGGGAGTCGGGGAGGGAGTCAGTAGGATAGTGTATGTGTGTGTGTGTGTGTGTCAGTCTTAGGTGAAAGGTCGGGCCTTGTGTCTTTGTGGGGTCAGTAGAGGGCAATAGGTTGAATGGGAATAGAAAGAAACAGAGAAGGAATGGGAGTGATTTCTAGTAGAGGGGGATAGATGAAAGAAAAGGACGAGTGTGTAGGAGAAAGAGAGCTGAAAAGATTAGATAGGGATCATCAGCAGACACTAATGTAATGGTATACTCTGTAGCATAATGCCATAGCTAGTCATAACCAGACCTATATATTTATACTGTATACGGTTTCCTTTTCATCCTGTATATCTACACTCACTGGACAGTTTATTAGGTACACCAAAATTAATCATTCCTACAGGCAGTGAATCACTTGGCCATAGCTTGCTATATAAAGCAGGCAGATAGGCATCGATGTCACGTTCTGACCTTAGTTCCTTTGTTTTTGTCTTTGTTTTAGTATGGTCAGGGCGTGAGGCGGGGTGGGCAGTCTATGTTGGTTTTTCTATGTTGGTTTTTGAGTTCGGCCTAGTATGGTTCTCAATCAGAGGCAGCTGTCAATTGTTGTCCCTGATTGAGAATCATAATTAGGTAGCCTGGGTTTCACTTTTGGTATGTGGGTGTTTGTTTCCATGTGAGTGTTTGGGCCACACGGTACTGTTTAGTTTTGTTCACATCATTTATTGTTTTGTTCCAGTGTTCAGTTTGTTTATTAAAAAGACATGAACACTTACCACGCTGCACCTTGGTCCTCCTCTCTCCAGACAACATCCGTTACAGAAACACCCACCACAAAAGGACCAAGCAGCGTGGTAACTAGCAGCAGCAGGAGAGGCAGCGATATTTGGAGAACTGGACTTGGGAGGAGATTCTGAACGGCAAAGGACCCTGGGGAATATCACCGTCCCAAAGCAGAGCTGGTGGCAGCGAAAGCAGAGAGGCGCTGGTATGAGGAGGCAGCACAGCAGCGCGGCTGGAAGCCCGAGATGCAGCCCCAAAAAATTATTGGATGGGGCACAAGGGGAGTGTGGCGAAGTCAGGTAGGAGACCTGTGTCAACTCCCCGTGCTTACCGTGGAGAGAGAGGGCGTCGTACGTGTCAGGCACCGTGTTATGCGGTGGAGCGCACCGTGTCCCCAGTACGCGTGCTTAGCCCGGTGCGGTACATCCCAGCTCCTCGTATCGGCCGGGCTAGAGTGGGCATCGAGCCAGGTGCCATGAAGCCAGCTCAGCGCATCTGGTCTCCAGTGCGTCTTCTCGGGCCGGCGTACATGGCACCAGCCTTACGCATGGGGTCCCCGGTTTGCCAGCACAGCCCAGTGCGGGCTATTCCACCTCGCCGCACTGGCCTGGCTACGGGGAGCATTCAACCAGGTAAGGTTGGGCAGGCTCAGTGCTCAAGAGCTCCAGTGCGCCTGCACGGTCTGGTCTATCCGGTGCCACCTCCACACACCAGCCCTCCGTTGGCAGCCCTCTGCACCAGGCTGTCTCTCCATCTTCTCCCTACAGGTGCTCCCGCCTGTCCACCGCTGCCAGAGCCTTCCTCCTGCCCAGCGCTGTCAGAGTCTCCCATCTGTCCTGAGCCGCCGGAGTCTCCCGTCTGTCCTGAGCCGCCAGAGCCGCCAGTCTGTCCTGAGCCGCCAGTCAGCCAGGAGCCGCCAGAGCCTGCCAGTCAGCCAGGAGCCGCCAGAGCCGCCAGTCAGCCAGGAGCCGCCAGAGCCGTCAGTCAGCCAGGCGCTGCCAGAGCCGTCAGCCAGCCAGGAGCTGCCAGAGCCGTCAGTCAGCCAGGCGATGCCAGAATCGCCCTTCAGCTCCGGAGTCCCCCGCCTGTCCTGCGCTGCCGGAGTCACCCGCCTGTCCAGTGCTGCCGGAGTCTCCCGCCTGTCCGGCGCTGCCGGAATCTCCCGTCCATTCGGGACCGGTGGCGTGGGTCCCCAGTCCAAGGTCGGCGGCGGGGGTCGCCGCTCTAAAGAGGCCACGGAGGCGGGCTAAGAGGCGCAAAAAAACTATGGTGAAGTGGGGTCCACGCCCGCGCCAGAGCCTCCACCGCGGACAGACGCCCACCCAGACCCTCCCCTATAGGTTCAGGTTTTGCGGCCGGAGTCCGCACTTTTGGGGTGGGGTACTGTCACGTTCTGACCTTAGTTCCTTTGTTTTTGTCTTTGTTTTAGTATGGGCAGGACATGAGTTGGGGTGGGCAGTCTATGTTTGTTTTTCTATGTTGGTTTTTGAATTCGGCCTAGTATGGTTCTCAATCAGAGGCAGCTGTCAATCGAGGCATTCAGTTACTGTTCAATTAAATGTTAGAATGGGCAAAAATAGGGACCTAAGCGACTTTGAGCGTGGTATAATAGTCAGTGCCAGGCGCGCCAGATCCAGTATCTCAGAAACGGCTGCCCTCCTCTGCTTCTCACGCAAGACCATGTCTGGAGTTCACCGAGAATGGTGCGACAAACAAAAACATCCAGTCAGCGGCAGTCCTGTGGGCGACAACAGCTTATTGATGAGAGAGGTTGAATGAGAATGGTTTACAGGCGGGCCAAAAACAGACTAATAATGGCACAGTACAATAGTGGTGTGCAGAACGGCATCTCGGAACTCACAACTCGTCGATCCTTGTTATGGATGGGCTATTGCAGCAGACGACCACACCGGGCACCATTCCTATCACGTAAAAACAAAAAGAAGTGGCTACAGTGGGCATGCAATCACCAACACTGGACAATTGAGGAGTGATAAAACATTGCCTGGAACATGACAGCGAGTTCCCAAACCTCAACCCAATAGAGCGTCTTTGGGATGAGATGAAACGGGCTGTTCCCAGCATGAATGTACCGCTGTCCAATCTGCAGCAACTGCGTGATGCCATCGCATCAGCATGGATTAACATCCCTGTGCAACGCTTCCGACACCTTGTAGAATTCCCTGAATAATTCAGGCTGTTCTGGAGGCAAAGGGGGGTCCGACTCGGTACTAGATGGGTGTACCTAATAAACTGTATATAAACTGTACTGTACCTACTGTATATCTATACTATAAACAAAAGTATGTGGACACCCCTTCTAATTAGTGGATACGGCTATTTCAGCCACACCCATTGCTAACAAGTGTATAACATCAAGCACCCAGCCATGCAATCTCCATAGACAAACATTGGCAGTAGAATCCCCTTACTGAAGAGCTCAGTGACTTTTAACATTGCACCGTCATAGGATGCCACTTTTCCAACAAGTCAGTTTGACAAATTTGTGCCATGGGCATTAGCTGCCCAGGTCAACTGTAAGTGATGCTATTGTGAAGTGGAAACATCTAAGAGCAACAGCGGTAGGCCACACAGCGGTAGGCCACACAAGCTCACAAAATGGGACCACTGAGTGCTGAAGCATGTAGCACATAAAAACCATCTGTTCTCATTTGCAACACTCATTACCGAGTTCCAAACTGCCTCTGGAAGCAACATCAGCACAAAAAACATTTGGGAGCTTCATGAAATGGGTTTCCATGGCCGAGCAGCCGCACACAAGCCTAGGATCAACATGTGCAATGCCAAGCGTCGGTTGGAGTGGTGTAAAGCTCACCACCATTCAACTCTGGAGCAGTGGAAACGCATTCTCTGGAGTGATGAATCACGCTTCACCATCTGGCAGTCTGACGGACAAATCTGGGTTTGTCGGATGCCAGGAGAGTGCTACCTGCCTGAATGCATAGTGCCAACTGTAAAGTTTGGTGGAGCAGGAATAATGGTCTGGGACAGTTGTCATGACTGTCCACAAGAATCCAAATAGGTCAGATCAGGTTTGCAATGAATAACTTCAATCAGACACCTCTCATCTGTAGAGGGGGAAGGAAATAACTAGTGGGGATTAACAACTCACATCCTGTTGTAAATCAAGGGAGAAGATCCATGCCTGTGCTCTCAAAATTCACCCAAGGAATGTTCTTTGTCTCAACATACCTTTTTTCCACTGAAACTCTAACATGTTCAAAAGCGAATACTGGAACAATATTTCAAACGTAGAACGTGGGGAATGGTCAGAGGCGATCTAAAGAACACTAATATCATTTAGTTGGTTATTTTGTGATGTCATTAAAAATGTTATAAACAAAATACTGTAACATGGAAAGTACACATACTACATAGCTGAAGTTTCCATACTATGGGTTGTACATGTAATATGAAAAGTTATGAAAGTGTTTTTGTTGAGAGGGATGTGATTTGCATGAGAAGAGCATTCCAGAGCATGAGTTAATGTTTCTGTTCTGTACGGTACCATAGACCATACATGGTGGTACCATAGACCATACATGGAGACATGGCTCTAGTATGGAGTTGGGGGGCCAGACCCTAGACTCTACACAATGAAAACTGTTGAATTATAAGTATCTTTCATACAAATCTTAACCTTGTGACCCATTCCATACATCTGTTGTGTGGAGTTTTCCGTAGTCCATTTTCCGTAGTCCATTGTCAGGAAATAACACACATTGATTTTGTACAGCACCGAATTTTGTATCGTTCTAAACTTGCAAATGTTTCTGATTAGCGGTAGGCTATATTTTGGTTCCTTCGCCCTGTTGCTCCCTTCTGATTTCTGTTTATTATAGTATGCCATTCATTTGGATTTCCATGCAAGCGAATCCTTGGTATCCCAATCCCTCGTTCTGTTTCTCTCCCTCTCTCCCTCCCTTTAGCTCTATTGAAGGGATAGGTGGCACCTGGGCCTTTTATCAATTAGATGTCCTCACTTCCTGCGTCCTCTCTCCTCCGTCCTCTCTCATCTCCTTTTAAAAAAAGGTCAAAGTTTGTCGAGGAGAATTGTCGAGGGGAGTCGGCGAGGAGAGTGGATATGCATATGATTGGAAATGGGTTCGATTGAAATGAGACGGTCCAGATCTCGACTCGCGCATTATTAGGCAAATGACATTTAGAGAGGTGGATCCCAAATGATTTGGTTCGAGTGCTCAAAGCAAATGTAGTTAGTTGTGCAAGACATTTATAGATAAAACAATAAGTAGCATATTGTTTTTAAACTTGTGCATGTTTTTCTCCTCTGACAAAACAAAAGCTGATTCCAGTGGGGTGTGGCAGATGTCAAAACTCTTCTGTGGCAGGATGTACATGAGTATCCTTGATGAAAAGAGGCTATCAAGGAGTGGAGGACACTTTTCTTGACCACTTATCAGTTTCCCGGTCATAGGAAGGCCAAAAAGATCATCCAAGGACAACAACCGCCCGAGCCGCTGCCTGTTCACACCGCTAACACCCAGAAGGCGTGGCCAGTACAGGTGCATCAAAGCTGGGACTGAGAGTCTGAAAAACAGCTTCTATCTCAAGGCCATTAGGCTGCTAAACAGCAATCACCAACTCAGAGAGACTGCTGGGAACATTTCCATGAATGGATCACAAGTCACTTTAAACAATGCCACTTTAAATAATGGCACTTTAATAATGTTTACATATCTTACATTACTCATATCATATGTATATACTGTATTTTATACCACCTACTGCACCTTGCCTATGCTGCTCGGCCATCGCTCATCCTATATATTTATATGAACATATTCTCATTCACCCCTTTAGATTTGTGTGTATTAGGTAGTTGTTGGGGAATTGTAATATTACTTGTTAGATACTACTGCACTGTCGGAACTAGAAGCACAAGCATTTCGCTACACTTGCGTTAACATCTGTTAACCATTTGTATGTGACCAATACAATTTAATTTGATTTGATTTGGAGGAGAGAGGACTGAGGAGAGAGAATGTTATTTTATCCAAGCGAGAATCGCCCCATGCAGACCAGTCTCATAGACTAGACGTAACATAGTAAACATAAATCCAGGACACTCAAATGTGTATGATATGTTACATTTGGTATGGCTACATAAGCAGTGCTTAATAAGGATCAGCCCCTTTTGGTCCATTTTTACCTAAAATGACATACCCAAATCTAACTGCCTGTAGCTCAGGCTATTTGTACTATTGGTACTATTTGAAAGGAAACACTTTGAAATTTGTGGAAATGTGAAAGGAATGTAGGAGAATATAACACATTAGATCTGGTAAAAGATAATACGAAGAAAAAAACAACCGTTTGGTTTGTTTTGTTGTGTACCATCATCTTTGAAATGCAAGAGAATGGCCATAATGTATTATTCCAGCCCAGGTGCAATGTAGATATTGGCCACTAGATGGCAACAGTGTATGTGCAAAGTTTTAGTCTGATCCAATGATCCATTTCTGTTAAAAATGTTGTGCCCAAATCTGCCTAATTTATTTCTTAATAAGTTTTCATGTTCAAAACTGTGCACTCTCCTCAAACAATAGCATGGTATTATTTCACTGTAGTAGCTACTGTAAATTGTACAGTGCAGTTAGATTAACAAACATGTACGCTTTCTGCCAATATCAGATATGTCTATGTCCTGGGAAACGTTCTTGTTACTTACAACCTCATGCTAATCGCATTAGCCTACGTTAGCTCAACCGCCCCGCAGGTGACCCACCAATCCTGAAGAAGTTTTTGTAAATCAGGAGTTGCCGGAACAAAAAGTGCGCATGAGGGGGGCAGACTTGGGGTCAGGGATGGTTCTAGCCATTCTGCAGCCCTAGTGGAGACAAAATAATTGCTACCCCCACAAAACTAGAACAGTCCCAGGAAGCACAATAATGTATTTTTCATACGTTGAAGTTAAGTTCTATTTAGGTTCATAATGAAA
The DNA here is from genome assembly GCF_002021735.2 of Oncorhynchus kisutch. Taxonomy (NCBI): domain Eukaryota; kingdom Metazoa; phylum Chordata; class Actinopteri; order Salmoniformes; family Salmonidae; genus Oncorhynchus; species Oncorhynchus kisutch. The sequence continues at coordinate 62,324,843 of NC_034179.2, read as the reverse complement.
GGTGCAATGATGTATTTTCCGGACGTTGAAATCAGGTTTATTTTCAGTTCTGTATGACAGTTAAAAATACGTATTTTCTGGGTGTTGAAATCAGGTTATTTTCCATTCTGAATGAAAGTTGAAAAGATGTCATGTATAGTTGTCTATGTTTTGGCCGAATCGAGGTCCAGACCGGACAAAATCTGAACCAAACATAGATGTCAATGATTGGTTCAAATTTGGTCCGGATCCAGACCACAAACCAACATCCATGAAGGTGGAAATAAAAAAAAGATGTCCAAATTATGAGGTAGAAAAGAAAACCTGCAGGCTCTGGTCCTTTAGGGTAAGAGTTGCCTACGACCGGCCTAAAGTGTCACCGGAAATTACATTTTAGGAATGCCCATCTATGTGGACTACTATTTGTAAAACACCAACAATTTATGTTCCATTTATATTTAACCTGTATTTAACTAGGCAAGTCAGTTAAGAAGCTAATCTTATTTACAATGACAGCCTACCAAATGGCAAAAGGCCTCCTGCGGGGATGGGTGCTGGGATTAAAAAATAAAAAATATAGGACAAAACACGACAAGAGAGACACCACAACACTACATAAAGAGAGACAGAAGACAACAACACATCATGGCAGCAACACATGACAACACAGCATGGTAGCAACACATGACAACAACACAGTAGCATAACAACATGGCAGCAGCACAACATGGTAAAAGCACAAAACTTGGTACAAACATTATTGGGCAGACAACAGCACAAAGGGTAAGAAGGTAGAGACAACAATACATCACACTAAGCAGCCTCAACTGTCAGTAAGAATGTCCATGATTGAGTCTTTGAATGATGAATGAAGAGATGGAGATAAAACTGTTTAGTTGAGTGTTTTTTGCAGCTCGCTCCAGACGCTAGTTGCAGCGAACTAAAAAGTGACCCAGCGATGTGTGTGCTTTGGGGACCTTTAACAGAATGTGACTGGCGGAATGGGTGTTGTATGTGGAGGATGAGGGTTGCAGTAGGTATCTCAGATAGGGAGGAGTGAGGCCTAAGAGGGTTTAATAAATAAGCAACAACCAGTGGGTCTTGCGATGGGTATACAGAGATTACCAGTTTGCAGAGGAGTATAGAGTGCAGTGATGTGTCCTATAAGGAACATTGATGGCAAATCTGATGGCCGAATGGTAAAGAACATCTAGCCGCTCGAGAGCACTCTTACCTGCCGATCTAGAAATTACGTCTCCGTAATCTAGAATGGGAAGGATGGTCATCTGAATCAAGGTTCGTTTGGCAGCTGGGGTGAAAGAGGAGAGATTACAATAGCATGCACCGTGGATATGTGCTGAGAGAAGGACAGTGTATCGTCTAGCCATACTTCCAAGTACTTGTATGAGGTGACTACCTCAAGCACTAAACCCTCAGAGGTAGTAATCACACCGGTGGGGAGAGGGGAATTCTTCTTACCAAACCACATGACGTTTGTTTTGGAGGTGTTCACAATAAGGTTAAGGGCAGAGAAAGCTTGTTGGACACTAATAAAGCTTTGTCGTAGAGCGTTTAACACAATCAAGAGAGGGGCCAGCTGAGTATAAGAATATCATCTGCATATAAATGAGAGAGCTTCCTACTGCCTGAGTTGTGTTGCTGATGTAAATTGAGAAGAGCGTGGGGCCTTGGATCGACCCTTGGGGTACTCCCTTTGTGACATGTAGTGGCTGAGACAGCAGATGTTCTGGCTTTATACACTGCACTCTTTGAGAGAGGTAGTTAGCAAACCATGCCAAAGACCCCTCAGAGACACCAATACTACTTAGCCGGCCCACAAGAATGGAATGGTCTACCGTATCAAAAGCTTTGGTCAAGTCAATAGAAATAGCAGCACAACATTGCTTAGAATCAAGGGCATTTAGGACCTTTAAGGATGCAGTGACACATCCATAACCTGAGTGGAAACCAGATTGCATAGCAGAGAAAATACTCTAGACATCAAGAAAGTCAGTTGATTATTGACACGTTTTTCCAACACTTTTGATAAACAGGGCAAAATAGAAATGGGCCTTTAACAGTTAGGATCAGCTTGATCTCTCTCTTTAAATAAAGGACCCACCGTGGCTGTCTACCAAACAATGGTAACCTTCCCAAAAAGGAGAGACAGGTTAAAAAGGTCAGAGATAGGCTCGACAATGATAGGGACTGCAACCTTAAAGACGAAAGGATCTAAACCATCTGATCCAGATGTTTTTTCTGGGGTCAAGTTTAAGGAGTTCCTTTAGCACCTCAGACTAAGTGACCAACTGCAGGGAGAAACTTTGTAGCGGGGCAGGGTAAAAAGAGAGAGGAGCATCAGGGCTGGTCACATTAGAAGGGGTGGGAGATGAGGAAATGTTGGACGGGCAAGGAGGCATGGCTGAGTCAAATAGGAATCCTGACTTAATGAAGTGGTGATTAAAGAGTTCAGCCATGTGCTCCTTGTCAGTAACAACCACATCATCAACATTAAGAGACATGGGCAGCTGTGAGGAGGAGGGTTTATTCTCCAGGTCTTTCACCATTTTCCAGAACTTCTTGGGGTTAGACCCACAGAGAGAGAACTGCTCCTTAAAGTAAATAACTTTAGCCTTACGGTTAGTCTGAGTGCACTTATTTCTCAATTGCCTGAACGACAGCCAGTCAGCCTGAGTATGCGTGTGCCGAGCCTTTCGCCAAATGTAATTCTTGAGGTGGAGTAACTCTGCCAGATCACGGTCAAACCAGGGGCTGGACCTGTTTTAAATTCTCATTTCCTTTATGGGGGCATGTTTGTTAACAATACCACTGAAAATATAAAGAAAGAAGGTCCAAATGTCTTCGACAGAGGGGATCAAGGTGATTCAAATCAATTTACAGAGGCCAGGTCATGAAGGAAAGGTTGCCACAAGGAGTTGCTAGAGCGCGATGAGCCAGGTAAAGCCCCCTCGGCCAAACCCTCCCCTAGCCCGGACAACGCTGGGCCAATTTTGCGCTGCCCTATGGGCCTCCCAATCACGGCTGGTTGTGATACAGCCCGGGATCGAATCCGGGTCTGTAGTGACATCTCTAGCACTGCGATGCAGTGCCTTGGACCGCTGCACCAATCGGGAGGCCCACAAATGTCATTTTAAACAAATAGGAGAATGGTTAAACCTGCATTATTTAGAGCCCCCCGCCCCCCCTGCATTTAGGGTGTGCTCATGTCTCATGAACCCCCCCTGCGGTAAAGCAGTCAATGGAACTTGACCAAAACAATGAAAATGTCATGGAAACGTGTGAGGAAAAGATGCCGTGGGGGAAGATCCCGAATCTCCTCATTGCCCCCACAGAAAAATTTGCCTACATTTAGGCTGTTGTTTTAAATGTGTTCTTCACACTATGTTCAGGTAAAAAATCTGAGTATAATGCTTGTATGTCAACCCCAATACATGTTCATGTCACCAATCAACTGCATTACAATTAAAAACAACTTTTACAACCACCACCGTTTTCTGTATGCTAGCTATGCTACCAGCTAATACGAACGAGAGTTAGCATTTAGTAGTCACTTCTTCTAAACCTGAAAAGGGAAAACTTCTAAATATTATGCAGCGAAAACATTTTTCAAGTCAAAACCTCCATCAGTGCTGCTGTAAGCTGCATCACAAGAGACATGCCAAACGGGAGATTAATAATAATGCAGTTTCAATGTTTGAGTTGCTTTGTGTATTACCAGATTTGCTTGTGACGATTTTACTGCAACACTGCATCGAAGTTACTTGACATAGGTGTTTGAAAGAGCTGACAGTCAAGGCGATCTAATGAATATAAGCTCAGCCTGTCTTTTCAAACTTCCTGGTAGTTAGTCATGAGAGAAATGTACTTTTCAAAATGGCTGTTCAGGACCTTTTAAAGTATCAAAATAACCAGAGTTCAACCTTATCATGTGATATCAACGCAAGAGAAGAGATAGACAGGAATTACATTTAGTCTCACGGGTGGCCAGAAATAACTATCTGAATGCCAACATTTTGTAGGGCAAATAGCACTTGCATCAGTAAATCAGTTGCCAGTTTCCACACAGTCAGATTAAATCATCCCACAAACGTCTTCATTTGAAAATGAACTAGCTAAAGCTAGACGGAAGCCTGGTCTTATACATTGTAGAAGAAAATATAACTAATCCTCTTTCCTATGAAGAATTGAATGAGCATCTCCATGAGAAAATTCATTAATTAATTAGTCCATTCATTCATTCATTTTTCCATTGATTATTAATTAATTAATTCACTCATCCATTGATTAATTGACAATTCACTCATCCGTTATTCATTCATATTTGACTCTGTTTCCTCCTCCCCCGCAGATGGGGTAAACCTGGTCAGGGATTCACCTGGTGCCCTGTTTGGAGTGGCAGAGTTCATCTTTAAATACAGTGACATGTATCATGCAATTGGCCCAACGTCGTCCGGGTTAGGGTTTGGCCGGGGTAGATCGTCATTATTAAATCCCCCAACTAAGGATCGCTACATTGGTGTCAGAGCAGCCCAGAGACCATTTGGATGTATACAGTTATTGAAGAAAGGTAATAATGTAGCATCCTTAGTGCAATATCAGATACTTTATTAGTAAATAAATAATGTGGAGGGACTACCAGCATCGTGTAGGGGACACCCCAAATGACTGAGGGGAACCATGATGACACCTGTCGGAAGACAATGGTTCGGCGTGGGAAAACCCAATAAAACTTGAATAATTGATTGATATTAATAAATTAATATGATACCAATTGGGAAACCGTGGTAACATGATTGAATTATAAACTCCTTTTCAAGAGCCTGTCTTTCAAAGATAATTCGTAAAAATCCAAATAACTTCATAGATCTTCATCGTAAAGGGTTTAAACACTGTTTCCCATGCTTATTCAATGAACCATAAACAATTAATGAACATGCACCTGTGGAACGGTCGTTAAGAAACTAACAGCCTACAGACGGTAGGCAATTAAGGTCACAGGTATGAAAACTTAGGACACTAAAGAGGCCTTTCTACTGACTCTGAAAAACACCAAAAGAAAGATGCCCAGGGTCCCTGCTCATCTGCGTGAACGTGCCTTAGGCATGCTGCAAGGAGGCATGAGGACTGCAGATGTGGCCAGGGCAATAAATTGCAATGTCCGTACTGTGAGACACCTAAGACAGCGCTACAGGGAGACAGGATGGACAGCTGATCGTCCTCGCAGTGGCAGACCACGTGTAACAACACCTGCACACGATCGCTACATCCGAACATCACACCTGCGGGACAGGTACAGGAAGGCAACAACAACTGCCCGAGTTACACCAGGAACGCACAATCCCTCCATCAGTGCTCAGACTGATCGCAATACTCTGAGAGAGGTTGGACTGAGGGCTTGTAGGCCTGTTGTAAGGCAGGTCTTCACCAGACATCACCGGCAACAATGTCACCTATGGGCACAAACCCACCGTCACTGGACCAGACAGGACTGGCAAAAAGTGCTCTTCACTGACGAGTCGCGGTTTTGTCTCACCAGGGGTGATGGTCAGATTCGCATTTATCGTCGAAGGAATGAGCGTTACACCGAGGACTGTACTCTGGAGCGGGATTGATTTGGAGGTGGAGGGTCCATCATGGTCTGGGGCGTTGTGTCACAGCATCATCGGACTGAGCTTGTTGTCATTGCAGGAAATCTCAACGCTGTGCGTTACAGGGAAGACATCCTCCTCCCTCATGTGGTACCCTTCCTGCAAGCTCATCCTGACATGATCCTCCAGCATGACAATGCCACCAGCCACACTGCTTGTTCTGTGTGTGATTTCCTACAAGACAGGAATCTCAGTGTTCTGCCATGGCCAGCGATGAGGCCAGATCTCAATCTCATTGAGCACGTCTGGGACCTGTTGGATCGGAGGGTGAGGGCTAGGGCCATTCCCCCCAGAAATGTAGGGGAACTTGCAGGTGCCTTGGTGGAAGAGTGGGGTAACATCTCACAGCAAGAACTGGCAAATCTGGTGCTGTCCATGAGTAGGAGATGCTCTGCAGTATTTAATGAAGCTGGTGGCCACACCAGATACTGACTGTTACTTTTGATTTTGACCTACCCCTTTGTTCAAGGACACATTATTCCATTTCTGTTAGTCACATGTCTGTGGAACTTGTTCAGTTTTTGTCTCACTTGTTGAGTCTTGTTATGATCATACAAATATTTACACGTGTTAAGTTTGCTGAAAATAAACGCAGTTGACAGTGAGAGGATGTTTCTTTTTTTGCTGAGTTTATTTTATAGAGCTGGCAACAACTTTAATGCACAGTCTGATATTCAAATACATGTTCAGATAAATTATAGAATCTGGGCAAGTCACATGCAACACAAATACAGGTAGTTACTGTATATTAGTCTAACTATTAAATCCATTTTTATTTTCTGCAGATAAATGATGTTGCACTTAGGCCTACACACACAAATACACAGATGTGATAAGCAATGATTCTGTCAGCTTAGTCTGTACATCTCTGACTTGCTCATCTGAATGCTCTCTCTGTCGTTTTCGCTCTCTCTCCCCGACCGTAGATCTTCCTCTCTTTCTGAATTGGCGCTAAGTGCACATCATTCCTAATGTATTTGTTACTTCTATGTATTAACCTCCTTATTTGCCCCAACATGCCAGATGGAAGAAGAGAGACAGAATGAGAGGGAGAGAGAGAGAGAGAGAGAGAGAGGAGAGAGAGAGAGACAGGGAAGAGATTGAGTAGAGTTGTATAAACATATGTATGTTTATCTAAACCTACTCCATCTCTTCCCTCTCTCTCTCCCTCCATCTCTCTCTCTCTGTCTCTCTTCTTCCGTCTGGCATGTTGCCGGAGGGAGGAACGAGGGGGAGGAGAGTGAAAGAGCGAGAGAGCAGGTGGGCGGAAGAGAAAAAGGCAGAAAGGACGGAGGGACTCCAGTGGATTATGAGGGTAATTTGTGAGATGATGCCAAAATAACCTCTAACCTACTCAGCATTTCTCTCTCCCTGACACACGCACGCACATACACACATACATACATACAGTCAGTATTTACAGTATACTGCCCTGGTCTATCTCTCTCTAGCTCCAGACTGAAGGACCCCATAAACATAGATATTGGACCCGCTTAGCCCGCTCCCATTAAAACATTAACAATAAGTAACACTCATGCCCAAACTGATCTCAGCTCAGCCTTCGCAGCCTTTTTCCTACAACTCCCTGAAATATGTTGTGTCTCTTGGGACCCCATGGTCATGCATCACTGGTGGTGATTGATAAATCAATCAGTCCACTACAGTCCTCTTCAAACCCTACCTGTTTATTGGGCCTTTGATAAATAGTCACACAAAAAAACACTTGGACGGTTGACTCCAAAGTGGGGTCATGGTCCTTGTATACTTTAGATCGCACTTGGTGACATCTCCAAAATACACACATGTAGTTGTCTTTCTGATACACACACACGTACCAGCACGGTCTCAGACCAGTACGGTCCGGTTCCCCCCATAGACCCGGTTCTCTGTCAGGTACATTTTGGGGACCTCCACGATGTCCCTGAGAAGCCCTCTCTTAGCTCCTCCAGCACCAGTTTCAGGCCCGGGTTGTCGCCAGTCTGGGATTGCAACAGGCGAGGGACCAGAGGGAGCAGGGTGAGGGACAGGCACACGGAAGCTGTCCCTGTACAGGCTGTGTTTCCCTCCATAGGGTAAGGGCAAAGAGGGGCGGGGCAGCCAAGGGTGGCAGGACATGGTGGGAGGGGCTTTGTGGCCCGGCAGGCGGCTGTGGGTGGAGCTCTTCTTCAGAGTAAGGTAGGAGGAAGGGGCTTGCAGACCAGAGGAAGGGGCAATCTCTGACCTGAGGAGAGAAAAAAAGGTGAAAGGTAGGGGAGAGAGGGATACGACACACACAAAAACACACTACCCTCTAGTGGCAAAATAAAGAAAATACACACACACATATACATACATACATACATACATACATACATACATACATACACACACACACACACACACACACACACACACACACACACACAATCACACTTCTTTGGTGTAGTGGTACCTGCTAAAGCGCCTGTAGTATGCATGAGCTGTGCTGACTAAAGGATCTGCTGTCACAGTCGGGGTCTGGCCTGGATCAAGCTGTCTATAAAGTGCCTGAGAGAAGATATACAGATCTGTTGGAATACAGGTTGGACATTCATTCATTCATTTAGTCTCACCTTTCCACTCACACATTCTACTGGCTCCATTGTTTACTTTTGAAAGGTAGATGTATTCACAATTTCCATTTCACAAATACACTATTCAGACTTGAGAGAAGTTAACTTAACATGGACTTCAGTTAAAACATGTTTACTTAAATCCATGCTTATTAACTTAGACCTAAGTCCATGTTAAGTGTACTTATCTGAATCGGGCCCAATGTCATTATGTCAGAACATGAAATATTGCCCAATATTATTGTCAGTTTGTCTGTCAGTTTGTTTGTTTACCAGCAGGGTGCAGTAGTGGTCCAGCAGGGGGCCATGTGGAGCAGCCTGGCCCCTGTAGCTGTCCTGCATTTCACTGATTGGCTGAGAGAGCAGGCGCACTGTCCCACAGTCCCGGAGCTGGGGGGTGAGACATATACACACACAACCATCAGGTGCTACCTTTGAATGAAAACACAGACACACACATACACACTCAATCGCTCTCTCCTTACCTGTTGTGCCAGCTCATTGAGGAAGTGTGTGTTCCAGTGTGGAGGGGCACGTGGGTGCAGTGTGTTGGCCAGGGGTCCCGTCTGAGGCTTCCTGTCGTGCTCCAAGCGTGAGGTGACAGAGAAGTGACTGCTGGTGGACACCAGGGGAGAATGCTGGAACAGAGGGGGCAGAGATGCACCCTGAAACACACAAGATGTGTGTGTGTGTGTGTGTGGCGAGAAGAAGCCTTGTTTATACCTGGTTCTATCATGCATCCTTTGTCCTGATCTTTTCCACATTCTGATTGTACCCACATTTTTCAGACAGGGTAGACTATTAAAAGACGCATTGGGATCTGATTATGATCAGATCTCCTTGACCACTTTTGGAGGAAGTCAGGCACACATTGGGTCTGAATATCTTACAAGTGTAGACAGATCTGGACCGTGAAACCATGTAAATCATCATTATCCCAAAATCATTGACAGGTGGCACTATTGATTTATGGTCAATGTGTCTTTAAAAAATGTATATAGCAATATTATTTTGAAAGAATAGCTGTCAAATAATTTGCATACAGGAAATCTGGTCACAATACTGACAGTGGATATATGAGACACATTTTAAGACCATATTTCTGAAAATGTGCACACAATCAGAATGTGAACAAGATCAGGACATGCTAGCTCAGGTATAAACGAGGCTAGAGAGATTGGGTGTAAACACGTTTAAACACTGATGATCATAAAATAGCCTATAGCCCATAGCTGCTGAAACACAAACCTACCGAGCCACATCTCTTGCTAAATTTATAAGACTTATAATCAGAGTTCTTTGAATCGAATTCTTTGAATCTTTATTAGGCCTAATTCAAATTGTAAATCGTCTTCCTCTTAAACCTACCTTGTGACTCTCCACATAAAAAGGCAAGGGCTGTACATACATATGGCTGACACCTGCACTTGTCTGTCCCAGCTCTCGCCTGTGTCCCTTCCACAAAGCCATTGTATTGATGTGACAGTTGACCCAACAACAGGAACTCCCTGTTCACTTAGCTACTAAAATACCATATGTTTACATGAAAAAATATATGTTTACATGAATGAAGAAAACGAGATATCACACATGTATACGCATGTTCTTCAAATCAGCAGAAAAGGAAAGACAACACGACAGGAGCTTCAACAGTGCTTGAACATTATGCTTTGTTTTGGTAATATCGTCATAGATACCGTAGACGCTACTAGCGCAAATTCTGCGCGCGCACACACGTCACTCAATGGACAAACAACAGTGGACTTTTACTTAATTAATTTGGTCCATTCAACAACAGAGCGATACGAACCTTGTTTCAGCAGGATGTTGTATCTATACAACATATCTATGTCATGCCTTATTGGAATGGATTTATTGATAATATATGTTGGGAAAAAGTTTGGATGTTGCCACACACATACCTACTTGTTAACAAAATTAAGGAAGTTTCCTTTAAAATTATTCATAAATATTATCCTGCCAACAAATATATGAAGAAGTTTAAGGAAAACATCAACTCAAATTGCTCCTTTTGTAATGACCACCCAGAAACAGTGTTGCATCTTTTTTGAGTGACAATATTTATTTACAAACACCAAGACAGACAGATTATACTATTATATCGTACTGTACGTTGTTATGGTTTACGACATTGTGCTGCTTTACAGATTAATGGGTTGTCGGAATGAGTGGTATATGTCATTACACGACAGAGTGATGTACAATGTGAAACTGTGGCGTTCTTTGACAGCTAAACTAGATATAGCATTGGCGACGAAGATGGCTGAATTTAGCTTACCACAGCCAGCACTATTCCTCGCCGTGCTTGGCGAACCTCTAGTCCTGTGGAATAACTGGCTTGAAAGTTAACACTTATCTCAAAGATGTGGATTTTTCTAGTATTTCAGACAAGTGGAGGACAGTACTGCTCCGTCACTGCCTCGGTACAGATGATTTTCAGAGCGCTTGGATCGGCTCCTACAATTCACCGCTGAAGTCAGCATCCTACTGAACCACTTCGCCGGGAAAGAGCGAGTGCTCCTCCGACGCTACCGGTTATGGAAAAGACACTGACGCCCGGGTGACTGCATTCAAAGCAACATGGCTAATCTGAGGAGTTTGGCTAGCTCTTGTAACTATAGGACAGTTCAATGCGAGATCAGTTGATAGAGGGGATGTTATGTGAAAAGACAAGGAGATACTGCTTTTGGAATCGAATAATTTACAACTTGATGGAGCTATTAAAATAGCAGTCCAGGTTGAAGCGGCTTTGGAATGCTCTACTATGTTAACAGACAGCACCGCAGCATACACTCAGCCCCTAGCCATTCTCACACAGCAACTTCAGCCCGAGCAGGCGCACTACAACGATCACACGCTGTGCACGCCCGACCACGTTGATAGCTGCATGGACACATACACCGGCATGCCCCTGCAGCAGGCAGACTGATAAACAAACATAAGTAGCTGTGGCAACTGCGGGTCTAGCTCTCACAATTCAAGGGCTTCAAATTGCCCAGCCTGTGAGAAAATATGCAAGAACTGTTCAAAATACAATGACTTTGCTAAAGTGTGTCGTTCTGCCCCAGCTGCATACTAGCTCCACCCAGAACAGGCCCTTATTTTCATCTCACTCTCAACATGAACACACTGAAATCCAAACCGTCTCCACTAACCATGTGTCATTCAAGACATGCACTGTGCAGCTAGCTGGTCGAGGTGGGTTTGCCTTTGCTACTGGATACTGGCACTGCGGTGTCATTGCTCAACCTTGTCACTTACATGATTTTCAGTCACCTACCACTCCCAACAGCGCTCCACTGCCCTGTGTTGGTGTGGTAGATCCAAGATAGACATTGCAGGCACCCTCCAGGTTCCAGTGCTCTACTGCGCCAAGCGCAAATCATTCACATTTCACGTTGCAAAGCGGGGTGCCAACCTCCTGGGCCTCGACCTCTTCACAGGCTTGGGGTTCACACTGAGAGATGAGTGGGTCAACTATCCCCCCAAGTTACCGGCACATGGCAAAAGAACTGGCCAACTCTGTTTGATGGACTCTGCTGCCTCACAGCTTTTGCTCACAGGCCCCTAGTGAACCCGGATGTGACCGCAGTCATGCAGCCCCTGTGGCGCATTCCCTTTGCACTGCATGATGATGTCACAAAAGATCTCCAGTCAGAGTTGGAGCTAGGCATCATTGCGCCAGTCAACTCTGCTCCCTGGATTTCAAACGTGGTCATCGCATGCTGGTGTGTTCAGATACACACGCATGCCTTTTGGACTTAGCTCCGCCCCCAGCTGCTTCCAGAAGGTGATGAGCACCATCTTCGCTGGAATACCCGGAGTGGCAGTCTGTCTGGACGACATTGTGGTCCACGGCCATGACCTCCACATCCATGACCATCGACTCCACAGAGTATTCAGTGCTCTATTGCGGAACAACCTGAATGGTGGAAAGTGCACCTTTGCAGCTCCAGCCGTCGAGTTTGTGGGGCTCCGCCTGTCGGCCAAGGGCATTGCCCCACTCATGTCGAACATTGAAGCCGTCCTCCGCATCACAGAACCGACCTCAGCCTCTCAGGTGGCCTCATTCTTGGGCATGACAGCCGACTACCTCCGGTTTCTGCCCCACTACTCTCAGACCTCAGCGCCCCATCGCCAGCCCTTCAAGAAGGACGAGCCATGGGCCTGGAGGGCAGACTGCTCAGACGTGGTCCACTCACTGAAGAGCCAGCTCACCACAGCCCCAGTCTTGGCTCACTTTGACCCTGTCTGCCCCACCATTGTTACCTGTGACACCGCAGCTGGAGCACTAGGAGCTGTCCTCTCACAGCTGAAGAATGGCATTGAGAGCCCCGTCGCATTCACCTCAAGGGCCCTGAGCCCCACTGAACAACGGTACTCTGTGGGCGAACTCGAAGCACTGGCCTGTGTCTGGGCGTGCGAAAGGTAGCACCTCTACCTATACGGCCGGCTGTTCACGCTCCAAACCGACCACCAGTCCCTCACAACACTACTGTCAGCAGCAGGAACTGGCCACAAAAATGGGCCGACCTCCTCAGACAGTATGACAATCATCTGAAGTTCACTCCTGGGAGGGATAACTCTGACCGTCTTGCCAGACGACAACAAAACAGAGCTCATACAAATGCTCTACGCTCCCCTTCAGTCAGCCGTCTCACTGGATGAGCTGAAGCAAGCATCGGAACAGGATCCCACACTGTCTACCCTGCACACCTACATACACACAGGATGGCCATCACGTGTGCCAGAAGAGCTGGCAACTTACGCCAGGGTGAAGCACAAATTTTCTTGCTGGGAAGAAGTCTTGGTCTCTCTAAGGTTTTTGCACTGAGGTCCCGAGTGGCCTGCGTTGACGTGTTCTATCAATGGCGCACGAGGGTCACTTGAGCACAGTGAAGGTCAAGCTGCGATGTCGAGACCTTGTGTGGTGGCCAGGCATCGACCACGACATTGAAGCCCTGGCCAGGGATTGTGCTACAGTGTAAAAACAGGAAAGTCCACCCCACCCCCACTGCAGCCTCTCGCGTGGCCGTCCCGCCCCTGGGAGCACATCCAGCTGGACATCTGTGGCGAGATCCATGGGCATGCAGTCCCTCACCATCAGCGCTTACTGGTGGTGGCATATGACATCCACTTTACGTGACCAGAAGTGGTTCCTTTCATAACTGTCACAGCACAAGCCATTGTGAACATCCTAGACAGTCTGTTCACAAGGTGGGGCCTACCCCTCACCCTCACCACGGACAATGGGCCCCAGCTAACCTCTGTCGAGTTCTCCTCCTATCTCAGCAACAAGCTAATCAAACACATCCGCACGGCCTACTGCAACCCACAAGCTAACGGAGGGATGGAACGCTTCAACCAAAAGCTGAAGGATGGCATCAGAGCGCACCTGGTCTAGGGGTGCACGTTCCAAACTGCTTTGAACCAAATTATAATGCACTACAGAGCAAGCAAACGCACAACAACACAGGTCTCCTCGGCATCTCTCATGCTAGGTCGTGAGATGGAACTGCAACTGGACAGACTCAGAACACAGAGCAGCAGAACCGGGCAACAAAGAGCAATGAAACAGAGTTTTGACAACGCACACAGGGTGAAGACGCCGATCATCCAAGTGTCAGACTGCGTCCGAGCCCGACAGCCTCAGCGGTGCAACAAAATGGCCTCATTCTTGTAGGACCCCTTGCAGGTCAGTCGACAACTGGGGGCCGCAACCTTCATGCTGAGCAATGGATCACGCTGGCACGCCAGCCGCCTCAGAAAAGTCCCTGCCCCTCAAGGAACACAAAACTGGACCTCCTCCACAACTACCACCCGAGCCACAGCCTCTGTGGGCTCCCCAAGGGACAGAGCCACTTGTTGGGGAGGGGGGGCGGCTGAAGAACGGCCTATGAGGGAACGATCTCGCGCTGCTCATCTGAGGGACTACTTAACCTGCTTTCATACTTAGGCTCCGTTAGGTGTCTTAGTCAACCTCCAGGTTAATGGACTGAACTGGCTAGTTCGGAGAGTCGTTATTTACCTCTTCCGTCTAAGGGTTAATGTTTCTTTCTTTCAGGTATCACTCTAGGTTCTTGCCATATGGACATTTTTATATGTGGTACCAGACCCTGGTTTTAGAAAGGGGGTAAATGTTATGTGCGGTACGACGTGCTGTTCGTCGTACTGTACATTGTAATGGTTTACGACAGCGTGCTGTTTTATGGATGAGTGGGTTGTCAGAATGAGTGGCACATGTCATTAAATAACAGAATGATGTCCAATGTGAAACTGCCGACATTTTTTATTTTACCTTTATTTAACTAGGCAAGTCAGTTAAGAACAAATTCTTATTTTCAATGACGGCCTATGAACAGTGGGTTAACTGCCTGTTCAGGGGCAGAACGACAGATTTGTACCTTGTCTGCTCGGGGGTTTGAACTTGCAACATAAGCTAGATATAGCATTTGAACTCTGGCTGGTGGCCAGCTGTTTTATTGCACTGGTTACTTTCACATTGACGTCGGCATACGCAGCACATCCAATAGGATAGGGATTATAAACTTCCCCTAAAGTAAATGTAATAACATTTGCCCAAATTTGCTATATAATTACTCACATCTATACATAAATAAATACAATATTTTAAAATACTGCACCAGAGGGTGTGATTTGGCCACAGAGGATCATTTGCTTCTTTAAAAATGAGCTGTGGATTGTTTTTAGTGCACAACTTGGGCAGTGTGCATGGTGCGCTGCAAATAGGTGATTGTTGAGTTGCAGCTGTCAGTGAAAAGCCGTTTTAATAGGCCTATCGCAATATTTCTAAATGCAATTGTCAGAAAAATATAGTTTAGAAAGCAAATTCCTGTTGCTGAAAACAAAGACAAAGTAAATAGTTTCTCAAGATTCTCAACTCCCATTTGAGTGAACAGTAGCTTTTTTGGTAACAGCGGAGAGCGTTAGCCATATCCCTGGTAAATAGGTGCATATTCACTGTCTTTCATCATTGGACCAGTGCCACTGGAAAGATTTTTTGGGGGGGACAATAATTTCCTCATCCAGGCTAGATGAACATCACATTGTACATTTGTATCTCCCCTTTTCGTAGGCCTAGATTAGATGGTTGTCATTTGTATCTGTTTGTCAGTGTCAGCAGAATAGCCTACTAATTTGTGTCATAACAAAAAAAGATGTTGCTTACGTCGCCAGTCATATAATGTGTACTCAGCAAATTGGCCAGCGTTGATATTTCAGTGTTATATTTCTAATGTTGATTCAGGTGTTAATTTCACTCTTATAGAGTGAGTTTAACACTCAGTGGCGTAAAATAACTCCCAGTGTTGCTGTTAATAACTAGAGTTATTTTTAAATGTTTTAAATTTTATTAGTTGAATTTTTACCCCTTTTTCTCCCCAATTTTGTGGTATCCAATTGTTGTAGTAGCTACTATCTTGTCTCATCGCTACAACTCCCGTACGGGCTCGGGAGAGACGAAGGTTGAATGTCATGCGTCCTCCGATACACAACCCAACCAGCAGCACTGCTTCTTAACACAGCCGGCATCCAACCCGGAAGCCAGCCGCACCAATGTGTCGGAGGCTACACCGTGCACCTGGCAACCTTGGTTAGCGCGCACTGCGCCCGGCCCGTCACAGGAGTCGCTGGTGCGCGATGAGACAAGGACATCCCTACCGACCAAGCCCTCCCTAACCCGGACGACGCTAGGCCAATTGTGCGTCGCCCCACAGACCTCCCAGTCGCGGCCGGTTACGACAGAGCCTGGGCGCAAACCCAGGGACTCTGATGGCACAGCTGGCGCTGCAGTACAGCGCCCTTAACACACCTAGTGGTGTGGGGGCTGTGCTTTGGCAAAGTGGGTGGGGTTATATCCTTCCTGTTTGGCCCTGTCCGGGGGTGTCCTCGGATGGGGCCACAGTGTCTCCTGACCCCTCCTGTCTCAGCCTCCAGTATTTATGCTGCAGTAGTTTATGTGTCGGGGGGCTGGGGTCAGTTTGTTATATCTGGAGTACTTCTCCTGTCCTATTCGGTGTCCTGTGTGAATCTAAGTGTGCGTTCTCTAATTCTCTCCTTCTCTCTTTCTTTCTCTCTCTCGGAGGACCTGAGCCCTAGGACCATGCCCCAGGACTACCTGACATGATGACTCCTTGCTGTCCCCAGTCCACCTGACCATGCTGCTGCTCCAGTTTCAACTTCCACCTGACTGTGCTGCTGCTCCAGTTTCAACTGTTCTGCCTTATTATTATTCGACCATGCTGGTCATTTATGAACATTTGAACATCTTGGCCATGTTCTGTTATAATCTCCACCCGGCACAGCCAGAAGAGGACTGGCCACCCCACATAGCCTGGTTCCTCTCTAAGTTTCTTCCTAGGTATTGGCCTTTCTAGGGAGTTTTTCCTAGCCACCGTGCTTCTACACCTGCATTGCTTGCTGTTTGGGGTTTTAGGCTGGGTTTCTGTACAGCACTTTGAGATATCAGCTGATGTACGAAGGGCTATATAAATAAATTTGATTTGATTTGATTTAACCACTGCGCCACCCGGGAGGCCAGAGTTATTGTTTTACACTGTGGAGAGTAAAACAGTCCAATCAAAACCACACCCATCATTATTACAGTTGAAGTCTGAAGTTTACATACATGTTAGCCAAATACATTTAAACTCAGTTTTTCATCATTCCTGACATTTAATCCTAGTAAATATTCCCTGCCTTAGGTCAATTAGGATCACCACTTTATTTTAAGAATGTGAAATGTCAGAATAACAGTAGAGGGAATGATTTATTTCAGCTTTTATTTCTTTCATCACATACCCAGTGGGTGAGAAGTGTACATACACTCAATGAGTATTTGGTAGCATTGCCTTTAAATTGTTGAACTTTGGTCAAACGTATCGGGTAGCCTTCCACAAGCTTCCCACAATAAGTTGGGTGAATTTAGGCCCATTCCTCCTGACAGAGCTGGTGTAACTGAGTCAGGTTTGTAGGCCTCCTTGCTCGCCAACGCTTTTTCAGTTCTGCCCACAAATGTTCTATAAGATTGAGGTCAAGGCTTTGTGATGGCCACTCCAATACCTTGACTTTGTTGTCCTTAAGCCATTTTGCCACAACTTTGGAAGTATGCTTGGGGTCATTGTCCATTTGGAAGTCCCATTTGCGACCAAGCTTTAACTTCCTGACTGATGTCTTGAGATGTTGCTTCAATATATCCACAACATTTTCCTTCCTCACGAAGACATCTATTTTTTGAAGTGCATCAGTCACTCCTGCAGCAAAGCACCACCACAACATGATGCTTCCACCCCTGTGCTTCACGGTTGGGATGGTGTTCTTCGTCTTGCAAGCCTCCCCCTTTTTCCTCCAAACATAACGATGGTCATTATGGCCAAACAGTTCAATTTTGTTTCTTCAGACCAGAGGACATTCCTCAAAAAAGTACGATCTTTGTCCCCATGTGCAGCTGCCAACCATAGTCTGGCTTTTTTATGGTGGTTTTGGAGCAGTGGCTTCTTCCTTGCTGAGCAGCCTTTCAGGTTATGTCGATATAGGATTTGTTTTACTGTGGATATACTTTTGTACACGTTTCCTCCAGCATATTCACAAGGTCCTTTGCTGTTGTTCTGGGATTGAATGAGCACTTTTCACACCAAAGTACATTAATCTCTAGGAGACAGAACACGTCTCCTTCCTGACAGCTGCGTGGTACAGATGAACATGGTACCTTCAGGCGTTTGGAAATTGCTCCCAAGGATGAACCAGACTTGTGGAGGTCTACATTTCTTTTTCTGAGGTCTTGGCTGATTTCTTTAGATTTTCCCATGATGACCTCCAATTGACTCAAATGATGTCAATTAGCCTATCAGAAGTAGACGGTGGCATATGATTTCAAGTTTTCATAACAATCGGAAATCTGTATTTTTGGACACCGATTTGGCTGATTTAAAATATATATATATATATATTTTTTTTTAACACCTTTATTTAATCTTTATTTAACTAGGCAAGTCAGTTAAAACCTATTAAGGCTACCCCCCTACTTTTAATAATGACATACCAGGCAATTTCCGGCCAAACGTTCCCCTAGCGGGATGTATGTCCTAGACAGGTTAAGAACACATTCTTATTTTCAATGACGGCCTAGTGGGTTAACTGCCTCGTTCAGGGGCAGAACGACAGATTTTCACCTTGTCAGCTCGGGGGAGCCAATCCTGCAACCTTACAGTTAACAAGTCCACCGCTAGAACCACATGCCTCTCATTGCATTCCACAAGGAGACTGCCTGTTACGCAAATGCAGTAAGCCAAGGTGAGTTGCTAGCTAGCATTAAATTTATCTTATAAAAATCAATCAATCAATCATAATCACTAGTTAACTACACATGGTTGATGAAATTACTAGATATTATCTAGCGTGTCCTGCGTTGCATATAATCTGACTGAGCATACAAGCATACAAGTATCTGACTGAGCGGTGGTAGGCAGCAGCAGGCGCATAAGCATTCATTCAAACAGCACTTTCGTGCGTTTTGCCAGCAGCTCTTTGTTGTGCGTCAAGCATTGCACTGTTTATGGCTTCAAGCCTATCAACTCCCGAGATGAGGCTGGTGTAACCGATGTGAAATGGATAGCTAGTTAGCGTTGTGCGCGCTAATAGCGTTTCAAACGTCACTCGCTCTGAGACTTGGAGTGGTTGTTCCCCTTGCTCTGCATGGGTAACGCTGCTTCAAGGGTGGCTATTGTCGTTGTGTTCCTGGTTCGAGTCTAGGGAGGAGCGAGGAGAGGTACGGAAGCTATACTGTTACACTGGCATTACTAAAGTGCCTATAAGAACATCCAATAGTCAAAGCTTAATGAAATACAAATGGTATAGAGGGAAATAGTCCTATAATTCCTATAATAACTACAACCTAAAACTTCTTTCCTGGGAATATTGAAGACTCATGTGGGGGATTCTGTATTTTACATTATATTATTTACCCTTGGGGGTGTGAAAAAGGGGGATTGTGGGATTCTGTATTTTACATTATAGCCATTACAATATATATGATTAAATATTATCTGATGTTGGTTGTGTGAGGTATCTGCATTTGTGCACTGGAGCATCATTATGAGATTAAATAACTGCTTGCTACTTGCCTGTTTGTGTGTGTGACAAGAAGTGAGTAACATGATGTGACCTGCATGTTGCAAAACTGTAGATAACAGCCCAGCAGATGCTTTGTCCTTGTGTTTGTATGTAACAATATTGTGCACATGGTGTGACTTGCTGTATCTTACAAAGTTGTGATAGGGAAGGGTGGTCATCACGAGGTTTAACTGAGATGGGGAAATACTGAACAACACAATAGCAGGAACTGACCAACTGTTATAACTAGGGGTGATACCAGAACAGTAGGAATCTATACATCGACGGAGGGAGGACTCCAAGAAGCGCCAAGAGGCGGGGACCCGCCTGAGCGCCTGCGATAGGCTGGGCAAGTTTAAACCACGCCCAGCCTCTACTGTGATAGGCCAACAGACGGGTTGGGAAAATGTCTATCACAGTATAAGAACACTGTTTACATACATCTTGTCAGTTCTCTGTTCTGCCCTGCGAGGTATTACAGTAAGCCCGTATATACGAAAGTTGCATTTGCCATTTATTACTTAGCTAATAAAAAATACATAGTATACAATC